>NC_041393.1:582202365-582214277 GCF_002162155.2 Triticum dicoccoides
GATTGCCTCCCTCGCCGAAGGCGATTGAGTGAACGCAACACCTCCTCCCCTTCCAGGTGCGACGGGATCCAGACGCATCCTTCACCAGCTATGAAGGGGGGGGGGAGAGAGAGACAAGAGGCCAAGGCAGTCTTGTTTAGATCTGGTGAAGAGGGTGAGAGACTGTGAATATAGCAAACCCTAGCAAAGGAACGATGAGCCTCCAGCGTGTATATATATATATATATATATATATATATATATATATATAGTGCGGCAAGAGTGTGGAGAGTGCAAACCCTAGCGAACAAGCGCTGAGGCTCCAGCTTATATATATGTTGTAGTACGGACTGAGCTCCGGTGCCTTAACTGCACCTGCTTTTGGCTGTATGACAGGTGGGCCAGCCACATTTTGGGCCCACCTATCATAAACCCAAAGGCAGGTGCACTAAGTCAATGAAGCTGCATCCATATAGTACTCGTGTATATGACTACTATATAGTGGAGTGGTTTTCTTATTCTCTCCATAACAATCGTTTTAAATTGTGTAAGTACGAAACAAAACTCTTTATTTAACGTACCAGTGAAGAAAACTAATGCTTTCGATGAACTAACGATCCACGCGTCCTGGTCGCACTTCCTGTCCTTCATGTGCGGTACACTACCCTCCCTTAAGTGAACAACCACACATGCGCCAAATTATCGGAAACGTGTGAGAGTGTGTACAAATATAGAATTTTAGTTTCAATTATCGGAAAGGTTTGAGAGTATGTACAGTTTGCCCTCTCTAATAATTATGGTTTGTTGTGTTCGGCCTAAACTTGGTCAAACTTTACAAAGTTTGACTTCAGTCAAATCTAATATGAGGAATAAATAAAAATGGAGGGCTACTACGTCCATCTGGGTTTTTAGTCCACACCATTTTTTTAATCAAAGTTAATAGCTGGACAAATAAAATTACAGGGGAGCTGGAGACAAAGTTGTGAGAAGGCTTAGAAATCAATACAAAACTTATGCTCTTAGTACCAACGTCGATCCTTTTTCGAGGAAACATTTGGTTCATAGCCAATTGTGTGATAAAATTGCACCAACGTGAAAGACGACTGCGTCTCCAACGCAACCAAGGTGAACTGATGAATGATATCATCTTTGTGGGTAACAAGCAAAGAGCACTGATGGAAGACAACTTGTTTTTCATTGAAAATCGTTCAACTTCACCAGCCGACGCAACCATGAGGCGCAACCATGAGCCTCGATAGGTCATCATGGTGATGCATTGTCACGCCCAATATGCGACCCTATACAAAAGGAACTCGAGGGTCCCACCAAGGAGAAACCCGCATATGGAAACGCTTTTGCAAGGTGGATATCATTACATCAACATTACATAATACATGGGGAGACATACATAAGGCATACAAAGCCACACGAATACAACATCACAATACATAAGAGCATCATCCGACTACGGATGAAACACAAACAGAAACTCAAACGACATCCACCCTGCTAGCCCAGGCTGCCGACCTGGAACCTATCCCCTGATCGAAGAAGCAGAAGAAGAACTCAACGCAAGCAAGCATCGCTCTTGCGTCATGATCATCGCAAAACCTGTACCTGCAATTGTTGTTGTAGTAATCTGTGAGCCACGAGGACTCAGCAATCCCATTACCATGGGTATCAAGACTAGCAAAGCTTAATAGGAAAGGAAGGCGTACAGTGGTGAGGTTGCAACAGCGACTAAGCATATATGGTGGCTAACATACGCAAATAAGAGCGAGAAGAGAGCAAGCAGAACGGTCGTCAACTAGTAATGATCAAGAAGTGATCCTGAGCTCCTACTTACGTCAAACATAACCCAGAAACTGTTTTCACTTCCCGGACTCCGCCGAAAAAAGACCATCACGGTTACACACGCGGTTGATGCGTTTTAATTCGGATCTGGTGTCAAGTTATCTACAACCGGACATTAACAAATTCCCATATGCCTATAACCGCAGGCACGGCTTTCGAAAGATTATACCCTGCAGGGGTGTCCCAACTTAGCCCATGACAAGCTCTCGCGATCAACGAAGGAATAGACCTTCTCCCAGGAAGACCCGATCAGACTCGGAATCCCGGTTTAGAAGACATTTCGACAATGGTAAAACAAGACCAGCAAAGCCGCCCGATGCACCGACAATCCCGATAGGAGCTGCACATATCTCGTTCTCAGGGCAACACCGGATAAGTCAAGCTACGAGTAAAACCAGCCCTCGAGTTGCCCCGAGGTGGCCCCGCAGGTTGCTCAGTTCGGACCAACACTTAGACAAGCACTGGCCCGGGGGGGGCTAAAATAAAGATGAGCCTTGGGTTAATTACTCCCAAGGGAAAATATAGGTGGTGGTGAGGCAAATGGTAAAACCAATGTTGGGCCTTGCTGGAGGAGTTTTATTCAAAGCGAACTGTCAAGGGGGTCCCATAAATGACCCGACCGCGTAAGGAACGCAAAATCCGGGAACATAACACCGGTATGACGGAAACTAGGGCGGCAAGAGTGGAACAAAACACCAGGCATAAGGCCGAGCCTTCCACCCTTTACCAAGTATATAGATGCATTAATAAAATGAGAGATATTGTGATATCCCAACCAAAATCCTGTCCACCATGGAGAAATCTTCAACTTCACCTGCAACTAGCAATGCTATAAGAGGGGCTGAGCGAAGCGGTAACATAGCCAAGCAACGGTTTGCTAGGAATGGTGTCAAAGGTTAGAGGTTCATGGCAATTTGGGAGGCTTGATGAGCAAAAGATAGGTAACGCAGCATAGCAATAGAACGAAGCAACTAGCATAGCAATGATAGTAGTGAGATCCAGGGTAGCGGTCATCTTGCCTGAAATCCCGCAAGGAAGAAGAACGAGTCCATGAAGTAGACGAACCAACGTAGTCGAACGAATCCTCACGAACGCAACGTTACCGGAACTAAGAAGCAACACCGGAAAGAAACAAACAACATGGTAAATGCACAAGCATAAACATGGCATGATGCACAAACAAGTATGATGCATGTCCGGTTTAATAAGGACCATGGATGAAACTAGGCATTTTTCCGAAAATAAAGTGGACCATGTTAAACTAGGCATTTTCCACCCCATTTACATATAAAGTTTATTTAAAACCGAGCTACGGTTATTTAGTTATGAAATAAATCATTTTAACATGGCATTTTAGCAAATTAATGCAAACAGCAATTTAAACATTTTAAACATGGATGAAAATGGCATATTATTAATCTACACAAAATTCTAAGCATTTTACATGTTTAAATCATTTTAATCTGATGCACGGTTCATGAGTTATTATATGCATGAAGTTTAGGGTCCAATCTGTAAAAATGCAGTTAAATCTACAGATAATGCTAAATTCGCAGACGAAAAAAAAAGGGAGCTGGGCCGAAACTGGCTGGGCCAGCAGTGTATAGGAGAGGGGTGCTGGAAGGGGCTGCTCACCCATGGGCCATGGCCCGGTTGAGGAAGAAGTAGGTCGGGCATGCCAGCGGGGCAAGCGGACCGGCTGGAAGGGGCGCTGGACCTTGGCGCGGATCTGGAGGCGTGCTAGGCTGAAGCGGGTCAGCGCGCTGGGCCAGGGCGCTGAGCAGGCCCACGCGGTGGAGCAGGGCGTTGTCCTCCTCGATCCATAGGGGATCGAGGGAAGGCAGCAGGGACGGGCCGCAGCGCGATGCCGGCGAGGTCCGGCGCCGGGGAGGCCAAAAGGAGGCTGGAGCTGCGGGATCCGGCCGGCACGGCGCCAGATCCGCCGTGGGAGGAGGTCGGAGGGGCTCCTGCGACGAGAACCGAGCAGCGGCGGCGAGCTCCTGCGAGATCCCTGCGGGAGAGAGAGGGAGTGAGGCGGCGGGAGGGAGAGAAGGAGGAGAAGGGGCGGGAGACGACGGAGGCAGCGACCTGGTACGGCGGAGACGGCGGCTCCGGCGAGGGAGGCTGTAACGGCAGCGCAGGGCACGATCTGGATCGGGAGCCCCTCTCCCGATCTAGATCGCTCGGCGAGCGGGGAGGCGGCATGGTTCGGGCGCTGATGGGCTTCCAGGGCCCGAACTGGGATTCGGCGGGCCCTCGGCGGTGGGACGGGGAGGCAGGGCGACGTGGCGCGCGCTGAGAGGCTGGAGGGCGTCGGCTGGAGGCGGCGCGCCCACTGGCGACTCGCCAAGTGGCGCTGAGGAGGTGGCCGGCGCGGAACACGATGAGGGCGGCGGCGGCTGAGGGTTGGGGCGTGGAAATGGAGGAGGGAGGCGGCTAGAGGCGCGGATTTCGAGGCTAGGGGGTTAGGACTTCCAGATTTGGAAGGAGGGGGGGTTTAAATAGGAACGGGGGGCTAGGGTTTAGTCTCTAGGGGGTTTTGGAGTGGAGGGGGTTTTAGGTGGGCTGCAGGTGGGCTGTGACGAGAGGGTTGAGAGGAGAGAAGAGAAATGCATCCCGGCAACTGTTTTCGGGGACCGAAAACGTCCGACGAAGGTACCGGCAACGGTACCGCTATGTTTAACGGTTGGGCAGTCACACGGACTCCGAATGCGACGAAACTTGGCAGGCGGCCTGTCTACACTATAATAAGACCGCACGACAAGTTGCAACCCATTCCGAGAACATTTTTATGCCACTTATAAAATAATATTTCGGAGGTGCCGCGGGCGCGTGCGAGTGTGTCTGGACTCAGAACGGACAACATAGAGAACCGGCGGAACCCGAACGGATGCAAGTTTTGAAAAACATGTGGATGAAATGCAGATGATGACATGAGATGAGATGCATAACAAGAACAAAATGCAAAACAACAGATAAAACCCAACCACGAAGGAAATATCATATCGCATCTCCGGAAAAGGCAAGAGTTGGAGTTACGAATATGGAAAGTTGTATCCAGGGCGTTACATGCATCATCCATTTGGCATCAAGTTTGGGTGAGGCACCTATGATGTTTGACAAATCCTCACTCTGGTCTGTTTCTTATCAGTAATCAAGCTCGAGGAAGGAACAACCACGTGGCATAGGAAGTGAGGCGGAACAACAATGGCCATCCAATTTTGTGCAGTTCCACTAAAATTGAGGAAGACATGCCCGGGTATGGAGATAGGCATCGCTGTTTCCAAAAATATAAAAAAGGGATATAGTGTTGTTACTTTGCTTTGGCAGTGGTACAAGATTAACAACGACATCTCAATTGCCAATAAGAATTAATGAAAAGTACACCAACAAACAGAAGCACCATGATTATCTTGATGGGAACTAAACTAGGATACCCGAGAAAAAAATCATTTCTTCATTTAACCAGTGATAGTATTAGATTAGCAGCAGCAATAGGAGCATATGGACAATGACCGCACAACCACCATGTACTTTTTGTCGAAACAACATGTATACCTCCACCGAGACATAAATTAGGACAATTTTTCGAGTGGCATTTCCTCTGTAATAGTAGGTGATGTTGTACCAGTTGATGAACCCTAGCTACTATACATGGGGAGCTGGGGAGTAGTCGCATAGAGGAAAACCCGCGTGCACCAACCTGGGGAGCTGGACCAGTACAAGATGTTATACCTCGGGTGGGCGAGATGTCGCTTAGGCGGGTGTGCGGGATCCGCCCACACGACGGCAGCGAACAAGGGCGCAGAGGACCTTCGTCCGCGCCAGCGCCGGCTCCAAGAGGACGGTGCGCATTGGCTTCCTCCATCGCCGACGGCGACAACGCCAATGCTGCACCTCCTCACCTCCCGTTGTAGATGGGATTCGGCTGGATCTGTGACCACCGGTGAGGAGAGAGATAGAGTGGACACTGTCATATTGTTTTGATAAGGAGAGGGTGAGAGAGCGAGACGCAAGAAACCCTATCAAACAAGAGGCTATAATGGAAAAAAATCTCTCCATGGCAGTGGTTTTAAATAGAATACGTGTGTTCCTGGAAAAAAGAAATGAAAACTGGCGGACAACTTTTTAATGTACCAAGAAAGAAAATTGGATCAAAAACACGCCCCCGCTTCCAGGTTGCGAGAGTCATCGCACACACACACACACACACATAGACATAGACAGGCATATATGTGTTTACGTAAAATTCCATTTCCATCTCCATCTCTAATCATATTTGTCCAACTGGCACATTATTTACGTTGTTAATTATATTCTCAGCAATATTAACATATAACATCTCTTGTTCGCGAGCGTCCATACCGCTGTCACGGCCGCTCCTGACCAACCCAAACCCTCTTCATCACCCGCGAGTGCTTCCCGCCCGAAACGGTCAGTGCCGCATTCCTGTCCGGCCAGAGCGGACGTGACCTCTTACTGGCGCTGGCATTGAAGCGGCGCGCCGGCCGAGAGAGTGTCACCCGCGCCGCTTCCTGGTGCACGCGACTGCTCCGCGTTCAAAGATCGCAATAGCCGGCCACAACATGCATGTAAGAAGTTCTTGGGAGTTCGTGCTATAGCTAGATATCCTCCCCCAGCTCGTTAATCTCTTCCAGTAGTGCTAGTACTCCATGGAGCGATCCATCGACAAGCAGGCGGGAAAGTTATCGTATACTCGATTTGTGGTGAGTGGCATGCCGAGCGACCGTGTGGGGTCGATCCGTGGAGGAGGGTGAGACACGAACGCGACATACATGATTTAAACATTGGTTTTGCTTGATGGCGCGATCCAACGAAACGAATTGTTGGTTTCTCTCCGTTTCCATTTTTTCTCCGGAAAAACGGAAACTTTCCACTCCATTTTCATTCCTACTCCAAGGTTGCCCATTACAACATTCCATCAAATACAAAGGAAAACTAACACGCATGCTGATGCATCTCAATGATTCACAGATCATAGCCAATATTTACTTCACAACTAAAGACAAAAGTTGTGAGAGTGTGTACGAAAGAAAAACTACGGATGGGGTCACTACGACTTAAACCCTAAACCCTAAACAGGATTTAATTTCCTAGCTAGGTAGAACTCGTCGAAAGGAAGATGGCTGGCACCCTCGGATCATACGATGCTTTTGTGTAGTTCCACTAAAATCGAGCTAAGCATCCCTAATGGCAAAGATATTGAAGAAGTGTGATTAGAATAATTGTACTGGCACTAGTTCATGAGACATAAACTCATCACAAGTAGAAGCTGGTAGAAGTAGAGAAAGATCGGCACGGAGATGGAACTATGTGGGGAGATGCGGCAGTGGAGCAAGCCGGCTCCAAAAGGAAGATGTACTACCTGGGACGTCGGGCTGTAGCTAGAAGGGCGGTTGGGACACGGCATCGGCCCATACCGCGGTGACCCCTGATTGGGATGCACAGACTGTGGGTTTTCTCCCTCACCGATGTCGACCGCGTCTACACAGAACATTGTTCCCCTCCCCCAGCTGCGGGATTAGGCCGGATATGTAACCAGCGGTGTGGCCACCGTTTTTCTATGCTTGTGAAGAGAGCAACCCAAGCAAGTAGGCTTGTAGCTTAGGCTCATGCTAGTGTATATATAGTGGTTTTCTTTTCTCTCCATATCAACCATTTTATATTGCGTACGTGTCATTGAAGAGTGAAATGATGGTTGCTTCTTCCGACTAAGTTACTGTGTGATTTGACTGCTCCTTAGTGGCCCCTACACGTAGCCCCTACGTGTATGACCGTTCCTGACTCTCACTTCTACTTATCTCTATTTTCTTGCATGACACGTAGACAGGATGCACATAGGGAATTTTGTTACTGCACGTTATTACATAGTACTAGTACTGTACTACCAGTCCCTACTCCCTCCTTCCAGTTTACTACTGGTACTCCCTCCGTTCTAGCTTATTGGTCCCCTTTGTACTCAATTCATGGGCTCGTTTTCCTCATGAAAATTGTCTTTACCAATGTATTAATATCGGGAATGCATGCGTGAACAACGAATGATTAAACCTTGCATGCAACATTTTGACAAAGCATGGACTTATGAACATGTGAATGTAAGGGACTACAACCTCGTGCATGCATGCAACAGTCACACATACACATGGATGAAAAAACGCGCGTGACGCCCTAATGCATGCATGTCCGAGCACACGACGGAACACACACAATCACGCTCAAGTGCTCAACCTACACGTGCATGCACACACATACTCAGCCAGGGTGAGCTAGTGACCGTATAAACACCGGAAAATGTATATATTGAGCGCAATGAGCGTATTATGAAGTCCACTGACCGTATTTTTACAAATATACAATGACATACAGTGTATTTATCTCGTTTGAAATTATGCCATATTAACCGGAGAGGAGGCAGTATGGACTAGCATTACTTTGATGTGTCCCATCAACTTGCCGAACGAGGAGAAGCTTGCAGGAAGGGAGAAGCTTGCGCGCGGTACAAGGAGAAACTTTTGACTAATGCAAGCTCTCCCTCGCTCAGGCGGTGGACGTGCAATAGTTAATTTGGTGTCAGATTGCCAGAAGCATACACTATACTAGTACTATTATTGTTCGACTTCCTAAAGAGGCGAATAGCCTAGCACAAAGTTTACTAGTACTAGTACTACTACTATAGTCTATAGAGGTATGTACTATACTACTAGGAACCGGATGGAGGAGCATCTGCACTCTTATTATATTTTTAAAATGTGATAAAGCAATCTTCAACACATTTGGTTCTCTTCGAGGGTTCTCGCATGTGATAATGGAAGTTGATTGCATGGGACACTCGCTAGAATTCTCATTTAATTCTGGCTCATATCTAGTTACAAATAGGAGCACTCGATAATATTTCCTCTTTTTTTTGTTATTCAACATGTAAACAGGTCAGCAAACCTTGCGGCGCATCTTTGTGTGAACAGTGCTTGCTGCACTTTGAATGTGGCCGAGAGCTGGCTTGATGAAACACCTCGCTTCCTAGTGACCAGTGTCTTGGCTGTTCGTCCTAAGAATGCTTATATATGAATAAAGCTCTCTCATTTACTCGCAAAAAAGATTAAGCCATATTAACCAGAAAGGAGGGAGTATGGACTAGCACTACTTTTTGGTGTGTCCCGTCAACTCGCAAAATGAGGAGAAGCTTGCAGGACAAGGTGAAGCTCGCTTACGCCTTTTGACTAATGCAACGTACCCTCGCCCAGGCGGTGGACATGCATCCGTTCATTCGGTGTCAGATTGCCAGAGGCATACACTGTAATACCCAATATGCGGAATACGATCATTGTTCGACTTCACGAAGAGGCGAAGAGCCAAGCGCAAGGTTTAGTAGTACGAGTAGTACTACTACTAGAACCGCATGGTGGAGTGTTTGTACTCTTTTTTTTAATCTCTGATAAAGTACACATTTATTCGGGAGAAGGGCGGAAAACGGCAGCCCAATAATATAGTATTAAAAAACATCAAACATGTAATGATGATATCGATCAACCATGCTCGAATATATCTTGGCATGCGTGCGAGCCATGTGTTCTCGCTCCTCGTCCCTCTCAAGGAATGGTGGGTTGGCCATTTTGCCGTCAATTGAGATCGGTTTGCTCACACTCCGGTCCCACATGTCAGTGATATGCCAAGAGGAGGTGCGTTGACCGATTGGCCATAAACGTACTTGGTTTTGCACCTTCGTACTACTCCTCCCTCCGTCACAGTTTATAGGGCGCGCTTCATAATGATGCATTTCTCTCAATGCATTTCCACCACTAGAGAGACTTTAGACGCGTTTGGTTTAATGCTCAATTAATTAGGGTATGGTAACCGCGTCACAATTCTCTCTCGATGTACTACGGAGTGGAGTAAGTGCATGCATGTGTGTACCCGGGGTGGAAGCACTGCATGCATGTGTGTACGCATTATTTCCTCTAGTAATATACGCCGTGCTATAACTACCAATGCTATTTTTCAGGCTGATCGCTAGTCGCCTTGGTCCCAGAGATTTTCTTTTTTTGAAGCATGCTCTATAAATAGTGATGGATGGAGTAGTATGAGAGGATTCAAAGAAGAGCGTATTGATGGTTGCTTCTTCCAAGCAACTTACTATGGGAAAGGTGGGGCTTATGATTTGACTGCTCATTACTCACTATTAATGCGGCACAACGACCGGGCTGAGTCTCCCATGCGGTTGTGCACTACTCCCTCGGTTCTTAAATATACTCTGGAGTATTTGTCTTTCTAGAGATTTCAATGATTGACTACTCAAATATTTGTCTTTTTAGAGATTCAAATGGACTACTACATATGGATGTATATAGAAATATTTTAGAGTGTAGATTCACTCATTTTGCTTCGTATGTAGTAGCAAAATGAGTGAATCTACACTCTAAATATGCCCATTTGAAATTCGTAAAAAGACAAATATTTATGAATGAAGGAGTATAATTTTGTGCATGGCACATGGACCCGGATGCTGAAGAGGCTTCGGGCAATGCTATCAAGCTTCCAGCATTTGTTAACATAATTGACGTACTATACAAATAATTTTCCAGCTACATGAAATTGTACAATGGTGTGAGCTTTCAGCTTTTGTTTCATGTGTCTTGCCATCGATGCTCTTTCGGAAACAATAAAAAACTAACTTCCTTGCTAATGCATCTCAATTATTAGCAGATCAAAGCTAATATTTATATCACAACTGAACACAAAGTTGTGAGAAGGTGTTAAATCAAAATTGATCCATGCTTTCATTGGCAGCAACGCCCCCCCAGCCCTGTTTAAATCAACAAGGCATGTTGGGAAAAAAGTAGCTGTCTGGAGCATGCAACATTCCGATCATTTTGTGCAGTTCCACTAAAATAGAGCTAAGCGTCCCTGTTCCAAAGATATTAAGTGTGATTATGATAACAGTGACTGCTGATCAAACAATAAACACGCAAATAGAAGCCGGTCACCTTTGCAGTCTCTCTTAAGACTAACTAGTTGGAGAAGATTAGGCTCGGAGTTGGATGAGGAGGATAGTGCAAAACCAATATCCCTTTGTGCAGTCGCATTGAAATGTAGAGACGTTGCCCGTGTGACATTTTAGTACAACTTCACAAAACACTCTTAAGAAAAAATTGATTTGTGCAGTTCACCAAAAGGTCGCAATAGCAACGAGGTGAAATGGATAGCCCTGTTTGCAAAAAAGAGGTAGAAAGGAAACAATTATTGGCCAATAACAGTTGATGACACATGCGACGATAAATAAGAAGCATATTCCTTGTCCTAAGGGAAGATAACATCAAGGTTGTGTTTGTCTAAAACAGTGTGAGGATGAGATTGCAATATGGAAAGTACGCCGGACGAGCTACATTTTGGGCAAAGAACTATGGAAGATCCACATGCAGCAACGCGGGAAGACGGGCAGTGGAGCAAGGCCGGAGGGGATACCTAGAGGTCGTCGGGATGTAACTAGGTGAGCGGCAGCGGGCGGAATATACCCATGCTGCGGCAGCGAGCAGGTGGCGTAGGCCCTACTGCGCTGGAGCTTGGTTAGAGAGAACGGCATGTACCGCATATCAGAACGTGCTGCCTCGGCATCATTGAATGGAGAAATGATGCACATCCTCCCTCTCCACCGGCAAACGGGATGCGGCCGGATCAGTGACCAACGGTGAGAGAGAGAGGCCACCGCAGCCTTGTGTGAGATACTCTAAAGAGAGACAAACCCAGGCAGGTAGGCTCCATTGTATATAGTGGAGCGGACCACCTTTTTCTCCATAAAAATTGTTTTATCTGGGTACGTGCCATTGAGCGATATAACTTTATTTAAAAATAACGCGCCAATGCATGAACTTTGTTTCATGCACGCGTGGTACATGACCTCCATAGTTAAACAACCGCTACATGCATTCAAATTAGCACGTGGGATGCCATTTCGTACAGAAATGAGCTCCACTGTGTACCCACGCGGGTGTGGCTGGGCACGAAGCATGAGTACGTGCATGGTGCACCTATTCTCTTTTTGTATACGTACACATGTCAGTGTG
>NC_041393.1:582214475-582222869 GCF_002162155.2 Triticum dicoccoides
TGTAACATATGCAACGTGTGTGAAATAGAGTCCTGGATATATCGTACATATAGAGGGGGCGATCCACGAGAAGAGAGTGGAGGTATCATCTGATTGAGGTGTCCATAGAATTGAGGAGAGGGATGATGTGCGTGTGTGTGTGCGCGCGATCAATAAAGAGTGCCATCAAATTTGTGTGTGCCCACGTCAAAGATATAGAGTGGCTGGCCTACTGGAACGTGAGAGGGGACATGTGTAGTTTGTCTCTATGGCATGGATACCTACCTACAGTGCTCGACTATCAGTGTGTGGTAGGGGGGAGGGAGGCCTAATTAACTATAGAGGTACAATGGCTGGTATATGTGTGGAGGAGGAGAGAGGCCTACCTCATGTATTAAGGGAGATCGATCTACCTCATGTATTAAGGGAGATTGATCGGCATCCATGCATATGTGTAGGAGAGGAATATGGTTGGGAGAGAGACAGATCTAGAGTGTTGGAGGGGGTGGTAGTGGAGTTGCTTCTAACAAATGGTTGGAGAGGCTTGCTAGACAAATGGAGGGCACGCCTACAATATCAATAAGAGAGGGGATGGCTGCCTGTTGATACGTCTCTAACGTATCTATAATTTTTGATTGTTCCATGCTATTATATTACCCCTTTTGGATGTTTATGGGCTTTATTTTACACATTTATATCATTTTTGGGACTAACCTACGAACCGGAGGCCCAGCCCGTATTATTGTTTTTTTTGCCTATTTCAGTATTTCAAAGAAAAGGAATATCAAACGGAGTCCAAATAGAATGAAACCTTCGGGAGCGTGATTTTTGGAACGAACGTGATCCAGAGGAGTTAGAGTGCAAGTCAAGAAGCAGCCGAGGCCTCCACGAGATAGGAGCCCCCCCCCCCCTAAAGGGCGCGCCCCCCTGTCTCGTGGGCCCCTCGGGCGTCCACCGACGTACTTCTTCCTCCTATATAAGCCTACGTACCCCAAAAACATCCAGGGAGCACCCGAAACACAATTTCTACTGTCGTAACCTTCTGTATCCGCGAGATCTCATCTTGGAGCCTTCGCCGACACTCTGCCAGAGGGGGAATTAATCACGGAGGTCTTCTACATCAACACCATAGCCCTTCCGATGAGTTGTGAGTAGTTTACCACAGACATACGGGTCCATAGTTATTAGCTAGATGGCTTCTTCTCTCTTTTTGGATCTCAATTCAATGTTCTCCCCCTCTCTTGTGGAGATCTATTTGATGTAATCTCTTTTTGTAGTGTGTTTGTCGAGATCCGATGAATTGTGGGTTTATGATCAAGTTTATCTATGAATAATATTTGAATCTTCTCTGAATTCTTTTATGTATGATTGAGTTATCTTTGCAAGTCTCTTCAAATTATCGGTTTGGTTTGGCCTACTATATTGATCTTTCTTGCCATGGGAAAAGTGCTTAGCTTTGGGTTCAATCTTGCAGTGTCCTTACCCAGTGACATGAAGGGTTGCAAGGCACGTATTATATTGTTGCCATCGAGGATAAAAAGATGGGGTTTATATCATATTGCTTAAGTTTATCCCTCTACATCATGTCATCTTTCTTAATGCGTTACTCCGTTCTTATGAACTTAATACTCTAGATGCATGCTGGATAGCGGTCTATGTGTGGAGTAATAGTAGTAGATGCAGGCAGGAGTCGGTCTACTTGTTGCGGACGTGATGCCTATATACATGATCATGCCTAGATAATCTCATAATTATTCACTTTTCTATCAATTGCTCGATAGTAATTTTTTCACCCACCGTAATACTTATGCTATCTCGAGAGAAGCCTCTAGTGAAACCTATGGCCCCAGGGTCTATCTCTTATCATATTTTCTTCCAATCTACTTTTACTTGCATCTTTATTTTCTGCATCTATATTATAAAATACCTAAATATACTTATCTTATCATACTATCTCTATCAGATCTCACTTTCGCAAGTGGCCGTGAAGGGATTGACAACCCCTTTATTGCGTTGGTTGCGAGTTCTTTGTTTGTTTGTGTAGGTTCGTGGGACTTGTTGAGGAGCCTCCTACTGGATTGATACATTGGTTCTCAAAAACTGAGGGAAATACTTACGCTACTCTGCTGCATCACCCTTTCCTCTTCAAGGAAAACCAATGCAAGCTCAAGACATATCAAGAAGGATTTCTAGCGTCGTTTCCGGGGAGGTCTTCGCTCAAGTCAAGACATACCAAGTACCCATTACAAACTCATCTCCCTCGCATTTACATTACTTGCCATTTGCCTCTCGTTTTCCATGCCCCCACTTCACCCTTGCCGTTTTATTCGCCCTTCTTCTGTTCGTCTTTTTGCTTTGATGTCTTACTTGGCTCGTTTGGTTGGAATAGTTTTTATTTTATTGCTAAACAAAGAACCTAAGATCTATGGATCCTCATCCTCTTGCTAATCTTTTTAAGAGATCCAACTATGATGAACCAATTGCTAGTGAGTTTTGTACACTAGATTATCTTTATGAAGCTTTGCTCAAAATTGGTGAATCTAAAAGTCATGATGAAGAAATTTATGAAGAGATTCACGATAACTCCTTGAATAAAAAGCATGATTGCAATGATTTTCCTATAAATTCTCTTGATGTCAATTGTGCTAATAATATGCAAAACCCTAAGCTTGGGGATGCTAGTTTTGCTATGTCTACTACCTGTTTCAATGATCATGATTGGTGTGATTCTTCTTATAACCTTGAAAATTTATTTAAGCCCCATGATGAATATGAGATTGATAATAGTGTTTGCAATAATATTGAAAGTGGGTTTGGAAGAGTGTCAACTTTAGATCCCACATATTTGGAGTATGTTCAATCTTATGATATTTTTGATAAAAGTGGGTTCGGAAATGTCATGACTTTAGTTAATGCTAATCCCACTATCTTGGGAGAGTGTCAACTTTGCATGCATGTGGATCATGTTTAGAATATGTTTTGTGATAGCTATTTTGTTGAATTTTCCTATGATCCTACATGTAATTATTATGAGAGAGGAAAATATGGTCGTAGAATTTTTTATCTTATTAAATTACCTCTCGTCATGTTGAGATTGCTATCGTCTCTTTCTTCTTCCTTGTGTATTCTAGTTTTTGCTTGCCTTGAAAATTTGTTTGATTATAATATGCCTATGCATAGGAAGTATGTTAGACTTAGATGTGTTTGTCACGTGCTTCATGATGCTCTCTTTATGTTTCAATTCTTATCTTTCATGTGAGCATCACTGAAATCTCAATGCCTAGCTAAAAAGGCTTTAAAGAAAAGCGCTTGCTGGGAGATAACCCAAGATTTTTCCTTGCTGTTATTTAATATATCTTGCATCTACTTTCTGTTTAGATGTGTTTTCATGTTTTAATTAGTGTTTGTGCCAAGTAGAACCTATAGGATAAACTATGATGATAGTTGATTTGATTCTGCTGAAAAACAGAAACTTTGCGCTCACGAGAAAATATTCAATAAATCACAGGAACGAGATTTTGCATTGATTCTTTTTGCTGCTGTTAAATAAGTACATTTTTTAGGACTTCCTATTTTGGTAGGATTTGTGAGGTTCCAGAAGTTTGCGTTAGTTACAGATTTCTAAATTATGTTCTGTTTTTTACAGATTCTGTTTTTCGTGTGTTGTTTGCTTATTTTGATGCATCTATGGCTAGTATCTAAGGGTATGAACCATAGAGAACTTGGAATACAGTAGGTTTAACACCAATATAAATAAAGAATGAGTTCATTACAGTACCTTATGTGGTGGTTTTGTTTTCTTTCACTAACGGAGCTTATAAGATTTCCTGTTGAGTTTTGTGTTGTGAAGTTTTCAAGTTTTGGGTAAAGATTTGATGGACTATGGAATAAAGGGTGGCAAAAGCCTAATATTGGGGATGCCCAAGGCACCCCAAGATATTCAAGAATAGCCAAAATCCTAATCTTGGGGATGCCCCCGGAAGGCATCCCCTCTTTCGTCTTCGTTCATAGGTAACTTTACTTGGAGCTATATTTTTATTTGCTACATGATATGTGTTTTGCTTGGAGCGTCTTGTATTATATTAGTATTTGCTTGTTAGTTTACCACAATCATCCTTTCTGTAACACACCTTTTGGGAGAAGCCTCTTTGATTGAAATTTATTAGAATACTCTATGTGCTTCACTTATATCTTTTGAGCTAGATAGTTTTTGCTCTAGTACTTCACTTATATCTTTTAGAGCACGGTGGTGGATTAATTTTGAAGAAATTGCTAGTCTCTCATGCTTCACTTATATTATTTTGAGAGTCTTTTAGAACAGCATGGTATTTTCTATGGTTATAAATTGGTCCTAGAATGATGAGCATCCAATTTGGGTATAATAAAAACTATCATAGGAAGTGAATTGGATGCTATGATCAAATTGATACACCATGATTGTTTTGAGATAAAGAGGTAGTGATATTAAAGTCATGCTAGTTGGGTGATTATTAATTTAAAGAATGCTTGTGTTGAAGTTAGCAAGTCCCGTAGCATGCACGTATGGTTAAAGTTGTGTAACAAATTTGAAGCATGAAGTGTACCTGGCTTGTGCATCCTTATGAGTGGCGGTCGGGGACGAGCGATGGTCTTTTCCTACCAATCTATCCCCCTAGGAGCATGCGCGTAGTGCTTGGTTTTTGATGACTTCTAAATTTTTGCAATAAGTATATGAGTCCTTATGACTAATGTTGAGTCCATGGATTATACGCACTTTTACCTTTCCATCATTGCTAGCCTCTTCGGTACCGTGCATTGCCCTTTCTCACCTTGAGAGTTGGTGCAAACTTCGCCGGTGCATCCAAACCCCGTGATACCATACACTCTATCACACATAAACCTCCTTATATGTTCCTCAAAACAGCCACCATACCTACCTATTTATGGCATTTACATAGCCATTCCGAGATATATTGTCATGCAACTTTCCACCGTTCCGTTTATCATCATCATGACATACATTACTTTTGTCATATTGCCATTGCATGATCATCTAGTTGACATCGTATTTGTGGCAAGGCTACCATGCATAATTTTTTATACATGTCACTCTTGATTCATTGCACCATCCCGGTACACCGCCGGAGGCATTCATATAGAGTCATATCTTGTTCTAGTTTTGAGTTGTAATTCATATGTTGTAATCAATAGAAGTGTGATGATCATCAATATTAGAGCATTGCCCAGAGAAAAAAAAAGAAAAAAAGAGAAGAAAGGCCAAAAGAAAAAAAAGGCCCAAAAAAAGAAAAAAAAGAAAAAGAAAAAAAAGAAAAATAAAAGAAAATAAATAAAAGGGCAATGCTACTATCTCTCTTTCCACGCTTGTGCTTCAAAGTAGCACCTTGTTCTTCATGTAGTGAGTCTCATATATTGTGCTTCAAAGTAGCACCATGTTTTCATGTAGAGAGTCTCATAGGTTGTCACTTTCATATACTAGTGGGGATTTTTCGTTATAGAACTTGGCTTGTATATTCCTACGATGGGCTTCCTCAAATGCCCTAGGTCTTAGTGAGCAAGCAAGTTGGATGCACACCCACTAGTTTTCTTTTGTTGAGCTTTCATTCATTTATAGCTCTAGTGCATCCATTGCGTGGCAATCCCTACTCCTCATGTTGACATCAATTGATGGGCATTACCATAGCCCGTTGATTATCCTCGTCAATGTGAGACTTTCTCCTTTTTTGTCTTCTCCACACAACCCCGTCATCATTATTCTATTCCACCCATAGTGCTATATCGATGGCTCACGCTCACGTATTGCGTGAAGGTTGAAAAAGTTTTAGATTATTTAAGTATGAAACAATTGCTTGGCTTGTCATCGGGGGTATAGAAGTTGGGAAGATCTTTGTGTGACAAAAATGAAGCATAGCCTAACTATATGATTTTGTAGGGATGAACTTTATTTTGCCATGTTATTTTGAGAAGACATGATTGCTTTTATTAGTATGCTTGAAGTATTACTATTTCTTTTGTCAATATGAACCTTTATCTTGAATCATTTGGATCTGAACATTCATGCCACAATAAAGAAAATTACATTGAGAATTATGCTAGGTAGCATTCCACATCAAAAATTCTCTTTTTATCATTTACCTACTCGAGGACGAGCAGGAATTAAGCTTGGGGATGCTTGATACGTCTCCAACGTATCTATATTTTTTGATTGTTCCATGCTATTATATTACCCCTTTTGGACGTTTATGGGCTTTATTTTACTAATTTATATCATTTTTGGGACTAACCTACTAACCGGAGGCCCAGCCCGTATTACTGTTTTTTTGCCTATTTCAGTATTTCGAAGAAAAGGAATATCGAGTCCAAACGGAATGAAACCTTCGGGAGCGTTATTTTTGGAACGAACGTGATCCAGAGGACTTGGAGTGCAAGTCAAGAAGCAGCCGAGGCCTCCACGAGATAGGAGGGTCCCCCCCTATAGGGCGCGCCCCCTGTCTCGTGGGCCCCTCGGGCGTCCACCGACGTACTTCTTCCTCCTATATAAGCCTACGTACCCCGAAAATATCCAGGGAGCGCCCGAAACACAATTTCCACTGCTGTAACCTTCTGTATCGGCGAGATCTCATCTTGGAGCCTTTGTCGACACTCTGATGGAGGGGGAATTGATCACGGAGGGCTTTACATCAACACCGTAGCCCTTCCGATGAGTTGTGAGTAGTTTACCATAGACCTACGGGTCCATAGTTATTAGCTAGATGGCTTCTTCTCTCTTTTTGGATCTCAATACAATGTTCTCCCCCTCTCTTGTGGAGATCTATTTGATGTAATCTCTTTTTGCGGTGTGTTTGTCGAGATCCGATGAATTGTGGGTTTATGATCAAGTTTATCTATGAATAGTATTTGAATCTTCTCTGAATTCTTTTATGTATGATTGAGTTATCTTTGCAAGTCTCTTCGAATTATCGGTTTGGTTTGGCCTACTAGATTGATCTTTCTTGCCATGGGAGAGGTGCTTAGCTTTGGGTTCAATATTGCGGTGTCCTTACACAGTGACGGAAAGGGTTGCAAGGCACGTATTGTATTTTTGCCATCGAGGATAAAAATATGGGGTTTATATCATATTGCTTGAGTTTATCCCTCTACATCATGTCATCTTTCTTAATGCGTTACTCCGTTCTTATGAACTTAATACTCTAGATGCATGCTGGATAGCGGTCGATGTGTGGAGTAATAGTAGTAGATGCAGGCAGGAGTCGGTCTACTTGTTGCGGACGTGATGCCTGTATACATGATCATGCCTAGATAATCTCATAATTATTCGCTTTTCTATAAATTGCTCGATAGTAATTTGTTCACCCACCGTAATACTTATGCTATCTCGAGAGAAGCCTCTAGTGAAACCTATGGCCCCAGGGTCTATCTCTTATCATATTTGCTTCCAATCTACTTTTATTTGCATCTTTATTTTCTGCATCTATACTATAAAATACCAAAAATATATTTATCTTATCATACTATCTCTATCAGATATCACTTTCGCAAGTGGCCGTGAAGGGATTGACAACCCCTTTATTGCATTGGTTGCGAGTTCTTTGTTTGTTTGTGTAGGTTTGCGGGACTTGTTGAGGAGCCTCCTACTGGATTGATACCTTGGTTCTCAAAAACTGAGGGAAATACTTACGCTACTCTGCTGCATCACCCTTTCCTCTTCAAGGAAAACCAATGCAAGCTCAAGACGTAGCACCTGTCTATGAACGTGCGTGTGAGAGACGGGTCAGGAGGCATGCATGAATGATGAGGGGGGACGATATGGCTGTGGTAAGTAGACGTAACTACATAGGAAGATCAATCGTCCTTGGTCAGAGAAAGGAGAGACATAACTTGTGAGGTACATCGATCTATGGGTGGGGGGAAATAGTTAAAGTTAACCTAGGTATATGTTGGGAGATCGATCGGTATACATGCATGCATGTGTGTGTTAGAAGCAAATAAGGCACGAGGAGAAGGATAGAGAGAGGGATGCATCTAGGAGGTGGTGTGAGAGGCATACCATATCGAGGGGGAAGGAGTGTGCGAGTACAAGAAATATTAATAGAGTGGTGGGAGTGAGGCATGGACGATGATAAGAGAAGAGGGGAAGCTTATGTTTGTTCTAGGCACACCTAGCACTAGTAGAAAAAGGGCCTATTGTCCCGGTTGGTGAGGGCCTTTAGTCCCGGTTCATGAACCGGGACTAAAGGGTCGGTACTAATGCCATGACCCCTTTAGTCCCGGTTCAATCCAGAACCGGGACAGAAGGGCCTCCACATGGCTTGTCCCCTGAGCCCAGGCAGGAGGGCCTTTGGTCCCGGTTGGTGGCACCAACCGGGACCAATAGGCATCCACGCGTCAGCGTTTATGTGGCTGTGGTTTTTGTTTTTT
>NC_041393.1:582223138-582246415 GCF_002162155.2 Triticum dicoccoides
GGGGGTTTTGGGGGGTTAATTTAGGTGTTTCATATATTGTGCTATAGCTAGCTAATTAATAGAGAGAAGTGTCCTCTCTTTTGTCCGTGCTTGGTCGACGCTACGTACCATACATACATACGTATAGAGAGGACTAGCTAGACACGCTAGCTAGCTAGTAAGCAAACAGAAGATCGTCATGAACATATATGCATACAGAGAGAAGTGATATCGACCACCTCTCCTTCTCCGAGAGATTGGTCGAACAAACAAGTTCTCGTATATCTATCCGACACTACCGGCTACATATATACAATAATTATCTTTTACAAATATATAATCTCCTAAAATACGGACGCGTGGTCCACATAGTATTCTCCGTCTTCAGCGATCACGTGGTCAAGAAAGAATGCCGTCCCGGTTCGTCCCACCAACCGGGACCAAAAGGTCCGGACGAACCGGGACCAATGGCCCACGTGGCCCGGCCGGCCCCCTGGGCTCACGAACCGGGGCAAATAGCTCCATTGGTCCCGGTTCTGGATTGAACCGGGACTAATGGGCTAAACTGGCCTGGATGAAAGCCCTGTTTTCTACTAGTGTAGCTAGAGAGGCATATTGATCGATGTGTGCCGTAAAGAAGGAGCTGGGGGTGAGGGAGTCCTGGATTAAGGGGTCCTCGGACGGCCGGATTATGTAACATGGGCCAAACTGATGGGCTGTGAAGATACAAGACCGAAGACTCTCTCCCGTGTCCGGATGGGACTCTCCTTTGTGTGGAAGGCAAGCTTGGCGACCGAACATGAAGATTCCTTTCTCTATAACCGACTTTGTACAACCCTAGTCCCCTCAAGTGTCTATATAAACCGGAGGGCTTAGTCCGTAGAGGCAATCATAATCATACAGGCTAGACTTCTAGGGTTTTAGCCATTACGATGTCGTGGTAGATCAACTCTTGTAATACTCATATTCATCAAGATCAATCAAGTAGGAAGTAAGGTATTACCTCCATAGAGAGGGCCCGAACATGGGTAAACATCGTGTCCCCCACCTCCTATTACCATCAACCTTAGACGCACAGTTCGGGATCCCCTACCTGAGATCCGCCGGTTTTGACACAGACATTGGTGCTTTCATTGAGAGTTCTGCTGCGTCATCACCAAAAGATTAGATGGCTCCATCAATCATCAACAACAATGCAGTCCAAGGTGAGCTTTTCCTCCCTGAACATATCTTCGTATTCGGCAGCTTCGCATTGTGGGCCAACTCGCTTGGCCATCTAGAGCAGATCGACAGCTACGCCCCTGGCCATTAGGTCAGGTTTGGAAGCTTGAATTACATCGCCGATATCCGCGGAGACTTGATCTTCAATGGATTTGAGCCCATGGCAGCCGCTCCCTGCCACCACGATGAACATGACCTAAATCTGTCATCGGACTGTGCTCAGGAGATAGAGCCTGTAACTGCTCCGGCCCTGGATCCGGAATAGATCGCGTCGTCCGAGGACGGGAAGCTCAACCCCGCCACGGAGGCCGCGGACTCATCGGCGGTAGAGCCGCACACAGATCCAACCTCGAGCGAGGCATGTGTCACCAGAACCTCGGACTCGTCTCCGGTCATAGGTTCTGAACCACGTGCATCCGCACCCATCGAACCTGATTAGGTGCCGATCGTTGAGTTGAGCTCCGTGGACATCTTCCGGCACTCGCCTTTTGGTGATGTGCTAAACTCATTAAAAGCCTTCTCCTTATCGGGGGACTCTCAGCCGAACTATATCCGGCTGGGATTGGAAGCTAATTTCCGCTTCCCACCCACCACCCACTTTATAACCACTATCGATGACTTAACCGACATGCTTCATTACAGCTCTGAGGACATCAACGGTATGGACGAAGATGTCGGAGAGGAGCAGGCACAACAACCACCGCCTATAGGGCGCTAGACAGCCACCTCCTCGTATGACATATACATGGTGGATACACCCAAAGAAAACAACGGCGATGATAAAAAGGATCCAGTCGAGGATAAGCCTCCTAAGAAACAACCAAAGCACCGATGTCAGCGGCGCCGCTCTAGACCACGCCATGGAAAAAACAGCAATACCGGCACAGGAGAAAATAATACCCGGGACGATGCCGAAGACAACGAAGACCCCGTTGAGCCAACATCCGAACAGGATGAACGGGAGCATGGCCGAGTCGGCCCCAATGAACAGGCCATTGACAAAGACTCAGAGGAAAGTAATTATCTTCCACCCATCGAAGATGAGGCTAGCCTCAACGACGAAGACTTTATCGTGCCTGAGGAGCCCATCGATCAGGAGTGCTCTAAGCGTCGGCTAATAGCCACTACGAGGAGCCTGAAAAAGAAGCAACAACAGCTTCAAGCTGATCAAGATCTACTCAATGACAGATGGACTAATGTCCTGGCAGCCGAGGAATACGGCCTCGAGCATCGACCCAAAAGTTACCCGAAGCACATATTGCTACCTCAATTCGATGACGAGGCGTTGGAGCCTGTCCTACCAGCACACAATGCGGCTGACCGACCACCACATGGCCGGGACAAAGCGGCAACTCAAGCCGAACACAGCCCGCACTACGTCGCCGCAAAAATAGAGACACAACAGCTCAGGGATATACATATGACTTGCGGCATGACCTGGAAAATAGAGCGGGTCAGACCAGATCAATCTACGGATCACGGCGGCGTGCCCTGATGCGCGACGACGGCCATTCGGCCGGACGTGACAAATATAATCATGACCGGGCCGAATACCACAGACTAACTCCATCCGAGATACGTAGCGACGTGGCCCGACATAGAGGCGCCGCACACCCCCTCTGCTTCAGTGACGAAGTAATGGGACATGAATTCCCAGAAGGGTTTAAACCCGTGAACATAGAATCATATGATGAGAAAATAGACCCTGCTGTATGGATTGAGGATTTTCTCCTTCATATTCATATGGCCTGTGGTGATGAGCTTCACACCATCAAATACCTCCCGCTAAAACTCAAGGGGCCTGCTCGTCACTGGTTGAACAGTTTGCCAGAAAACTCAATTGGCAGCTGAGAGGACCTGGAAGACTCCTTCCTCGACAACTTCCAGGCTACATACGTTCGACCTCCGGATATCGATCACTTAAGTCACATAGTTCAACAGCCCGGAGAATCAGGCAGGAAATTCTGGACTAGATTTTTAACGAAAAAAGACACATCTGTGACATTTTGGGCCGAATGAAATTTTTTTCTGTCATACATATGACACTTCTATGACGATAATTGTGACAAAACTCGGTATCATCATAGATGTGGTGGGCTCCTACTTCTATGACAAAAAATCATGACAGAAAATGGGCTTTTCGTCCTGGGCGGGCCGGAGACGCAGCTGCATGACATTCTTTGGGCCGTCCATGACAGAAAAAACCGTGGTAGAAGCGAGGGCGTGGCAAATTTCAGGGAGTTCCCGGTTATGGTGGGTGGTTAGGGGACGAGCGATGAGCGTTTCTCTCATACACGTACGCGTGTGTGTGTGAGGCATTGGCTCTAACTGAAACCGAGTGAGGCGTTGGGCTCTAACTGAACCCGAGCGATTGCACAGCAGGCTACGCGTTACTGAACCCGAGCGATCGATTTCTTCGCTACTGCTGCTAACTGAAGCCGATCGATGCTGCCTCTCTGGATGAATAGTGAGTGTTGTGGGGGGGGGGTTGGATGAACAGTGAGCAGTGGGAGTGGATGAACAGGACCCGTGGCGTTGCCTCTGGATGAACAGGACCCCGATCGATCGAGCCGGTTGGGGCTGGATGAACAGGACCCCGTGGAGGGCTGGATGAACAAGACAACCCCGTGGAGGGCTGGATGAACAGTAGAGGGTGGAGGGGTGGATGAAAAGTAGCCCGTGGAGGGGTGGTTGAACAGGAGCCTGAGGAGAGGGGTGGTTGAACAGTAGCCGGTGGAGTAGCATGCAGGCTAATGAATAGGAGCCTGTGGATGAATAGTCGTAGGTGGAGGCTGGAGGAGGTCGACGGTGGATGAACAATAGCCCGTGGAGGCTGGAGGAGGTCGGCGGTGGAGATGAATAGTATCCTGTGGAGTCCCGTTATGTGGTATGCCACACCCCTCCCAATGAATAGGACCCCCATTTTGACCATAGCGCTCCAACACAACTCAGTTTCTTCCGTTTTGTGGTACGCCACACCCCTCCCGATCAACAGGACCCCCGTTTTGACCGTAGGAGGATCGTTTCCTATGTTTTACGGTACGCCACACCCCTCCCGATCAACAGGACCCCTGTTTCGATCATAGGAGGTCAGTTTCCTATGTTTTGCGGTACGCCACACCCCTCCTGATGAACAGGACCCCGTTCCAAACGTAGAAGGTCTGTTTCCTCTGTTCTGCGGTACGCCAGGCCTCGTTTCCATCGCCTGTTCCGTCCAAGCCCTCCCGATGAACACGACGACGCATTCCATTCCGACCCAGCCGGTTGGCTCCCCATGAACACGTCGACGATGCTGTTTCTCCGTTCTGACCCAACCAATGTACACGAGCCCTGGCCGTTAGTATATATGCGCGAGTAGGCGTTCGAGACCCCGCCCGTATGTACACATTGGTGGCCGTATTTTCTTTCTTGCACCCTGGCCGCTGTACGTACGTGTACATGCTACGTGCGCGCCTCTACTACGACACGTGCGTGCCTCTACATCCACCAGTATATATGTACGTACACGTTCGCGACCAGAATGACAATGCTACGTACGCTTCGACCAGGTGGGTCCCGACTGTCAGGAACTTCCTTACATGCGAAGATGTAGTTGGTGGGTCCCAGCTGTCAGGGGGGCGAATCGTTATTTTTTTCCCAGACGCAATTCCTTTCGTGCGAAGGTGTAGCTGGTGGGTCCCAGCAGTCATGGGGGAAACATTTTTTCGCGAAATACGGTGGCCCGTCCGGTGGGTCCCCGCTGTCAGGTGGAGGAATAATTATTTTGCGCGTAATAAGGAGGCACTTCCTTGCGGCCGCCGTGGACCCAGCTGTCAGCCTCTCCACGTACAGTCCACGCCCGATGGAAGCCGTTCCTTGACCATGTTGACCACGCCGCGCCGAGAGCACCAGGGCGGTGGACGACGGTGAGGCCTAGGAAGGGGACAACGCCGATCCGGGGAAGACGCGGCAGTGGATGCCCACACATAAAGGAGTACGAGGGTTCACTGGTTCGCTGCGGTGTGAGGCTATCGTTGCCGCAGAATAACAGTTAACAGGGTGTGTGGGTGAGTAGAGGGATGGCCTGGCCAGTGGTGGGAGTAGTAGGGGGCGGTGAGGCCTCCGCCGCATCGCAGCCGGCCACGAGGGGCAGGAGCATGAGGCACGACCAGCGCTGGTTTGGGCGGCTGGAGCAAGAAGACCAGAGGTTGAAGAAGCACTACGGCCGTTGGATGGACATCGTACGGTCATTGGAGCTAGAATCATGCATATTGACTAAGTTGACAAAGCCCTCCGTCCCCGTCAACTTAGTAGGCCCACAAGTCAGCGGCGGTAACGTTTTTTTCACGAAATATAGAGGCCCTTTCGGTGGGTCCCTGATGTCAGGTGGAGGAATCATTATTTTGCGTGTAATAAGGAGGCATTTCCTTGCGTGCGGCTGTGGACCCAGCTGTCGGCCTCTCCATGTATAGTCCACTTCAAATGCATGTCGGTCGTTGACCACGTTGACTAGGCCGCGCCGAGAGCATGTGGGGACCCCGACTCATAAGTCGAGATCACCGAATGCACGTGTACAGTGATCCTAGAGATCAATGCTCACTGGACACACAGAAACTGAATAACAAGAGGCTTACATCCATACGTACCGTATTACACAAGTAGGACCATTATGGTCAAGTCTTGAGTATAACATTGCAGCGGAAATCTTCGTCGATAACTTGGACCCATGCCATCTGCCTTAACCCTACAGGCATTCTGACTGGGAAGCGTCCTAGCTCGGATGTTCATCGCCGAAGTATTCTTCATCATATCTTGTTCTTTCATGCCTGGTCAATAAAATAACCAGTGGCAAGCCAATGAGTACTTTGAATGTACTCGCAAGCAACCCATGTTTTGGCTCAAGATGTAACAATGCATGATATAGGTAAATTTTTGCAGAAAGCTAGTTTTGAGTGCAATGACATGTTCAACAACTTGTAATACATGCATCAGGAGAATTAAAGTAACCATGAGGATAGGTTACAGATATCAACATAAATAGAGTGGGCACAAACCCAACTCAATCATGTCAAGTCCTTTGACTTGACCCAAGTAGTTTTATCAACTCACACACACGATTTGTAAACATGTGGACGTAGCCCAAGAGCGGTTACCCAATTGTCCTTGACCGTGGACACGACTATTCGAATAGTTTTACACTCTACAGAGATTGCACACTGTACCCACAAGATCCGGGGAACTTCCGTGTCATCCACGACCCGCGATATCTCAAGTACCCGGGGTAAGCACCCGATCACTATCTGTCCCTAGACGACACTAACATGGAGTCCACTCGTTGCTCCGTATCCTCACGATGTACACCACACGAGACTCACTCAAGATCATAACATCCGAGAGAGGACACAACGGTGTATCCGGTGCCCTGTGAAAACAGTCATGGCCGCCCTACCTGGCACGACCCCGTCCCGAGAGAGAGCACCAACTCTCCCCCGTCACTAGTAATGTGGGCTCCAAGCTAGTATCAGCCTAGGTAATCAATAATGCCCTTTCTCATATAAGGTTAGAGTGGTTGCGCATGTAAGGTTGGAATGACGGTCGCAACTTAAACCAATCCGTTTTTGAAAACAACACACACACTTGCATCGGTACACCACTTCATCATCAAGTGGCTACCCAACTCATCATCTCCCTCGGGCATAAGTGGCACCCGATGGGGTTTTCGAAAAGTCCTTTGAAAATACTTTGCCTCCATCACAGTGCATATTCCCGTCCCTTTTTGCGTAGCACTACTTTAGCATCCTATCTACTCCCACCGGCATAACCCTCATAAGAAGGTAGGGTCATGCACAATGCAAGTATCAATGAGGAAGAATGAAGGCAACCCACCAAAGTGGCTACCATCTCATCATGTTTCCGATGCAACAATAATAAAGTGCTATATGAGATGCATAAAAAGGGTTTCATAGACATGGTCAAAGGGCTACTTGCCTGTTTTAACAAAGTCTTCGAGGTCTTCAAATATCTCTGGTCAAACTCCGAGCATTTCGTCTACTTCGTCAACTATCATCGAAAGCAACCATAATAAGCAACACAACATGGCAGGAAATAAAAGTGCTCTAAAAATGTGAGTTGGACTTTTCTAGGATACCTCTGGTCATATGAGGGATGACCAAAGTGGTTTCATTAGGATTTGATCAATGGGCATCTCTGAACATTTCAATATGATGGAATCAAGGGATAAATGGGATTGCAAGAAGTGTACAGAAACATTATTTTCAAAAATGACAAGAGGCACCCATTTAATAATTGATGATTTTAGAAGCATCTAGGAATTGGTTCACTGGATTTGGAGTTCAAATGATTTCTCTATGAATTTGCAAAGTTGGCTATACATGAAGAAATAGACCACTATTTGAGGTGGTACAGAAAGTATTAGTAAAGATGTTCAAAAACTAAGTTTTGAACTTATAGACATCTAGGATTTTGAATCATGGAATTTGGATGAAAAATGGGCTCTCTGTGATTTTCTAAAGTTAATCACAGAAATAGGAAAAATAGGATGTGATAAATATTTGTGAAGGAAATGCTTTTGTAAAAATGTGACAATAGCACCATGTGATAGGGCATGATTTTAGAAACTACTAGAAATTTGAATCATTGGATTTGGAGCTCTGTTGAATTATTTATTGATTTTAGAAACTCACTGGAAAAGAATAAAAAGAAATATAAGGCATTACCCTTATCCTGCGCACCGGCGAGAGATAGCCATGGGCCGGCCCAGCGGCTCGGCCACGCGGACGACAGGCGATGCCGAAGGCGTATTTCGCCCGGCCCGTCTCCACTTGCCAGCGTGGCCCAGTGGCTGGGCCACTAACGAGCGGGGCCCGCCTGCAGGCTCGTCCTCAACCTCCCGCGCGCGCTCTGGCCGCAGGGAGGAGCGACTCCTGACGGCGATAGCCGGGGCTACAGGGCATCTCCGGCGACGCTCCGCCCATCGGCGTTCTCAGGAGGATGAGCCGCATCCATCGGTGTACGGCTCGCTTGCCGAGGAGAGCCGTAGCGGCGACGGCCTGGACGATCGCGGAGGAGGCCATCGGCCATCTTTGGCTTTGAGCATGCGATGCTCCTAGGGACGAACGGCGGCGAGGGAGGGGCTTGTGGTGGTGACAAGAGGGTGCAGGGATATCCAGGGGAAGAGAGAGGGGCCGAGGCCAGCGGATTTGAGCAGCGGCCGGCGGCTCGGCTCCGGCCTAGGAGGGGGATGGAGAGAGCGAGGAGGGGAGTGGGTTGGTTTAGGGGGTTCACGGGAGGGAGAGAGAGGCAAAGGAGTAGAGGGGAGGCTCGGGGGTGGCCTTAAATAGGAGGGGGCGAGATGCACCGTGGCTCGTGCGCCGGCGAGCTACTAGCCGTTGCTGGAGGCCACGGGGGCGTGCGTGGGCATGTCCGGGGTGCCCGTGGGGTCGGCCTAGGGTGAGGGGAGAGAATAGAGATGGCGGGGAAGGGCCAGAGCATTGCGCGTGTGAGCTCAGTCATTGGAGCTCTTCAGGCGACCGGCACGCGTGTGAAAGGAGGCAGCAGGAGGGAGAAGGAGGAGGGGGCCAGGGGCGTGGCGTGTTGCGGACGCCGAGGCACCTCGTCGGGCGCGCTGGGGAGGCCCGAGGTGGACGGAGGTGCTTGGCAGGGGGTGGCTACAGTGCAGAAGCGCACTTTAGCATGCTCCAGAGCGTGCCTTTGGCTGCCATGGCATTGTTTAAGGGGCATGGGCGTGCCCACTCATGTCTGGTAGTGCTAGGGAGAATTAAACAAGGTAGGAGTAGCATTGGATGCCCTAGAGAGCCACTAGATGAGAGGGGAGGTGGAGAGAGAGGTGGACAGTGGCTGTCCAGAGGGGTAAATGAGGAGGTTTCACCCCTCAATCATTGAGCTGAGGCCAAGGGAGAGGTACTAGAGGTAGAAGAGGGTCAGGAGTAGCTGTGGTACAAAGTTCAGCCCATGGAGATTAGTGGAAGAGGTCAAAAATGGCATTTTGGTAAAGTGGCAGAAGGTGTTTGATATCGGTTTGGGCAAGTATATGATCTCCATTTGTCATGAGGCTTGACAGGGTCAAATGGTATGAGAAAATAAGAGGTTCCACCAAGATTGAGTTCATTTGGGAAAAGTTGCCAATGCAACTTTTGTAAACCCTAGAAATCAGCAGCAATGGACTTACCAAGATTTAGTCATGCAAATCTGTTCTCCTTGATGCACCACCTGGTGTAGTGTCATCAATTGGTCATGTGAACATGCTCACAAAAGTTGGGGTCAAGGAGAGAATGTTGGTAGTACAAAGTTGTTCAAATTTGGTTCTGGACAGGAAGGGTTTTGGGGCACTTTGATCAAGTTAACTTGTTCTCCAACTTGTGCCATTTGGTCTAGATGAATTATTAGACCATTTGAGAATGTTCACAAGGTTTGAGAACATTTGGACATGTTTGGCAATGTAAAGTTGCTCAAACTACAAAATGGACAGAAATGGTTTTGAGGGGATTTCATGGAGTTACACTATTCTCCATGGCATGATACTTGTCAAGATCATCAAACATGTCATATGTGACATTCTTAAATTTTCTTGGAATTTTTGGAGAATATTTCCTTTGCAAATATTTCAAAAGCTTGAAATATCTAGAAAGGGTTTTTGAGGGATTTGACCAATATTTTGAACATGACCATGTGTTGAAACTCTTATATATGGGAAATATATGCCCACTGAGTTTCCCTGATTTTTTTTTCAAAGATTTTTAAAACAATAAAATAATTTTTCCCTATTAAAGACCATTTCTGGCCTTAAGAAAAAGATTTTAAATAAAATAGTAAAATAACTTTTAAAATTATATTTTTGTGGTTTGTGGGTATCCTATATCTAATAGGAGTCAAATATATTTTTGGAAAGATTTTTACTGCCCTTAATTAAGTACTTGCAGTGCAAACCTCAATTCAGGGGTTTTTGAAAAACTAATTTTAGAAAATACTTTTTGGCCAAATTATTTTTGTAAGAAAATACTATTTTGCTCTATACACATGGCATGATCATTGGGCAGAAGTTTGGGGCAAGGAAATGAAGTATCGAAGTTGGAGGATTTATTTGATTTTTAGAGCACTTGCAAACAGCAGACAAAAATCAAATCAAGCAAAGACCAAAACACACAAAAGTTTTTGTCAAACCACATTTTATCATGTTTTATTAGCTAAGTGTTGTGGCATGAAAATCAGGGTGTGACAGACCTACCCCCCTTACAAGAATCTCGTCCCCGAGATTCCCAAACTAGGCGCAGAAAGGGATACAGGAACTTGGATCTGGGGTAGTCTTCAAGTCCTCATGTTGCTTCTGCTTCCATGTAGTGCTCCATTGAGCTTGAAGTACTTGATGGTGTGGCTTCGTGTATGACTCTCTTCTTGATCCAGGATGCTGATGGGTAGCTCGTGGTAGGTTAGATTGGGCTAGGGGTCGATGGCTCGGTGGTTAATGCCCTCGTAGAGATCGGACAAGTTAGGAAGTTGGAAACACTTTCGGGGTTGTGATGCATGGAAGGCGTTGTGCACATCAGGTAACTCAGGTGGCAACTCCAGCTGGTAATTTTCTTCTCTTCGTCTCATAGTGATCTCAGAGGGGTCTGTTAAATCTTGGAGTGATCTCGAAGGGGGCCGATGAATCTTGGTGTGGGTCTCCTTGTCATGGAAATGCTTAGTTCCTTAGAGAGAAATGGCTTGCAGATACACCTGGTCTTCGACGCGGATGTTTACTTCTTGATGATGGTGGTAGTTCTTCCTCCTTGGCATGGCGGTCTTCAAATGTTCCTGGACTAGCTGAACGGCTCTTCTTCCGTCTTCGGGTGGACAAGTAGGTCACCAAATGATGATGACAACTAACTTGTCCAAGTACTCCATGAAGACTTTGTTCATGAGGTACATAAAGTAGGATGGGGGTATTGGTGGTGGTCAGGGTTGAGTATGGTCCAAGGTGTTCTTGATCTAGAGTCAAGACCCACGGTCATGGTCCGACCATGTTGTATCTTGGTAGGGCGTAAGGGATTCAAGGATTCTAGTGTGCGAGTGAATGTTTATCATCCCATCCTTTTGCACAGTTTCTGAGATGCCAATACTTATACCTAGTCCTTAAAACAAATCACATCATACCACCGATAGCATCAATTTGCATAGGTCAACTCCAATCATCACTCATGCTATTCATATCCTCATGACTCCCAAGAGGAGGTCTAACAAAATCATATATGTCTACAATCCCCAAACTCATGTGTATGTCTTTTTTTTTGCGAATAAACTCATATGTATGTCTACCCCTAAAAATCCATGGGTAGAACATACAGGCTACTAAGTTTGAATTAAACATCACAATCCAAGTGTTTGTCCTATTCTTCCAAGGTCTAAGATAAAGCATCTCCATCCTAAGGAAACACGTCGTAAGCCACTCCAAGATCTTGTTTACTTCCTATGAATCAACTCCAACAACCCGTTAACTTCCATCAATCACTACATAATCCATTTATTCTACAAACCCAATGTTTATGGTGTTCCACATGATCTCCTAAAGTCATATAATCTCCAAATACTTGAAAGGGTTATCTCTACTATAGTTAGTCCACCAGTTACCATTATAGGGGTCAAGTGACTTCCAACGTCAAGCTTATACAGATCTCTAAATCAACTCCGATAATTAATCCAATCTCCTAGTTTATTGTCCTCCAAGAAACATGGTATCAATGATCGAGATCATCAGTCTAAATCCAATTTACTCCGAACCATGTAGACATACTCAGCATCTATATTCAACTAGAATCACCTACTTAAATCCAAATCTCTTGTCCAACGAGAATTCCTACATGTTCCCCCAAGTCATTTACGTAATATCAACTGTCTCCTGTCAATATCCCATGGCTAAGTTAAATCCAAATACTTCCAAGAATTCCAGCTTGCGAACACAATTATCCTTCTAATTCCAATTTACTCAGGGGTAACGAAAGCTATGCTAATCTATACTCATGATCCCACCAAGTTCATCTACCAACATCAAAGCCTCATAATCCACCAAATAGTCTCATATAATTCCTCAAGTCATTGATATAAACTCATCAAGTCATTTGTCCTCTATTCCTATATCCTCAAATTGGTCTTCCCTATGGCATCGTCAGTTTGGTGCTATCTCAGGATGATAATGTGCTCGTTCACTATGTCCACTAGTTCCCTAATGAACCCAGTGCAAGGTTACGGAGGCTTAGCTGGTTCTCTTGCAGTTTTGTGCGTTAAGCACATGGTTAAGGATTCGAGCTGGGGTATCTTATGAAGTCTCGAAGGGTCTAGGAATGGGTTTCTAATCTTGAGGGGCAACCATAACTCTAAGGGGCTGCACTTGGTCGAGGAGGTTGCAGCAAAAGTCTTCAGTGTTGGTCGGTTGCCAAAGTAGAATCCTTGGTGTATCTTGTCTTGCTAGCCTTCATTTGAGAAAAGAGATGAGAGGGAAAAGTAGCATAGAGGAGGGGAATGCCTAAAGGGGGTTCTGTAGTGCAGGTGCAAACAAAAAAGTGCCAAAAGGGCCAAACAAAAGAAACATGGTAAGGAAGGTGATATAGTCGCGTACTTGTTGCCTATGGCAAAAGTGTGACCTATATCAAAACACAAACAAATAAAAACAAGCAACTCACAATCATGGTTCTATTCGAACCATCATATGGACTCGACTGCGCATAGGGGTTACACGACTCATCCTACCCTAGGGGTTCTCGGACTCAGTAGTCATGCCTTGTGCCTCATGCAGTCTTCTGAGTTTTCCTCAGGTGTTTCTACGTCTCTTGTAGTTGTTCGATGAAACAATCTGGGTTGAGCCTGAAGAATCTTCAACAACTTCTCTCTTGATGAGGTGATGGGTTGAAGGTGGCTCCTCATAGCTGGCATTGACTTGGTCTTCTATTGTCTTCTTAATCACGACGATTCCTTTTTGTCTTCTAAGCCGTCGATGGTACCAGGTAGGTAATCCTTTATGCAATGACATTATCAGGGTGTAATAGAGGTCCATCATGTCATTTACGTTGATGACAACATCGACACCAAGAGCGGGGGATGAGGAGAACCGTTTTCCTGCTCACTATAGTGAGACGGACCAAATGGCTAGGTTCTCATCCACCAGTGGTTGCCGACACAACAACGGTAGTGACAGGGTTACTCTATTAGTGATGTATATCATGATCTTGCATATCCTATGCCCTGATCATCGTAGGCTACGGTTGCATCATCTTGGGGCAGTGTCAAGGATGTCACCATCTCCTGGGTCTTCAGGTCCTCATTCCTCGAGGATGTATCTTCTGTTGGTATCGTCTTGTTGTGATGTCCCCAATCTTGTGTTGAGGAGATGTGGGTCAATGTTTGGCAAGGCATCTTCCTTCTAGATTATCCTCGAAGATTACAAGGAATCCAGTGGTGAGGGTCATAAGGGTTCTAGCGGCCAAAGGTTTTGAAGGGGAAGAGATTAATAAGGAAAGTATACCTTAGTTTTCGAAAAATTGAGAAGGGAAGAGAAGTATAGATAGTTTTGAAAACTAGTAGTAGTTTTGGAAATAGTTTTACCCTAACTAACGACCATGCTAACTAAGGCTTCCTACAGTCAGGATGGCTCTGATTCCAGCTCTGCGGGGACCCCGACTCATAAGTCGAGATCACCGAATGCACGTGTACAGTGATCCCAGAGATCAATGCTCACTAAACACACATAAGCTGAATAACAAGAGGCTTACATCCATACGTACCGTATTACACAAGTAGGACCATTATGGTCAAGTCTTGAGTATAACATTGCAGCGGAAATCTTCGTCGATAACTTGGACCCATGCCATTTGCCTTAACCCTACAGGCATTCTGACTAGAAAGCGTCCTAGCTCGCATGTTTGTCGCTGAAGTATTCTCATCATATCTTGTTCTTTCATGCCTGGTCAACAAAATAACCAGTGGCAAGCAATGAGTACTTTGAATGTACTCGCAAGCAACCCATGTTTTGGCTCAAGATGTAACAATGCATGATATAGGTAAATTTTTGCAGAAAGCTAGTTTTGAGTGCAATGACATGTTCAACAACTTGTAAGACATGCATGAGGAGAATTAAAGTAACCATGAGGATAGGTTACAGATATCAACATAAATAGAGTGGGCACCAACCCAACTCAATCATGTCAAGTCCTTTGACTTGACCCAAGTAGTTTTACCAGCTCTGTGGGGACCCCGACTCATAAGTCGAGATCACCAAATGCACGTGTATAGTGATCCCAGAGATCAATGCTCACTGAACACACAGAAGCTGAATAACAAGAGGTTTACACCCTTACGTACCGTATTACACAAGTAGGACCATTATGGTCAAGTCTTGAGTATAAGAATGCAGCGAAAATCTTCGTCGATAACTTGGACCCATGCCATCTGCCTTAACCCTACAGGCATTCTGACTGGGAAGCGTCCTAGCTCGCATGTTCGTCGCCGAAGTATTCTTCATCATATCTTGTTCTTTCATGCCTGGTCAATAAAATAACCAGTGGCAAGCCAATGAGTACTTTGAATGTACTCGCAAGCAACCCATGTTTTGGCTCAAGAAGTGACAATGCATGATATAGGTAGATTTTTGCAGAAAGCTAGTTTTGAGTACAATGACATGTTCAACAACTTGTAAGACATGCATCAGGAGAATTAAAGTAACCATGAGGATAGGTTACAGATATCAACATAAATAGAGTGGGCACCAACCCAACTCAATCATGTCAAGTCCTTTGACTTGACCCAAGTAGTTTTATCAACTCACACACACGATTTGTAAACATGTGGACGTAGCCCAAGAGCGGTTACCCAACTTTCCTTGACCGTGGACACGGCTATTCGAATAGTTTTACACTCTGCATAGGTTGCACACTGTACCCACAAGATCCGGGGAATTTCCGTGTCATCCACGACCCGCGATACCTCAAGTACCCGGGGTAAGCACCCGATCACTATCTTTCCCTAGGCGACACTAACATGGAGTCCACTCGTTGCTCTGTATCCTCACGATGTACATCACACGAGACTCACTCGAGATCGTAACATCCGAGAGGGGACACAACGGTGTATCCGGTGCCCTGTGAAAACAGTCATGGCCACCCTACCTGGCACGACCCCGTCCCGAGAGAGAGCACCAACTCTCCCCCGTCACTAGTAATGTGGGCTCCAAGCTAGTATTGGCCTAGGTAATCAATAATGCCCTTTCCCATATAAGGGTAGAGTGGTTGCACATGTAAGGTTGGAATAACGGTCGCAACTTAAACCAATCCGTTTTTGAAAACAACACACACACTTGCCTTGGTACACCACTTCGTCATCAAGTGGCTACCCAACTCATCATCTCCCTCGGGCATAAGTGGCACCCGATGGGGTTTTCGAAAAGTCCTTTGAAAATACTTTGCCTCGATCACCATGCATATTCCCGTCCCTTTTTGTGTAGCACTACTTTAGCATCCTATCTACTCCCACCGGCATAACCCTCATAAGAAGGTAGGGTCATGCACAATGCAAGTATCAATGAGGAAGAATGAAGGCAACCCACCAAAGTGGCTACCATATCATCATGTTTCCGATGCAACAATAATAAAGTGCTATATGAGATGCATAAAAAGGGTTTCATAGACATGGTCAAAGGGCTGCTTGCCTGTTTTAACAAAGTCTTCGAGGTCTTCAAATATCTCTGGTCCAACTCCGAGCATTTCGTCTACTTCGTCAACTATCGTCGAAAGCAACCATAATAAGCAACACAATAAGGCAGGAAATAAAAGTGCTCTAAAAATGTGAGTTGGACTTTTCTAGGATACCTCTGGTCATATGAGGGATGACCAAAGTGATTTCATTAGGATTTGATCAATGGGCATCTCTGAACATTTCAATATGATGGAATCAAGGGATAAATGGGTTTTCAAGAAGTGTACAGAAAAATTATTTTCAAAAATGAGAAGAGGCACCCATTTAACAAATGATGATTTCAGAATCATCTAGGAATTGGTTTCACTGGATTTGGAGTTCAAATGATTTCTCTATGAATTTGCGAAGTTGGCTATACATGAAGAAATAGACCACTATTTGAGGTGGTACAGAAATATTAGTAAAAATGTTCAAAAACTAAGTTTTGAACTTATAGACATCTAGGATTTTGAGTCATGGAATTTGGATCAAAAATGGGCTCTCTGTGATTTTCTAAAGTTTATCACAGAAATAGGAAAAATAGGATGTGATAAATATTTGTGAAGGAAATGCTTTTGTAAAAATGTGACAATAGCACCATGTGATAGGGCATGATTTTAGAAACTACTAGAAATTTGAATCATTGGATTTGGAGCTCTGTTGAATTATTTATGGATTTTAGAAACTCACTGGAAAAGAATAAAAATAAATATAAGGCATTACCCTTATCCGCGCACCGGCGAGAGATAGCCGTGGGCCCGCCCAGTGGCTCGGCCACGCGGACGACAGGCGATGCCGAAGGTGTATTTCGCCCGGCCCGTCTCCACTTGCCAGCATGGCCTAGTGGCTGGGCCACTGACGAGTGGGGCCCGCCTACAGGCTCGTCCTCAACCTCCCGCGCGCGCTCTGGCCACAGGGAGGAGCGACTCCCGACGGCGATAGCCGGGGCTACAGGGCATCTCCGGCGACGCTCCGCCCATCAGTGTTCTCAGGAGGATGATCCGCATCCATTGGTGTACGGCTCGCTTGCCGAGGAGAGCCGTAGCGGCGACGGCCTGGACGACCGCGGAGGAGGCCATCGGCCATCTTCGGCTTTGAGCATGCGATGCTCCTGGGGAAGAACGGCGGCGAGGGAGGGGCTTGTGGTGGTGACAAGAGGGTGCAGGGATATCCAGGGGGAAGAGAGAAGGGCCGAGGCCAGTGGAATTGAGCAGCGGTCGGCGGCTCGGCTCCGGCCTAGGAGGGGGATGGAGAGCGCGAGGAGGGGAGTGGGTTGGTTTAGGGGGTTCACGGGAGGGATAGAGAGGCAAAGGAGTAGAGGGGAGGCTCGGGGGTGGCCTTAAATAGGAGGGGGCGAGGTGCACCGTGGCTCATGCACCGGCGAGCTACTAGCCATTGCTGGAGGCCACGGGGGCGCGCATGGGCGTGTCTGGGGTGCCCGTGGGGTCGGTCTAGGGCGAGGGGAGAGAATAGAGATGGCGGGGAAGGGCCAGAGCATCGCGCGTGTGAGCTCAGTCATTGGAGCTCTTCGGGCGGCCGGCACGCGTGCGAAAGGAGGCAGCAGGAGGGAGAAGGAGGAGGTGGCCAGGGGCGTGGCATGTTGCGGACGCCGAGGCACCTCGTCGGTCGCACTGGGGAGGCCCGAGGTGGCCGGAGGTGCTTGGCAGGGGGTGGCTACAATGCGGGAGCGCACTGTAGTGTGCTCCAGAGCGTGCCTTTGGCTGCCATGGCATTGTTTAAGGGGCAGGGGCGTGCCCACTCGTGTCTGGTAGTGCTAGGGAGAAGTAAACAAGGTAGGAGTAGCATTGGATGCCCTAGAGAGCCACTAGATGAGAGGGGAGGTGGAGAGAGAGGTGGACAGTGGCTGTCCAGAGGGGTAAATGAGGAGGTTTCACCCCTCAATCATTGAGCTGAGGCCAAGGGAGAAGTACTGGAGGTAGAAGAGGGTCAGGAGTAGCTGTGGTACAAAGTTGAGCCCATGGAGATTAGTGGAAGAGGTCAAAAATGGCATTTTGGTAAAGTGGCAGAAGGTGTTTGATATCGGTTTGGGCAAGTATATGATCTCCATTTGTCATGAGGCTTGACAGGGTCAAATGGTATGAGAAAATAAGAGGTTCCACCAAGATTGAGTTCATTTGGGAAAAGTTGCCAATGCAACTTTTGTAAACCCTAGAAATCAGCAGCAATGGGCTTACCAAGATTTAGTCATGCAAATCTGTTCTCCTTGATGCACCACCTGGTGTAGTGTCATCAATTAGTCATGTGAACATGCTCACAAAAGTTGGGGTCAAGGAGAGAAAGTTGGTAGTACAAAGTTGTTCAAATTTGGTTCTGGACAGGAAGGGTTTTGGGGCACTTTGATCAAGTTAACTTGTTCTCCAACTTGTGCCATTTGGTCTAGATGAATTATTAGACCATTTGAGAATGTTCACAAGGTTTGAGAACATTTGGACATGTTTGGCAATGTAAAGTTGCTCAAACTACTAAATGGACAGAAATGGTCTTGAGGGGATTTCATGGAGTTACACTATTCTCCATGGCATCATACTTGTCAAGATCGTCAAACATGTCATATGTGACATTCTTGAATTTTCTTGGAATTTTTGGAGAATATTTCCTTTGCAAATATTTCAAAAGCTTGAAATATCTAGAAAGGGTTTTTAAGGGATTTGACCAATATTTTGAACATGACCATGTGTTGAAACTCTTATATATTGGAAATATATGCCCACTGAGTTTCCCTGATTTTTTTTCAAATATTTTTAAAACAATAAAATATTTTTTCCCTATTAAAGACCATTTCTGGCCTTAAGAAAAAGCTTTTAAATAAAATAGTAAAATAACTTTTAAAATTATATTTTTGTGGTTTCTAGGTATCCTATATCTAATAGGAGTCAAATATATTTTTGGAAAGATTTTTACTGCCCTTAATTAAGTACTTGCAGTGCAAACCTCAATTTAGGGGTTTTTGAAAAACTAATTTTAGAAAATAATTTTTGGCCAAATTATTTTTGTAAGAAAATACTACTTTGCTCTGTACACATGGCATGATCATTGGGCATAAGTTTGGGGCAAGGAAATGAAGTATCGAAGTTGGAGGATTTATTTGATTTTTAGAGCACTTGCAAACAACAGACAAAAATCAAATCAAGCAAAGACCAAAACACACAAAAGTTTTTGTCAAACCACATTTTATCATGTTTTATTAGCTTAATTGTTGTGGCATGAAAATCAGGGTGTGACAGAGCACCAGGGCGGTGGACGACGGCGAGGCCTAGGAAGGGAACGAGACGGAGGCAGGGAAGACTCGGCAGTTGTTTCCCACGCGGAGGGGAGTACGACTGTATGAGGGTTTACTGGTTCGTCTGCCATCGCCCGAGAATAACAGCAGGTGTGGGTGAGTAGAGGGATGGCTAGGCCAGTGATGGGAGTACGATGGCGCAGTGAGGCCTGCGCGTCAGCACAGCCGGCCGCGGGTAGGAGGGAGCAGGCAGTCCCGCCGGCGCTTGTTTGAGCGGCTGGAGCAGGAAGAGCAGAGATTGAAGAAGCACGACGGCCGTTGGATGGAAATCCAATAGTCACTGCTTGTGCGTCAACCTTTTTTTAGGAAAGCCTCAAATCTGTGGAAAACAGCATACATCCCATCTACCATTATTTCTAATAATTTACAGCCCATTTGCTAATTCTTAAGGGTTTTTTTGCAGCCCATATTCTTTTTGTTAGCATTACAGACCATATTGTGGCCATGGTTAAAAAATTATACAAAATTTTCTATATTTCGGTGCGGTCCGAACTGTTTTTAATCCCGAAATTTCGAGTCACATTCAAACTGATTTTAAAAATAAATGTATATCAATATAAAGTCCAACAAATTGTCCATGCATAAAAATAAATGCAATTTCAAATCTCAAAATGGAAAAAAGAAATTTGAAACTAATTGCCGGTTTGATGTGTTTTAAAAATGTACAGCCCATTTCTCATTACTGATAGGCCATTTTCTCGGCCAGTTGAATGAAGCTCTCCTCGTCTTGAAAGATTTGCAGCCCAACAGGCCTGACAAAGCGACTTACTTGGCAAATCACAAGAAACTGGGTTGTGGCCGTGGACCCAGCTGTCAGCCTCTACACGTATAGTACTCTTCCGATGGAAGTCGGTCGTTGACCACATTGACCATGCTGTGCCGAGAGCACCACGGCGGTGGACGACGGCGAGGCCTAGGAAGGGGACGATACGGAGCCGAGGAAGACGCGGCAGTGGATGCCCATGCGTAGAGGAGTATGAGGGTTCACTCGTTCGGCTGCGGTGTGAGGCTGCCGTCGCCGCCGAATAACAGGGGGGTGGGTAAGTGGAGGGATGGCCTGGTGTGACGCCCTCGATTCAATCGTACACTAATCATGCACGCAATGTGTACGATCAAGATCAAGGACTCACGGGAAGATATCACAACACAACTCTAAAACATAAATAAGTCATACAAGCATAATAATACAAGCCAGGGGCCTCGAGGGCTCGAATACAAGTGCTCGATCATAGACGAGTCAGCGGAAGCAACAATATCTGAGTACAGACATAAGTTAAACAAGTTGCCTTAAGAAGGCTAGCACAAACTGGGATACAGATCGAAAGAGGCGCATGCCTCCTGCCTGGGATCCTCCTAACTACTCCTTGTCGTCGTCAGCGGGCTGCACGTAGTAGTAGGCACCTCCGGTGTAGTAGGGGTCGTTGTCGACGGCGGCGTCTGGCTCCTGGACTCCAGCATCTGGTTGCGACAACCAGAAAGAACAGAAAGGGGAAAAAGTGGGGAGAAAGCAACCGTGAGTACTCATCCAAAGTACTCGCAAGCAAGGAACTACACTACATATGCATGGATATATGTGTAAGGAGGCCATATCGATGGACTGAACTGCAGAATGCCAGAATAAGAGGGGGATAGCTAGTCCTATCGAAGACTACGCTTCTGGCAGCCTCCGTCTCGCAGCATGTAGAAGAGAGTAGATTGAAGTCCTCCAAGTAGCATCTTCAAGTAGCAACTCCAAGTAGCATCGCATAGCATAATCCTACCTGGCGATCCTCCCCTCGTCGCCCTGTGGAAAAGCGATCACCGGGTTGTCTGTGGAACTTGGAAGGGTGTGTTTTATTAAGTATCCGGTTCTAGTTGTCATAAGGTCAAGGTACAACTCCAAGTCGTCCTGTTACCGAAGATCACGGCTATTCGAATAGATTAACTTCCCTGCAGGGGTGCACCAACTTACCCAGCACGCTTGATCCCATTTGGCCGGACACACTTTCCTGGGTCATGCCCGGCCGCGGAAGATCAACAGTTCACATCCCCACCTAGGCTCAACGGAGAGGCCAGCACGCCGGTCTAAACCTAAGCGCGCATGGGTCTGGGCCCATCGCCCTGAGCACACCTGCACGTTGCGTACGCGGCCGGTGAGCAGACCTAGCAACCTCCATTACAAAGGAAGTTGCATTAACGCAGTCCAACCCGGCGCGCGCCGCTCAGTCGCTGACGTCACGAAGTGCTTCGGCTGATACCACGACGTCGGGATACCCATAACTACTCCCGCGTAGATGGTTAGTGCGTATAGGCTCGTAGCCAACTTAGATCAAATACCAAGATCTCATTAAGTGTGTTAAATATCCGCGAATGCTGAACAGGGCCAGGCCCACCTGTCTCCTAGGTGGTCTCAACCTGCCCTGCCGCTCCGCCACAAAGTAACAGTCGGGGGCTGTCGGGAACCCAGACCCACCTCTACCGGGATGGAGCCACCTGCCCCTTCAGCCCCCATCTCCGAACAGTATCACAGGTAATGTAACTGTCTAAAGTATATCGTATATGCCCGTGATCACCTCCCGAAGTGATCACGGCCCAGTAGTATAGCATGGCAGACGGACAAGAGTGTAGGGCCACTGATGGAACACTAGCATCCTATACTAAGCAGTAGGATAGCAGGTAATGGTAACAACAGTAGTAGCAAGGATAGGCTATGCATCAGGATAGGAATAACGGAAAGCAGTAACATGCTACACTACTCTAATGCAAGCAGTATAGAGAAAAGAGTAGGCGATATCTGGTGATCAAAGGGGGGGCTTGCCTGGTTGCTCTGGCAAGAGAGAGGGGTCGTCGGTGACGTAGTCGACCACAGGGGCATCAACATCGATCTCGGAGTCTACCGGAAAGGAGTAACGGAGGGGGAACACAATAAATAACGGAGCAATCAAATGTAACACAAAGCAAGACGCGGCAATACGTTATGCTAGGGGTGACCTAACGTAGGGATGGGCGATACCGGTGAAGGGGGGAAACATCCAGGAAAATATCCCCGGTGTTTCGTGTTTTTGGGCAGAGGAGCCGGAGGGGGAATTTGCGGGTTCGATAGGTTAGGGGTGTGTGGCGGACGAACGGACTGCGTATCTGGATTTGTCTCGTTGTTCTAAGCAACTTTCATGTACAAAGTTTTTCCATCCGAGCTACGGTTTATTTATTATGATTTTTCCAAGTTTTAGCAATATTCCAAAATCATTATTAATTCGAAATTAAATAGCTAGATGCTAGGTGCAACCAGCTCTGCGTACACAGAAGTGTACCAGAGGCTGAAGGTGGGCCAGGGGTCCCAGTTGACCAGTCAACGTTTGACTGGTCAACAAGGGGTGGGGCCCCCTGTCATTGGCTGTTACATTAACTAACTAGTTAATTTAGCCTAACTAGGTTATTAGGGTAATAGATTTCAATTAGTTTAATTAAACCTAATTAATTAAGTTAATTAATTTAATTAACTAATTGATTAATTAATAATTTTAATTACTTATTATCATTTTTTTTATTCTTTTTTTTATATAAAATCATTCTGGGGGGGTTTGGGCCCCGACTGTCATTGGCCCTAGGGACCTAAGCGGGCGCAAGGGCTTGCGGGCGTGTGGGTTACGGGCGCTGGCGCCCAGCCCGATCGGGCAAATGCCCAGATCGAAGGGGGAAGTCGCCGGCCACGGGTACGGCGAGGCCGACCGCCGAGGCGGCAGTTGCGAGGCCAGGTGAGGTGAGGTAGCGCACAGGTGCTGTGGGGGGACCAGGGGGCACGTGAGAGGAGGCGAGGTGGCGCGGCCGAACGAGGACGATGCCGGAGCATGGGGCGGTTGGGCGCTGCCGCAGAGTGCAGAGGCACGATGGTCGGCGCGAACGCGAGCACAGGACGTGCACGTGGGTGGCGGGACGATCAGGGGCGCGGCGGAGCGAGCTCCGGGCGCAGGTGCGGGTGGTGTGCGCGTGCGCGTGAGGGAGAGGAGGAGAGGCCAGGGCCTCACCGCGAGTCGTAGGGACTAGGCAGCGGGGGTCGATGATGAGGCAGCGGTGGGGCG
>NC_041393.1:582246896-582254728 GCF_002162155.2 Triticum dicoccoides
GCTTCGGCACCGAGCAAAAGGGCGAGCCCCCGATCTCGATCCAGATCGGGGGGGGAAGAGAGCGAGGTGGAGTGGGGGGGAGTGCGTGGTGGTTGTGGGTTAGGGTTTTGGGGATGGGGGGATAAGGGAAGTGGGGTGGCCGGTTGGGCCTTTTGGGCTGGTGGCCTGCTGGCTAGCTGGGCCATTCGGCCCAGGGGGAGGGGGGTTTCTTCCTTTTTCTCTTTTGTTTAAGTTTTTGTTTTTATTTATTTTCTGTTTATTAGTTTTCTATTTTATTTACTATTTATATTTGTTTTATAAAATATATAAGTAGTACCCAAATTAGTGTTTCAAAATACCCCGATGCCACAAAAAAGTTTGGTGACAAACTAAAACTGTTTAGTATTTTATTAATTGTAAAAGGCATGTAATTAATTGTTTTTGCTACTATCATAATTATTTTTAGAGCCTTTAAACACTTCTTTAGAGTTTGGTATCGCCACCACAATTACCTATGATATATTCGACACATTTAGGACCATTTTGTTTTAGCGTTTCAAAACTTTTGTTGTTTGCTTGATTTTGAATTTGAATTAGAATCGGTTTTGATCTAACGTGAGGTTAGCAATAGTAACCGAGGTGACGTGGCATCGTTAACGCGGGATTACTGTAGCCTAATTATCCGGGCGTCACAATTCTCCTCCACTACAAGAAATCTCGTCCCGAGATTTAAGAGGGGTGTAAGGGGGAAAGTTTTGGTTACGAAATTCTAGCGAGTGTTCCCAGTCTTGGTTGTTCTTCTCAAAGAGGTCGATCCATTATGTTGGTGTATTCGTTTCTCTGCTTCAAGTCACCATGATCAAGTCGTTATCCTTTCTTCGGGATCTCCATCGTCCTACAACGCGACCAAGGGGAAAAACTCCGCAAGAACGCACCTCCACAAAGCTGGGCATCTGACGGTGAACTCAATGGGAAATACACAAGGTACCCCACGAGTTGTATTTCAGTGAATTCGTTGAGTGCAATATACGTTGGTACCAAAGTTTCAAACGGGTAGGCAATCATTCGGTGACTAGACAGAAGCTGGAATGGGGGGTTTGAACAACGATAATAACATGGTGTTTGATTCCAGGATGAATAATGGTATAGCATTTAGCTCGTGAATCACATATGAAGCCAGGTGCAAAGGATACATTAGAATCCGGGTTGTAAAGGAGAGTCAGGTTTCGATCTAGTGGACCTGTGGGTTATGGGTCCACCATGTGGGTTAAAGTAGGAAGGGCGGTAACGTCTTGCACGATCGTGTAAGCAAGACGTATCAGAGCATAGCCTGTCAGTTATGTTGTCAACAACATTGGTACCAAGGGCGAGGGACGAAGAGAACCATTTTCCTGCTCGTTGAACGAGGCGGGCCAATAGGCAAAGTTCTCGTCCATCGGTGGTTACCGGAATATCATCAACAATCGTAACAGGGTCTTACTGACCAATTATACATCGAGGTGTTTACATAAGCAGTGAATCTTTACTTCTTAGATTATATAGAACACAAGAATGTCAAACACAACAATGGAAAGGAAAATATGAATATCAGATTAAACAGAACAATGGAAAGGAAAATGTGTTAAAACACATAATTCAGGGGTATATCCTTCCCAAGGACAAGCAGAGCAAGATATCCATGACAGGATATAACGTAGAAAACCATTTAGGTTAGGAGAGAGGAAGTTCATGACATTACCCAAACAACGGTGTTTTGGATATTTGATAAAGAAAAGGTAGCATTGCTTCAACTGTTCTTATTGAAGATCGGAGTACCACAGACATGCTTCGAGATAGCATTGACATGGTCTTCAAGCAAAGGTCAGACTTTGGATACACAAAGGATCCATCAGGAACAACTTGTAGAATAAGTCTTACAATTTCCTCATGGAAGAATGGATAACCTTGCTAATAAGGAAACTATATCAACAGGTCATCCAGCCAGGTATGCTGGGCATGCCATCACCTTACTGGGTCATAAAAGACCAGTGTTATAACTCTTGGAAAAATGTTCCAACCATCATAACTGACCGAGATTCAGCTCGGATAGGTGGCAGGATAACTCAGACTCACGATGCCTGAGAAGAAAGGTGCAACACAAATTGACGAGATGACATCGAAGATTCTCGGGAAATGAACTATGGAAGCGAGTTCTGAAACAAGAGTTCATCATTAAATCAACGAGAGGATGAGGTGACTGATGGACTCAGCGATAACTCATCGAGGTATTCAAAAGATGGATCTCCACAATTAGGTGGATAAGGAGATAACATTTGTCATATCAAATGATGTAATGAAGTATGCTCGAGGAAAACATACACAATTAAACATTGGTTGAAAGGTGCGCCCGAAATATGGGTTGGGTTGCATGACCAATGTGAGAGTGGTGATTCAATAATCAATAGTCTAAGAATGAACGGCCAACCATTAACTTGAAAGCAATAGGGTTGCTAGAAGGTAAGAATCCAAACAACACCGTTCACTTGTTGGAATCAACACGGGGACCAAGAAAGAATGGTGATGGTGAGAAGTATCACTTGTATTAAGAGTTCTCAAGAGGTAGTGAAATTTCCCACGACATCTTGTCATAAAAGGTGGTAATATTCCAAGGTAAAGAAGAACAATGTTGGATAGCAAGGAACTCAAGGTATAACACCAAACACGAACAAGCTTGTGTTCGTGGGAAGGCAATAAAGGTCGATGATAACGCAGATCATCAAGGGCTCATAAGATGGTATTTCTTATCATGAACTCATTTGATGTCCTGGAAGGGCTCATAAGATTGATGATGATCTCGACACACTTTGTCGAGAGATTCCAAGATGTAATCGATCGGCGATGACATTAAGTCAAATGAATCGTGAAGCGAAAGGTTATTGAAACCATAGTTATGACACAAACTCGAACTCAAGCTTGTTATTTAAGGTGAAAGGGTATGACGAGGAAAATCGACGTAAGCTTAGCTATCATCGCAAATTGGTGCTCCGATAATAAGGACCAGGTAGCACAGTTAGAATCGTCACGACTATGTTATAGCCAAACAGGCTAGGAATGGCGTGATCGGGTACAAACTCGTAGTTATAGAAGCTTACTGAAAAGTTGTTGAACCATAGTGCGGACTCGGTTCAGTTATTGGTGCCTTTGAGTGTTTAATAACTCAGAGCCCGTGAAAAATTGGAATCAGTGGGAAGGTAGTACTTGATGAACTCATAAGAAGTTATGCAGTTCCATGATAATCTCGAGATACCAGGGGGGTAATACTCGACACAAGATCAAAGTAAAGGTTGGACTGGTGCATTGATCCATATAAGACAATTGTTTTAACTTGTCCGAGAAATGAAATCAAAGAAGAACAATCATGGTCGGAACCACGGTTGCAAGGGATCAATTCACATATACCATATGTTAGCTATCAAGGAAATAGTTATTATTACAAGAAGCTTCCATGATAGGATATACATCGCGTCCATGGGCATGAACACAAAGTTCAAGGTCGACTCCCACTTCCTCAATGCATAACCTTTCATTCACCTCTCGCGCTCGATGAAGTTGCAGTGCTGAAATTTTATCTGGAGAAGAACCAGAAGAGTATGAATCATGAAAACCTTCGGGTTCACACGGTTTAGAGAAGGCATATGTTCATCCCACAGGGGCTTCTTAGAAACATATACCACAATCTTTTGGAGTAATTAACTCAAACTCGATGGCAGAGCATGGTTGAGAAAAGCAGAGGATACAATTTACCAAAGGCATTATGTATCCGAGGAAAGGCTCACAAGGTTATTGATTATGAAGGGCGTTGTCAGATACATCCAACAAAGGATCTGGTGGTCCATAAGGGATCTAGTGTGAGCATCGGTACTCAACTAGAGGAAGCAGATATAGAAACAACTGACTAACTCAATTGTCAAATGCAAAGGAATTATGATTTCCAAATCAAGGGATCAGAAGCAATGCTCTGATTAGGGGTGGACAAGTCGAATAGCCTTAGGGTACAATCAAAGACAATTGGATTGGTCGAGAACCAATTCCAGTTAAAAGAATGGCAGGTTAGCCGGAAAAGTAATTTATGAGGATCAATGATGATTGCGTGTATTCGCAAACATATTGAGTCAACAGACTCAAAATGATAATGACAAGGAATGTCATTAAGACTACGAGACTTATGGGATTAACCATAATGCAAGCAAGCAAGAATTTCAAGAGCCAAAGGCTCCAGAGGATTTTCGGAAGATCGAATATTATTTTGAAGACTTTTGTGAAACACAAGAACAACTGGGGATGAGCGGATACTCGGCAAGCGCGAGTAATTATCCGTAGGGGTATTCATGCAGCAAGGAACTGCAGGGCAGTAAGCGTAAAGAATTCTCGGAATAACGAAGAGTATTTCAGGATATCTTGTAATAACAAGAGCAACTGGGGATGACAATATGAACGATAGGTGTAAGTAGTTATCCAGAGGGATTTATCAATGGAAGTGAATTGCAAAAGCGATGGCACATAGTCTCGAGAGCACATCGTAGAGTATCTTCGGAATCTTCTGGTTAGCAGACGGTCATCTGAAGTGAGGGGCTCTCCGGGAGAAAGTACTTGCAAGAACCTAAAGTTAGTTTTGTTTTTAGCAAAATCGTTTAACCCGAATAGAAGAGAGTTCAGAATCCCAGAGTAAAGATCGAGGAGTAAAAGATCCTAATACCACCCAATGGCGACGTGGGCCCATGGGCCGCACAGCCATGTTAGTAAAAGTTTTGTAAAGTCTAGACCCGACTTCGGCCAAGGAGTTGGAAGGGGGATTCCTACAGGCAGTCGGCTCTGATACCAACTTGTGACGCCCTCGATTCAATCGTACACTAATCATGCACGCAATGTGTACGATCAAGATCAAGGACTCACGGGAAGATATCACAACACAACTCTAAAACATAAATAAGTCATACAAGCATCATAATACAAGCCAGGGGCCTCGAGGGCTCGAATACAAGTGCTCGATCATAGACGAGTCAGCGGAAGCAACAATATCTGAGTACAGACATAAGTTAAACAAGTTGCCTTAAGAAGGCTAGCACAAACTGGGATACAGATCGAAAGAGGCGCAGGCCTCCTGCCTGGGATCCTCCTAACTACTCCTGGTCGTCGTCAGCGGGCTGCATGTAGTAGTAGGCACCTCCGGTGTAGTAGGGGTCGTCGTCGACGGCGGCGTCTGGCTCCTGGACTCCAGCATCTGGTTGCGACAACCAGAAAGAAGGGAAAGGGGAAAAAAGTGGGGAGAAAGCAACCGTGAGTACTCATCCAAAGTACTCGCAAGCAAGGAACTACACTACATATGCATGGGTATATGTGTAAGGAGGCCATATCGGTGGACTGAACTGCAGAATGCCAGAATAAGAGGGGGATAGCTAGTCCTATCGAAGACTACGCTTCTGGGAGATTCCGTCTCGCAGCATGTAGAAGAGAGTAGATTGAAGTCCTCCAAGTAGCATCTTCAAGTAGCAACTCCAAGTAGCATCGCATAGCATAATCCTACCCGGCGACCCTCCCCTCGTCGCCCTGTGGAAAAGCGATCACCGGGTTGTCTATGGAACTTGGAAGGGTGTGTTTTATTAAGTATCCGGTTCTAGTTGTCATAAGGTCAAGGTACAACTCCAAGTCGTCCTGTTACCGAAGATCACGGCTATTCGAATAGATTAACTTCCCTGCAGGGGTGCACCAACTTACCCAGCACGCTTGATCCCATTTGGCCGGACACACTTTCCTGGGTCATGCCCGGCCGCGGAAGATCAACACGTCGCAGCCCCACCTAGGCTCAACGGAGAGGCCAGCACGCCGGTCTAAACCTAAGCGCGCATGGGTCTGGGCCCATCGCCCTGAGCACACCTGCACGTTGCGTACGCGGCCGGTGAGCAGACCTAGCAACCTCCATTACAAAGGAAGTTGCGTTAACGCAGTCCAACCCAGCGCGCGCCGCTCAGTCGCTGACGTCACGAAGTGCTTCGGCTGATACCACGACGTCGGGATACCCATAACTACTCCCGCGTAGATGGTTAGTGCGTATAGGCTCGTAGCCAACTCAGATCAAATACCAAGATCTCGTTAAGCGTGTTAAATATCCGCGAACGCCGAACAGGGCCAGGCCCACCTGTCTCCTAGGTGGTCTCAACCTGCCCTGCCGCTCCGCCACAAAGTAACAGTCGGGGGCTATCGGGAACCCAGGCCCACCTCTACCGGGATGGAGCCACCTGCCCCTTCAGCCCCCTTCTCCGAACAGTATCACAGGTAATGTAACTATGTAAAGTATATCGTATATGCCCGTGATCACCTCCCGAAGTGATCACGGCCCAGTAGTATAGCATGGCAGACGGACAAGAGTGTAGGGCCACTGATGGAACACTAGCATCCTATACTAAGCAGTAGGATAGCAGGTAATGGTAACAACAGTAGTAGCAAGGACAGGCTATGCATCAGGATAGGAATAACGAAAAGCAGTACCATGCTACACTACTCTAATGCTACACTACGTCATCAGAGAAAAGAGTAGGCGATATCTGGTGATAAGAGGGGGGGCTTGCCTGGTTGCTCTGGCAAGAGAGAGGGGTCGTCGGTGACGTAGTCGACCACAGGGGCATCAGCATCGGTCTCGGAGTCTACCGGAAAGGAGTAACGGAGGGGGAACACAATAAATAATGGAGCAATCAAATGTAACACAAAGCAAGACGCGGCAATACGTTATGCTAGGGGTGACCTAACGTAGGGATGGGTGATACCAGTGAAGGGGGGAAAACATCCAGGAAAATATCCCCGGTGTTTCGTGTTTTCGGGCAGAGGAGCCGGAGGGGGAAGTTGCGGGTTCGATAGGTTAGGGGTGTGTGGCGGACAAACGGACTGCGTATCCGGATTCGTCTCGTCGTTCTAAGCAACTTTCGTGTACAAAGTTTTTCCATCCGAGCTACGGTTTATTTATTATGATTTTTCCAAGTTTTAGCAATATTCCGAAATAATTATTAATTCGAAATTAAATAGCTAAATGCTAGGTACACCCAGCTCTGCGTACACAGAAGTGTACCAGAGGCTGACAGGTGGGCCAGGGGTCCTAGTTGACCAGTCAACGTTTGACTGGTCAACAAGGGGTGGGGCCCCTTGTCATTGGCTGTTACATTAACTAACTAGTTAATTTAGCCTAACTAGGTTATTAGGGTAATAGATTTCAATTAGTTTAATTAAACCTAATTAATTAAGTTAATTAATTTAATTAACTAATTGATTAATTAATAATTTTAATTACTTATTATCATTTTTTTATTCTTTTTTTATATAAAATCATTCTGGGGGGGTTTGGGCCCCGACTGTCATTGGCCCTAGGGGCCTAAGCGGGCGCAAGGGCTTGCGGGCGTGCGGGTTACGGGCGCTGGCGCCCAGCCCGATCGGGCACACGCCCAGATCGAAGGGGGAAGTCGCCGGCCACGGGTACGGCGAGGCCGGCCGCCTGAGGCGGCAGTGGCGAGGCCAGGCGAGGTGAGGTAGCGCACGGGCGCAGTGGGGGGACCAGGGGGCACGTGAGAGGAGGCAAGGTGGCGCAGCCGAACGAGGACGATGCCGGAGCATGGGGCGGTTGGGCGCTGCCGCAGAGTGCAGAGGCACGATGGCCGGGGCGAACGCGAGCACAGGACGTGCACGCGGGTGGCGGGACGATCAGGGGCGCGGCGGAGCGAGCTCCGGGCGCAGGTGCGGGCGGTGTGCGCGTGCGCGTGAGGGAGAGGAGGAGAGGCCAGGGCCTCGCCGCGAGTCGTAGGGACTAGGCAGCGGGGGTCGATGATGAG
>NC_041393.1:582255343-582267379 GCF_002162155.2 Triticum dicoccoides
GGGGATGGGGGGATAAGGGAAGTGGGGTGGCCGGTTGGGCCTTTTGGGCTGGTGGCCTGCTGGCTAGCTGGGCCATTCGGCCCAGGGGGAGGGGGGTTTCTTCCTTTTTCTCTTTTGTTTAAGTTTTTGTTTTTATTTATTTTCTGTTTATTAGTTTTCTATTTTATTTACTATTTATATTTGTTTTATAAAATATATAAGTAGTACCCAAATTAGTGTTTCAAAATACCCCGATGCCACAAAAATGTTTGGTGACAAACTAAAACTGTTTAGTATTTTATTAAATGTAAAAGGCATGTAATTAATTGTTTTTGCTACTATCATAATTATTTTTAGAGCCTTTAAACACTTCTTTAGAGTTTGGTATCGCCACCACAATTACCTATGATATATCCGACACATTTAGGACAATTTTGTTTTAGCGTTTCAAAACTTTTGTTGTTTGCTTGATTTTGAATTTGAATTAGAATTGGTTTCGATCTAACGTGAGGTTAGCAACAGTAACCGAGGTGACGTGGCATCGTTAACGCGGGATTACTGTAGCCTAATTATCCGGACGTCACACCTGGCCAGCGGCGGGAGTAGTAGGGGGCAGTGAGGCCTCCGCGGCATCACAGCCAGCCACAGGAGGCAGGAGCAGGCGGCACGACTGGCGCTGCTTTGGGCGGCTGGAGCAAGAAGACCAGAGGTTGAAGAAGCACAATGGTCGTTGGATGGACATCGTACGGTCACTGCAGCTAGAATCGTTCATATTGACTAAGTTGACAAAGCCCTCCGTCCCTGTCAACTTAGTGGGCCCAGCTGTCAGCCTCTCCATGTACAGTATACTTCCGATGGAAGTCGTTCCTTGACCACATTGACCACGCCGAGTTCTGTTGCATGCATGCATCCATGGGCGTGGTGCGGCCCTACTGTCAGCCTCTCACGTACAGTCATCTTCGAAGTGATAGCCTGGCCGGCGGTGGGGTAGCGCTTCGCAGCGATGCGTGCTAAGCAGAGCCGCTAGCCGCTGGAGGCCGGACCAGGCGGTCCCGACGACGTTGGAGGAAGAATACGAGAGATTGAAGGTGCATGCCGGCTGTTGGATATAAATCCAATGGCTGTAGATGTCACAATCATTTGTTGACCAAGTTGACAACGCCCTGTGTAGGCTTCGACCTATTGGCCCACATGTCAGCATGCAAAAATGTGGCATATATTTAACCCATGTTTTCTAGAATGTATAGTCCATTTGCTGGGCTGGGTGAACAAATAATTTTGCGTCAATTAGGCCCATTTATATTTTCTAAGAAATCCCAGCCCATTTGCACTTCCTTGAAATACACGAATTAGCTGGGCTCGTTATATTTTCTAAGAAATCCCAGCCCATTTATACACGAACCCCAGCCCATGTCGAGAAGCACTAGCGTTGAGTGAGGACCTGGACCTGGAAAGAGGACATATTGCTACTGACTGTCTGAGAGTCGTCCAGGAAATCGAAGCACCAAAGAACCTTGGTGGACATTGTATGGTGTTTCATGAGATCAAAGAATGAAGCAATTTATTTAGGGCTTGTCTTTTTAGTCATGAATAGCGCGAATGTAATGAGGAGCCTCATAGACTAGCACGTATGGCTACGTCTCTTGATATAGGTAGGCATGTGTGGCTTGATGCACCACCTGCTCATTTATGTATCCCTATAAGCATTGAACTTAGGCAATAAAGTGCGCTGTGATTCTCAAAAAACAAAATGCTAGGCTCGTTATATATATAATGTTATGTTAGAAGGAGCAATTAATATCAAAGAATAAACTGGAGAGGCACATTTTTTATATATAATTAATAAATTAACGAGTTATTGCTCAAAATAAAAATGAGTGTGTTATTATTCAATTGGTCCTTAAAATCTTCGCAAGCTTTTGTATGGAATCGCCAGGATTTTCCTTGCCTGTGAGACAAAAACAACCAGGATTTTCCTTGCCAACTTCCGTTAAACATTTACTTTTATAAGTTAATAACACGTGGGATGTTTTTATAATGTATATAAAAGTCTCTATAAAATATACGATAATAGTAATAATATAAATATATATAATGTGGTTAGAAGGGAAAACATAAATTGGACACATCATTATTATTCTTATATATAGATGAATATAACAGAGACATGCGTTTTGTTAAAAAATACATTGGGCTGCCGATCTTTAAGAAAAAGCCCATAAGCCGGTATGGACCTCAAAAAATAAGTTGAAACCACTGTCTCCGTATATCGTGGGCTACGCATGTTAAAATACAAAACCTAGGCCTAGCTGATACTTGTTCGCCCTCTGGAAAAAAATGATACCAGATCCCTGAACGAACTGGTTTAAAGAGGGGGCCGGCGGCACGACTAAAGAAGCACATCAGGAGCGATTATTTTTTCTTCAGTGGATGGCTCTCGATATCGTTTTTATACTTGCCTCTGCACCATACAACTTGTGTTTTTAGCCTCCCAGTCTGTCGTGGTGGACCAGCAGCCCATTTGCTGGGCGGGCCAACCAATAGAAACCAACATTCGATTTTTCAACAAGCCCCAAAAACAACGCAGTACTATGTTTGTTTTGAGGCCGAAAACATTACGGCAGGGGTTGAGCAGGGGAGAGGGGAAGACAGAGTAATAAAAATATTAAAAAGAGCTGATGCGCCGTTGCTACCCTAACAAAGCAGGTGCAATTCTTATCACGAAGAAGGTGTGCCATTGACACCCACACGTCACATACCCCACGGTAGGCATACTAACAAGTTCACACACAAATACAACAGAAAAGGTAAACATTCATATCAAACTCAGGTTCACAGGACACGTTCATATTCATAGCCAACATTCACTATCAACAACTCAAAAGATTCATATATACACAAGCTCAGCATATTTATGCATCCAAATGATTGATAGATCACACGACAATATTCATGCATAATTCAAAAAAAGATTCAGATATACACATGTTCAGTATGTTTATGCATCCAAATGATTGAGATCACAACCAATATGATCCATGGACGAACTTTAATTACCGAGGGTACAGACTGGTAAATGGTGTTCAGTCGGAGGTACTTCTTGCTAAAATTAGTTCTTGTACGAGTAAACTTTCGAGTACATAAGAGGCAGCACAGACAATCTGAACTTTGCTTGTAGGTTTATCCTCAAATAGTGGCCTCATGCCGAATGAGGTTTGAGCAACTTGGCCACTACTTTCATCCAACTAGTTTACTGGCTCATCTTGGTCCTGTAGCTCGCCAAAATTCTACATTGCAGACGAGAAACGAGGCAGTTGAGAAAATGAACCACCCAAATTTTTTGTGCAGTTCAACTGAAATGGAGCATCGTGACATGCAGACTGATTAAGTGCCAGATGAATACACACGTCAACCAACTTGTCTGGAATCTTTACACTCCATGCCATACAGTTCGCTACCATATCTGCCGATAAGCAAAAGGCACAAGTTGGGACCAAAGACTGGACTGTGTTCTTCTGGGCCATGCGCCATGCAATATTTTTGGCGCTCACTTTGTGAATACTTGGAAGTTTGACAACTGGTTGACGCCGGTTGATACTCGAATGAATATAGGCACTTCTTGTCAACATCGATGCTTGTCTGAGTGAACTTTGGAGTACATGGTAGCAGCATAAGTATCTGTCCATCTGATCATTTTGTGCTGTTCTACTGAAATCACCCAATGCAATGATTTGCCTGCGAGTTCAGGCTCCAAGTTACTCCTTTATAAAATCGGCAAACAGTAGCACAATACCAAACTACCAATACATGACAAGCACAATAATCAGGAGAAAGCCCAGTACCAACCTGTGTGAGGTAGCATATCAATTACTATTTCCTTTCACTGGAAGTCAAGATAAGCGACTGACAGGAAATGAAGGAAGCAAGCAAGCCGAGACAAAGTGACTAACATGATGGGAAGGAAGCGGTCGAGGCAATGAAGCACCCAAAGTTTTTGTGCAGTTCCACCAAAATCGAGCATCCCTGTTGGCACATATATTGAGAGAGTGAGATTACTGTAATAGTGGGACTAGTTGATGAAACATACACTAACAAACAGAAGCACCCTCATTATCTTAATGGGTAAAGTTAGCAGCATAGTAGTCTTGCTTAAAGAGAGGTATTAGTTTATTTAATCAGTGCCAATTAGCTCAACACTCAAAACATTGCCATGTATCATAGGTTGCAAAACTTTAACGTGCAAAGATAAAGGAGTTTCTCATGACAGTAGCAACACAGTAGCACAATACATATATAGGTACAACAAAAAAATATGGCTGAAGGCCTTAGGCTGGTACCAACCTGAGCAAAAGATGCTTATTCAAGTAATTCCAGAAGATATGATAAAGCACTCACTGGAATCACTCAATAGTATATATTTTTGTGTACTTCAAATGTACGGTTGAAATAACTCTTGTTTACCAATGGTGAGATTATATCGAGAGATTATCAGGAACTTCTAGCAGAGTTAAAGCACTGGCTGGGATACAGTTCATTGTATTCTCTAGTGCAGTTCCACTAAAATCTATGATTGGCACAACATGATCCCTGTTTGCACAAGTAGGAAAAAGGTGAAACCTTCATTAGCTTAGTGAGAAAGGATAGAAAGACAATAGCATTATTATGTCATGACACTACCAAGATTCCCTCCCTGCTCCACCACATGATTCACCTCCGGATACATATATACACATACATGATTCAGCATAGGGTGCTACTAAAGATTTGTTTAACTCTGACAGGAAAATTAGGCAGCAATAAATTAGTGCTACTTAAGTACTCATGATTAATTAAGTGACCTTGCAGGAGAGACGACAGAAGTCGAAGGGCTCCCTGGAGGATCATCTCACATGTAAGGGAGACATTGCCGGAGCCCTTGAATGGCCTCGACTGAGGCCTCGGCTTCAGCAAGATCAACTTGGCACTGTTGATCGTGTAGAGCTGGGTCACACATGCATCGAGAATCCAGTTAATTAGTATGATGTGTCATTAAGCCAAGTACTACTATGCTGCATTTCTCTATCTATCTCTACTCTATTATCTATTACTCTTAAATTCTTACAAAAAAACAGATTTGGTGATCTTGTTTTTAAGTGCATCTCGATGTTATGTGCAACGAACGAGCATCTTGCTAGTCTTCCAAGTAAATTAAGACTAGTAGCAACACAGCAATACAACACCACTAGCAAGATGTCAGGATAACATAGGACGGTACCATCGTGTGATCTTCTTCATTTCCTCCTCCTTCTTCTTCTTCTTCTTCTTCTTCCTCTTCATGCTCTGTTTCTCTTTCTCCTCACCAGTTGGTGAAACCAAGTACATGATTGGCCTTCTAGTTCAGAATTGGTTTTGTCAGTGAGGGAGTACAAGTGTACTAGTAAAAAAATAGCATTATTTTCTCATGGCAGTCGGAAAATAGAGATGAACACATGCATTAAATATCATTCTTACCTAAAGGAAGGTTATGGCGCCAATATGGTTGTTGAGGATTGGAACGCAGATCTCCCTTTGTGCAGTTCCACCGAAATGAACCAACTGTTCCATTCTGACATTACACTTAAACAACACAAAAGACACTTCTTTTAGGAAGAGTTTTGTGCAGTGCACCAAAAGGTCACAATAGCAACCAGGTGAATTGGATATCCATGTTTGCACAAAAAGGTACAGAGCAAATAGTCAAAGTCTCAAACAATTACAGGCAAAAACATTTGGCTAAACTTGTCGTGGCTTATAACAGTGGCATGGCTTCATTTTTACCAGGGACATTAGATTAAGAACAGCTAAATATTTGGTATAAGGGCATGGGATAGTGGATGCACCAGCAGTCAAGCACCATGTACGTAAACAAGGGCATAAAGTGGTGATTCATAGTTTGTTCCCCCAAGAAACAAACATCCAAGAAACATATCTGGGTTGGTCCCATTTTTGTTCACTCTAGCCACCTACTCCTATTTGTGGATAGCAAATCTAGTCCTGGTCATACCACTGTGTACAGCGTTACCCCTATATTTCCCTTTTCGACCAAGATACCAGTTGGATGACCAGTCTGTACTACTTTCACCCTCTTTCCTTCTTGTTTGTACCAAGTCCAATGTACATACTAAATTCCCCCACCCCCACTTTATTTCTTGTTTGAACCAAGTACTCCCTCCGTCCGGAATTACTTGTCATCAAAATGGATGTGTCTAGAACTAAAATACATCTAGATACATCAATTTCAATGACAAGTATTTTCGAACGAAGGGAGTACAAGATTCGACTCCATGAAGTAGCTTTACCTCTAACAATAAAAAAATACTAGGTGATGTTGGACCATCCGATCGAGAGGGGCTGAGAGGTAGAAAATGATGCACATGCAGCGACGTAGCGAGCTGGGGAGGTAGAGCTAAGGCGGTTTCGAACGAAGATATACCTGAAGGTCGTCGGGATGTGGATAGGTGGGCGGCGGGAGGCCGGATCCGCCCACAGGCAACGACGAAGGGATCGAAGGACCTCCCGCGCCGGCGCTCGGCCAGAGATAACGGTGCGGCCAGTAGTGGGTCTTCTCCCTCGCTATCAACGACGGCCTAAACGTTGCCCCTCCTCCCCTTCACCAGCAGAGGGGGGTACGTCTAGATCTGTAACCAGCGGTGAGGATAGAAAGCCAGTGTTTTTTGAAGGGAGAAAGACAGTGTTACTACCCCTATCTTGTTTAGATCTGGAGAGGATGAGAGTGTGTGAATAGAGCAGCCCTAGCAAGCAAGCGCGGAAGCTTCGGCCTATATATAAGTAGTGGGGTAGTTTTCCTTTTTCACTCCATCAAAACCATCGTTTAAAATTGTGTACTACTACATGCCAGGTCACAGTTTTTTTAGTTGTTGATTGTTTTTTGAGATAGCTACCCGCTTGTTCGAACTGGTGTTACGGTGTGCCAGGTCGCACTTTGTATCGTTCAAGTCTGGTACTACAAGGCCCTCCATTAAATGAACAACCACCCACTGGTAAAAATTGTGAACAAGCCCACGGCTAAAATTAGCGGAAACGTGAGTTGCCCCAACATGCATTATTATTTATATTTTCTACTCCACATGTCATAGACACAAAAATAATGTGTCATAGACACAAAAATTGTGGCAAGATTCCCTTAGGCAAGCCAAAGTGTGTCTAACAATTTGAGCAACTCAGGTTAGGCAAGTGTGGCATGTGTGGGGAAAATAATGTGGCAACATAAGACAAACATAGTCACATTCCAAACAGCCCCATAATTTTTTGACATGCATGAAAATTTGGTTAGTTAAATTTATAGTCAAAATTTGGCAAGTTGCATCGAATCAACACATGCAAGTATCAAAAGGAAAGTCACGGCATGCATGCATGCGTTGTACTCCCTCCGTTTCCAAATATAAGTCTTTTTAGAGATTGCAACAAGTGACTACATACGAAGTAGTCCATTTGAAATGTGTAAAAAGACTTAGGGTGGCCATAATGGGGTTAACATAAGTAGTATCATGCACTTGGGACTCGCAAACATGCTTATGTGGCAGGCAATTAAAGAAGAGAGAGATGGTTATAGCAACATAGGTAGATACCGTAACAAAATAAATGTGATGCTACTATGTGTCATGCATGTCAATAAATGAGACCACCTATGATACTAATCTATGATACAATGCACTATAGAGATAATTAACATAGACTAGTAACATATGCTTGTTAGTCTAAGTTACTCCCCACTATGACCAGCCTTATATCGAGTGCAGTGCTTTGATGTGTCGCGTCAACTCGTACAAGACCGAGAAATTTGATTACTACAATGCCCTCTCCCTCGCGGACTGAGCTCCGGTGCCTTAACTGCATATGCCTTTGGCTGCATGGCAGGAGGGCCAACCACCTGTTGGGCCCACCAGTCATAGACGCAAAGGTAGGAGCAGTAAGTAGAAGCTTTCGCTACACGCTATCCCTCCCGCACGAGGTGGACGGACATGCAGCAGTGGATTCAATACTGTAGAAGTAGGAGTAACAACATTGTTCGTCTTCTCGAAGAGGCGAAGAGCCAAGTGAAACCCAAACGTGGCAATTGTGAACGCTCACGTGGTGCGGTGCCTTGGAGCACGCATATAGTAGCCAGGCTCTTGCATGAGACAAAATTGCTATTGTTTAACAATTAAACTCCATCATCCATTGGTTGATACTCATTCTGCATAGGTCCACGTGCTTAGCACCATTTCCTCCTAGGGTCACCAATGTTTATTTGCTAATTAATAGCATTGCTTGCAATGAACTAGCCATTGCAAGTCATTAAAAGCATGCACACCTCTCATCTCTTATTGGTTGATATGTCAAGAAACAACAAACAAGGTAGAAGTTAATGCACCGCGCCTAAGTGTTTTGTGACTATTTGGTTTTTGTAAGATGACTTACACACCTAGACGGAGGGAGTAGTATAGCCCTATAAACCAAAAAGGAGTATTTGCCTTTCTAGAGAATTCAACAAGTTACTAGACTACACCGCGTGCAGCCGTGCAGTACTCCCTCCCTTCCGGTTTATAGGGCTCAAATCTCAAATCTCATGAACCAAGGCATTTTGCGATTGGAGGAATGTAGTACCTCTGTATAGGTGAATAAGTCATTCACATAGTTCTAGGTTGATGATTTAACTATCTAAATATGTATTATATGTGACAAAAAATATATATTTAGAAACTACATCCGTGTAGAAATCTAGTGATATACTTTTCATGACATATAACGCATATTTAATTCCTCAAATCGATGACCTAGAACTACGTGAATGACTTATTCATCTAGACAGAGGTAGTATCTCGTACTACTTTATAAAACTACCATAATTAAACTCATGCATTAATTACGTAGTTCTCTCGTTTTCCTCTCTGCCTTGGTCGCGGTGCACAATATTGAGCACTCCTATATGACTAGCCGCTCTATCTACATGCGGGACATTTCAAAGCATCCGGGCCCGCGTGCCATCCACCAAATCACAACGAGGTGCTACAGTCAAACTCACCTGTCACCCCGGTGTGGCCGTCATGACCCGTCATATCACAAAACCCACACCTTTACAAGCAGCGGTTAGGTGGCCTCCAAGTTGGACTAGACGAAGCAACCATCATTTCACTGGAACGCTCGTTCAAGCCCTTTCTTGAAGAAAACCTCACTCCAGGCTACTCACTTCTGCCATTTTTCTTCTATACCGACGAAGGAAAGGTGGGCGAATCAGTTATACTGTTATATTTTCATTCCAAAAATCTTCTTTTTGCGAAGCACCGAGCGATTATCACATCCTATTCTTTTTCCGTTTTCATTGCGATTGTGGTTTCCTTTTGATTGCTTTTTGTTTGTCAATTCATTGATGGATCCTCAAGCACTAGGCAAAGAGTTGCCGGCAGACAACCCATTGGATACAGCGATCTCCAAGAAGTGAGCACCGACCAACGAGTTGACCATGTTGGCGGGCCAACCCATGGAGACGAAGAACTCCAAGAAACAAGCACTGGCCAAAGAGTTGAGGACATTGGCGGACGAACTCCTCAAAGAAAGTTGGAAGAACAGCAAGGGCCCCACCGTGCCTACCCCAGGAACTCTGATTGCCACCTATGTGAGGCTCAGGACCGGGTTTGAGGAGATAGTCGCCGTTGAGAAGCAGTATTCCCCTGGCAAGGTGATGGCCCCCATCGAGGACGAGGAGATGGCCCCTGGAGGGATGAGATCCCCCGGTGAGCTGCACAAGGTAAAAAATAATGGCTTATTACCATAGTTGTGGTTTTTGATTATTTGCAATGTGCTTGCTAATATGTTAGGGTTGTGCAGGTGCCGGTGGACGTCCTTGATGATTCCGATGTCGTGGCTCGTCATGTTGGCATTGCCCCGGAGATCGATTCCGATGCCGCTGTCCATCCTATGGACATCGCCCCAGAGATCGATTCCAATGTCGCGGTCAGTCCTGTGGACATCGCCCCAGAAATCAATTCCCATGCCGCTGTCCGTGCTGTGGTCATTGCCCGAGAGATCGATTACAAGAAATAGTTGGCCGCGCTAATATTTCACGGTAGTTTGCATTGCCCTGTGTTTAGTTACTAGAACGATGTGTGTTATCAAACCATCTTAGGGCTAGTGCACTATCTTGTGTGGGCGGATCTTGCTACTTTTGTTTGATAGTGGATCATGTGATGAATCATGCGAACCCTCTCCGAGTTATGGAAACAGATGTATCCTCACCAGCTTTTGATGTAATATATGGCATGCTTAGATGTAAGTTTGAACTGTTTATCATATCAGCAGGGCTTGTTTGATGATTCTTGGTGTTAGTAGGCTAGCTACTGTGCGAGCTATAGTACTTGCAAAACACTCACCGAAGAGAAATGTTGGGGCTGATGAGCTCGTGGTACGCTTATACTTATCCCTCGTCGATCGACCAATAGCCCTAGCTCCTAAAATTGTAGGCTTAGCGATCGATCAGACAATAGTCGACACGGATACATTCATGCCTCATTTGGTTCATAGGGTGGGAAAATCGTAGCAAAAGTACAGAGAACATGCAACACAAAATCATAGCAGTGCAGAGACGTACTCCTTCCGTTCCAAAATAGATGACCTAGGCGGGCTAGTTTGGCCTAGTGGGTTTCAGTGATATGACGTGGTACAGTGTCGTCCAGTCTTCGCATATTGTAGCAGTATTGCGGGTACAGTAAGTTTTCTTGAAGAAGCGGAATTCAACGAAGTCATGATGGTTCCTTCGTCTGAACAACTTACAGTGGGAAAGGTTGGGCCTGCGATACGACCGGGGTAGACCAGGATAATTTTGTGCATGGCAGGTGGACCAGGATGGTCGATGTCCCACATGTCGAAAAATGAAAGTATTCTTTCCTTTATACAGGACGAGCAAAGAGTATTCATTGTTTATTTTTTATGAAAGCTATTGTCTCCACTGTTACTCCTTGACTTTGTCAATGCCTCTCTCTCCTCCACATAAGCGGGCACTACTTGCTATGCATGCGACGGGCAGCTGGCGTCTTGAGGGGCCAGGGCGGTCAGAGCGGGCTCCGGAAGCAGTTCGGACTCCAGCATGGCCCACCTCACATTATCACCATATATTTCTTGGAGTCCGTGCGCGGCGGGCGGGCGATCTCTTCTCCCTCCCCCGTTTCTCTCTTCTCAGCCGACACCCGCCGAGCGATTAGATTTCGGCTATCGCCGGTTTATTCAATTATAGTACCACATGTCAGTGAAATTGCAAGACAACGCATGTCCCCTGTGGTGAGCGGCGTGCGAGCCGGACTTTCGCGGGTGCGGCGCGTACGAGTCGTAAGTGTGCCGCCTTTTCCTTTAGAACTTGCAAAGCGTAACATTTTCGCGCAATCGATCGATAAAATGATGAGGGTGGTGCTTTCCCGCTCGTTAGGCGGGCTAGTTCGAGTGATATGACGTGCTACAGTGCCGTCCACTTGCTCCATTTTTATGTAAGTAAGATAAAAATGGAGGACTGTTAGCGATTATAGCATGATAGTTAGGGCATCTCCAGCGCTGGCCCGCAAATTTACACCGACATCTATATGAACTAACCAGACGAAATTCGTGCAAACAAAGCAAATTTCAAATTAACCAGATGAAATTCATTACATTTCGAAAACTTTTCCTACAAACTGGACGCAATTCATTACATATTTCGCACAAACTGTACTAAAACCTACTGTAAACCTAATCTAAACGATCGCCGGCGCCCGACCACCATGTCCAGCCATGAACCCGAGAAAGCCGGCCATTGCCTTTGCCTCCTCCTCATCCGCCTCGATAACCTCCTCCTCCGGAGCACAAGGTTCTGAAGATTTCCGCCTCCACATCACCGTCAAGCGGCTAATCGGCCGCCGATGTTTACCCCACCAAGCTTGGCGTCGACTGAGTGGAGTAGCGGTGGCCTTCCTGGGACCAGAGCGGCGGCGACCTACCGTGTTCTACTCTTCCTTGCTACCGATTGCGCCCGTGCACGCATGCCAGCTTCGTGGTCATGGCGGCGGAGGGAGG
>NC_041393.1:582267695-582280706 GCF_002162155.2 Triticum dicoccoides
GGGGGGTGTTGGCGATCTCCTTCATTTGCTCCTGCGACAGTACATCGAAGAGAGCTTTGGAGCGTGCCCGGAGCAGAGCCGCCGATGTCCCTCGTCTGCTCCTGCGACAGTACGTCCAAGAGAGCTTTGGAGCGCCACGAGGCCATGGTTGAAGTGGTGCCGACAGAAGGAAGGGACCGGAGGAGAATAAGTGTGGGTCTTTGGCTATGGCTAGGAGTTGGGGCTCAAGTTAATATAGCGGGCGAATGGCAATGAGCTACGGCAGACGGATGGACAACTGGCGCCGGAGTAGGTTCATCGGGCGTGAATGTGGACGCTGCTTCAGTGACTTAACTTCAGATGTGTTAGGTTACTGACATGTGGGCCCAACGGGCATCTGGCCCGCATGTTAGTGACACACCAATTGCACCTGCAGTTAAGTCCGGTGAATGCGGCATTGACATTCTGGAGAGACGGTGACCGTTTCAGGCGGGAAGCGCGCGCTAGCGATGGAAGGGGTTTCGGTGTGCAGTGGCACTAAGATCGGTCGCTCACGATAGTACATACTCCATACCATACTACCATAGTACCCTCTCTAGCTAGGCTGTTTTATAGATTGTCATTGTGATGGACGATATACTTGAGCAAGGCGGTCCGAGTATGACTGTTGGTGTTTAGCCAGGTCAATACATGCTCGGCGTTCGCGTAGCCTCCATCAAACGTCTAAACAGTAATGTCAGGCACCACCAGGGCACGCAGGTGATGGGCTCGCCGTTTGCGTTGCACCATGAGCAGGACTTTGATTTAGAGGGCGACGTGCATGCATTAGCATGCTTTGACAGCATGAGCGTGAGTGTCTGATGCGAAGTATTTCATTTTCATTTGGCTGACCAGGGTGCGTTGCAGCGACGAGTCCGTGGTTTGATTCCCCACATACGCATAATTTTGGTTTTTACAGTATTTCTTTCTCCATCGACAGGTAGGCCTGCGTAGATAGATAAAGAACAAGAGCTGATGAGGCGCATGCGGACTGTTTGACTGGTCAACCAGACAAATACGGAGCTATACGGTGAGCTAATGACCGTATAATCACCATAAATCGTATACAATGATCAAAGTCAGCTAGTATAAGACAAGTTCGATGACCGCCAATGCATTTTACTCGGTAATAAATAACCAGGATTGAAGGGGAATCCAAATTTGCTTCATCTTCTGTCCTTGAGCTCTTGACAAACAATGCACTATACGGTTGTCCGGCCACTCCACCCCAGAGCTCTCACCAAGTGTCGTTCATGCCACCGCGCCGCACACTAACCGGTAAGGCAGCAATGGCATCCCGCCACGCCGAGTTCCTCGCCGCGCATGACTGCACACAAAATGGTAGGGAAGCGATGGCATCTCACCGTGCCGAGTTCATCGCCGCTCGCGACCTCACAACTATGTGGGAGGAATTTGAAGATGCCAAGGCCGAATGGGCGGTAGAGCAAGAGGCGGCCAAAGCCGCACAGAGGGAGCGGAAAAGTTAGAAAGCACTCAAGAAAAGAGAGGCCCGCGGCCGCAAGAAAGAAAAGGACGCACGCACTGCTGTGGAGAGGTCGGCGGAGATCCAAGCACGGTGGGGTGTCGCCGACAAAGCCGGGAAGGAGAACGACGGCGTCTGGCCAGCATGTGAGAAGTAGTAGTACTAGTAGTTAGTGTGTGTGTCTGTGTCTGAGTACGAGCATGTACCAGTACTACTAGTTACTACTGTAGTTTTTAGAGCAAATTACTAGTACATTAGCCTAGACTAAATGGAAAATTTCCTATCCTATGCATCAAATGGCATCTCTTTCTCTGTAGGAATAGAGATGCATGTCATCTCACTTCCTATGATTTTCATATTCCTATAAAATTCCTATCCTATGAACGAAAGGAGGCCTCTATTGGAGTAACTACTGTAGCTAGCAGTACTGCTGGTACAGTAGTTTTCTTCAAGAAGCCGAATTCAACGAAGACATGATGGTTCCTTCGTCCGAGCAACTTCAAAGTGGGAAGTGGGCCTGTGATTTGACGGCTCATTAGTCATTGTTAGTGCGGCACGACGACCTGGGTGACTCTCCCTTGGAGTTCTGCGTGCATGGCAAGTGGACCAGGATGGTCGACGTCCCACATGTTGGCGAACGGAAGTATTCTTTCTGATATCGAGGAGCAATGAAACTGCGTGGTATAGTATCACTGTTGATTGGTTTGCAAAAAAAAATAGTATCACTGCTGATTTATAATTATTTTTTATTTCTGATGAATGCTAGTGTTTCAACTCTGACGATGAAGGGTGCCAAACACGGCACGTGCTGGATGTCCCACACGTCAGCAAAAGGAGTGGGACATGAACAGCGTGGTAGAGCCCAGCTTAAAAAACAACATGGTAGAGCGTCTCCACTTCTTCCACTTCTGTGTCAGAGACCACACGTAGTAGTACTTACTGGTATGAATGATACAAAGTGCAACCTGGAGAGAAAGACACCTCTAGTTGGTAGGTCTCGGGGCATACAAGTAAATAAATATAAAAGTTAATATGTGCCTCCAACTAATATAGTAGTAGTAGAGTACTTAGGCACGTACTCCATAACATCACTGTGCATTGCACGTAAAACATTTAGTGGTAGTACGTAGTAAGAGACAAATGCCACCCAAGAGTTCCCTTCTCGACCCTGATGAGGACATCCCTACACTTGACCCATCTCCAACCTATGATGATGATCACCAAGTGGCAACAAAGAAGACGTCCAATGATGAAATCAGAATTGGGCCTATCACAAGAGCTCGTGCAAAGATAATAGAACAACAGGTGAATTCTCTCTTAGTTGAATATGCTATTTATTTTAATGAGAGCTTTCTACTACCTAAGTCTTTGTGTGTTTGCATACTCAGGTGCATGGCAGAAGAAGGCATAGCATGAGGGAGCGAGGAGTTGCAGCAAGAGGAGCATGACATGGAGTACAAGCAAGAGGGCGCGAGGGAGGAGAGGCAGTCAGGCGCAAACGTCAAGGAGGAGGATCCCCACGTCGAGTAACGCCAGGCGCACCAACACCATGTTGCAGCGCCATACCTCAAGTACATGGCCTGCGTGCCAAGGGGCTGAACCCAAGTTGGGTCAGTTTGTATCAAGTTGAGTCGAACCACGTTTTGAGTCGAACCAGTTTAGGTTGCACCAAGTCAGGAGGACCAGGCTGGGCGCACCAGACCTAGCGCCCCCCCCCCTCCCCTGGGCGCATCACCCAGCCCCTCTTATATAGAGGGCTACTCTTAGATTAGTTAGATAGACCACGTTTAAGATAAACCCTAGTTCATGAGATTGCTATAAGCATTCATCTTGAATTCTTGTCTCCAATTCGTATCGATCTGGAGATTATATACTACAAGTCAAGTGTGATCTGTTGTTCCATTGGGAATTAGTATATTGCAATTCTAACCGTTTCGTGGTCGATGGCTACGTTGCACAAGTGTGTGAAGTCATGAATATCCGAAGGGTAGAGAGCTATTGTATTGGCATCAGGGATCTAGCGAGGAGAGATCATCGGCGACACCCAATTATCTATCCACCATCATCATCTACGTTACCGCTCACTGAGAACATCGGGCCACCCAATATCATCTTGGTATCAGATTTCCAGCGTTTACTCGGTGAGCATCCACAAATCCACCCCGTAGATTAGTTTGTGTTTTTATTCCTATCCAGAAAAAGCCAAAAATAGTAGGGTTCGTAGTTTTTTTAACATAGCCTAGATTGCATCGTAGATTCGTTCTAGTTGCTGGTCAGTTGTGTTCGTCCTCTTTGATCCTTTCGGTTTTGCTAGTAGGAGTCTAGGGTTTGTCTTTCTAGTTGTTTTCTTTTGATCTTTGTGTCAGTTTGAGTCTTTGTCAACTTTCTTGGCTGAAACCCTAGCTGCTTCGGCCATTGTTGCTGCTATCCGCGTGCGTCTGAGTTTGCTTGTCTGAGTCCACAAAGCGTTCAGTTTGGTGTCTTTCTCAACTTTAGCCACAACCTTTCTATACAACGGTGTTAGGAGCTTACCCATTGAGACTAGCTTGTCCTTGTGCTCATCGGGCTGCTCTGATTAGGGTTTTTCTTGTGCAATTTGTTTCCGCCTCGTTGAAAAAAATTTGGTTTTTCTTGTGCAATTTTGGTTTTACTGTAGCAAAAAAAAGGCATGAAAACAAGAGTGAAAAAAACAAAGAGAAAAGAAAGAAAAGAGAGAGACATTGGCCAAAAGTTGCTGTTATCTATTGCCGGAATTGTATTATCTTGTATTTGCACTAGTAGTGAGCAATCTTGTGCCCATATACCCTGAGCTTTTTGCTAGCGTCTCTCCCTGAGCATTACAACACGAGCATTACTGCGACACATACATCAAATTTACGCTCATTTTTAGAGTTGCAATTGCCCCATTTATCTCCACTGCATGAGTTTCTTTGGGTGTGTCTCACAAGATCAGCACTAGAACTTGTCTTCGGTGTAGATAGGGTACCATACCTACAGCTCCACCAAATAAAATCCTGCTCTGTCATGTGGTAGCTCTTATACCCTGGTATTCACTTCATCACATCCGTGCACTAGTCCTCTATCCGACCTGGTAAGTGTGCATTGCTATTCACTTTGGAACGGTAAGATTTCCTTTTCTTGTTAGTTTTCAGTGAGTTGTGAGTGTTCCACTAAAATGATTTTTGATTTAGTGCACTAACCTGCTAATCATGTCTGAGAATGGTGTTGATGTGATGCAGAAAAAGGATGGCGACGAGTGTGTTACATGGAAGGAATATGAAGCTCTTCGTGATCATTTGACAGGGCTTATCAATAGGTCCACTGACAATATTGATGCTGATATTCAAGCTATACAAATGAAAGTGGATGCAACTGAAACTACAGTCAATGCTATGCAAACACAAGTCAATGATCTCCAAACAAGCATACAACAGTTAACAACTTCAGTCAATGGGCTGCGTGTAGCTATTGAGCAACGCCAACATGAGGGCCATGGAGATGATGATAGTGTCCATGGAGACAATGAAAACATGATGGGCAATAACGGCCGTGGGCGTGGCTTGCAAGGGCCTGGTCGCCCACCACCACTTGGTGCTCGACGTGTACCACTTCAGGAGGATGATGGTTTGGGCAAGCCTAAGTTCACAATTCCCAGATTTGAAGGCTCCATTGATGTAGAAGAGTACCTCACGTGGGAGCTCAAGATGGAGAAATTATGGCGTTTGCATGATTACACTGAAGATAGGAAGATCAAGCTTGCTTCCTCAGAATTTGATGGTTATGCTTTGCGTTGGTGGGATAGCATTGTGCGCGAACGACGAGAAGACAATGAGTTACCTATTCTTACTTGGTGCCGTATGAAGGAGATCATGCGAGCTCATTTTGTTCCCACTAATTACTTGCGGACAGTTTATGATAAATTGACACAATTGAAGCAAGGTTCCCTGACGGTTGATGCATATTACATGGAGATGGAGATGTTGCTACAGCGTGCACGAGTTAGAGAATCTGCTGAGATGACTATGCGACGTTTTCTCCATGGGCTGAAATATAACATCAAGGGTATTGTTAGGCATCACCAATACAATACAATGAACGAGCTGCTACATCATGCAAGAGAAGTTGAGTCCCATTTGGCCGAAGAAGCTCAAATTAAAGCCCGTTATGCTACAGCTGGACGGTTCTCCAATAGAACACAGCCGCCTCCTTACACGCCTAGTGAGGGCGCTGCCAGCCGCCCCTCTTCTTCTGCAACAAAATCAGCCTCCACTGTTTCACAATCAAAGAAACCTGCTGCTCCTGCTGCTAGCTCAAGTTCCAACATGTCTACAGCCCGTAACCGAGATATGCTATGTGATACATGTGGAGGCAAGGGACACTTCAAGAGAGAGTGCCCAAACAGAAAAGTGATGATTGTGAACGATGACGATGAATATGAGACTGGAGATGACGCTGACCCATATGCTTCCGATGGTGATGGGTACGCAAGTGAGGGCGGCATAGATGCCTTTGCTTCTCCAGCGCCTATTCTTGTTGTCAAGTAGCGTGCCCTTAGTGTGCAGCCACATGCTGATTCACAGCGCTGCAATCTGTTCCAAACAAAAGCACTAGTTGGCCCCAACAAAGCTTGTAAGGTGATCATTGGTGGAGGTAGCTGCCGTAATCTTGCAAGCAAAGAATTATGTGCCAAGCTGAATTTGAAGTATCTGCCTCATCCAAACCCATACTACGTACAATGGCTGAGTGACAATGGAGAGATGAAAGTGAATCATATGGTGCGTGTGAATTTTGAGATAGGACCATACAAGGATTCCATTGAGTTTGATGTGGTTCCTATGACTATTTGCCATCTATTGTTGGGTCGGCCATGGCTGTATGATCGCCATGTGCAACACAATGGCCGCGCCAACACTTATCAAATGGAGTTCAAGGGAAATAAAATAAATCTACAGCCTATGTCACCGCAGCAAATTGTGAATGAGTCTCGTCAGAAAACAGAAGTGAATATCGCACAGCCACCTGCACGAGAGAACTCCATGAGTGACAATATAACGAAAAGTGCGAGAGAGACTAGTTTGCTTATATTAGCCACCAAAGAAGACATGAGAGAATTTAGAGAGGATACTACAGCCATGCCTCTTGTGCTTATGTACAAAGGCGAGGTTTTAGTTTCTAATGATGTGCAACCTGTTTCTCTTGGTGTGTCTGCTGTTTTGCAGGAATATGGCGATGTGTTTCCGGAGGAGGTACCAGCGGGGCTGCCACCATTGCGTGGAATTGAGCACCAAATTGATCTCATACCAGGCGCTACCCTCCGCAACCGAGCACCATACAGGACCAACCCCGAAGAAACGAAGGAAATACAGAAGCAAGTGCAAGCACTACTAGACAAAGGGTATATTCGTGTTTCTCTTAGTCCTTGTGCGGTTCCTGTTATTTTGGTGCCTAAGAAAGATGGTACATGGTGCATGTGCGTCGATTGTAGAGCTATTAACAACATCACTATTCCATATCGTCATCCTATTCCATGCTTAGAGGATATGCTAGATGAGTTGAGTGGTGCTGCTGTTTTCTCTAAAATTGATTTGCGTAGTGGTTATCATCAAATTAGGATGAAAGAAGGGGATGAATGGAAAACTGCTTTCAAAACTAAATTTGGTTTATATGAATGGCTAGTTATGCCTTTTGGTCTTACTAATGCACCTAGTACATTCATGAGATTAATGAATCATGTTTTGAGAGAGTTTATTGGTCGTTTTGTTGTTGTATATTTTGATGACATACTTATTTACAGCCGCAATGAATCTGAACATTGTGATCATATTAGACAAGTTTTGCAAGTGTTGCGTGATGCTAAATTGTATGCTAATCTTGAGAAGTGCACATTTGCAAAAGATAAGGTCATATTTCTGGGATACGTTGTATCTAAGCATGGAGTAGAAGTAGATTCATCTAAAATTGAAGAAATTCAAAATTGGCCTACTCCCATGAATGTTAGTCAAGTACAAAGTTTTCACGGTCTTGCTGGTTTCTACCGGTGTTTTGTGAAAGACTTTAGTACTGTTGCTGCACCATTGAATGAATTAACTAAGAAAGGAGTGCCTTTTGTTTGGGGCGCTGCACAAGATCATGCATTTGATGAGCTAAAATGTTTGCTTACTTCTGCACCATTACTTGCACTACCAGATTTTTCTAAGCAATTTGAAGTTGAATGTGATGCTAGTGGTATAGGAATTGGTGGTGTGTTGATGCAAGAAGGTAGACCTATTTCTTATTTCAGCGAGAAACTTTCTGGTGCTAGATTGAATTATCCTGTTTATGACAAAGAATTGTATGCGCTTGTTAGAGTTCTTGAAGTTTGGCTACATTATTTGTGCCCAAAAGAATTTATCATACATTCTGATCATGAAGCTTTAAAATATCTGAAAGCTCAATCTAATTTGCATAGGCGCCTCGCTAAGTGGGTTGAGTTCATTGAGTCGTTTCCCTACATAATTAAGCATAAGAAAGGGAAAGATAATGTTGTTGCTGATGCTCTATCTAGGAAGAACATGTTATTGACACATCTCAATGTTAAAATTCCTGGTTTAGAGAGCTTGTGTGATTTATATGCAACTGATCATGATAGATTTTTGTTTCGTGCTAACAAACTATGTGTTCCAGAATCGTTGGTGCGTTTGCTATTGTTGCAGGAATCAGATGCAGGAGGATTGATGGGTCACTTTGGGCGTGAGAAGACATTGCTCATGCTAGCTGATCACTTTTATTGGCCCAAGATGAGGCGCAACGTGGACAGGTTTGTTAGGCGCTGCATTACATGTAACAAGTCCAAGTCAAAACTAAAGCCTCACGGTTTGTATACGCCACTACCTACACCTACCACACCATGGGAAGATATCAATATGGATTTTGTGTTAGGTTTGCCACGCACTAAAAGAGGTCATGATTCTATATTTGTGGTAGTGGATAGATTTTCAAATATGGCACATTTTATTGCATGCCACAAAAGCGACGATGCGTCGCATATTGCTAACATGTTTTTCAGGGACATCGTACGCTTGCATGGAGTGCCAAAGACAATTGTTTCTGACAGGGACGTGAAGTTTATGAGCTACTTCTGGAAGACCCTATGGGAAAAGCTAGGAATGAAGATGCTGTTCAGTACTACATGTCATCCCAAAACGGATGGTCAAACAGAGGTGGTGAATCGCACATTGTCCCAATTGCTGCGAGCTATGATCAAGAAAAATCTATGTGAGTGGGAGGAGTGTTTGCCCCATGTTGAGTTTGCATATAACAGAGCGGTGCACACTACTACCCAGCTTTGTCCTTTTGAGGTGGTGTATGGCTTCAAACCAATCACACCGCTAGATTTGTTGCCTCTTCCATTGAATGAGCGAGTAAATATGGAGGCATCAAAAAGAGCAGATTATGTGAAGCAAAATCATGAGAGGACACAAGAGGCTATTGAGAAGAAAGGCAAGAACATTGCTGCTGCAAGAAACGAATCAAGAAAGCAAGTTTTGTTTCAGCCTGGAGATATGGTTTGGGTGCATCTGCGCAAGGATAGGTTCCCACAGCTGCGGCGTTCCAAGTTGTTGTCGCGTGGTGCTGGACCTTACAATGTGCTAGCCAAGATAAATGACAATGCCTACTCGATTGATATTCCTATTGCTGAGTTTGGTGGCGTTAGAAACAGCTTCAACGTTGCTGATTTGTCACCATATGATGGAGAAGACCTTGGAGCGTCGAGGTCGACGGCTTTTGAAGGGGGGGGGGAGATGATGAGGATATCCCTACACTTGACCCATCTCCAACCTATGATGATGATCACCAAGTGGCTACAAAGAAGACGTCAAATGATGAAATCAGAATTGGGCCTATCACAAGAGCTCGTGCAAAGATAATAGAACAACAGGTGAATTCTCTCTTAGTCAGGCGCAAATGTCAAGGAGGAGGATCCCCACGTCGAGTAACGCCAGGCGCACCAACACCATGTTGCAGCGCCATACCTCAAGTACATGGCCTGCGTGCCAAGGGGCTGAACCCAAGTTGGGTCAGTTTGTATCAAGTTGAGTCGAACCACGTTTTGAGTCGAACCAGTTTAGGTTGCACCAAGTCAGGAGGACAGGCTGGGCGCACCAGACCTAGCGCCCCCCCCTGGGCGCATCACCCAGCCCATCTTATATAGAGGGCTGCTCTCAGATTAGTTAGATAGACCATGTTTAATATAAACCCTAGTTCATGAGATTGCTATAAGCATTCATCTTGAATTCTTGTCTCCAATTCGTATCGATCTGGAGATTATATACTACAAGTCAAGTGTGATCTCTTGTTCCATTGGGAATTAGTATATTGCAATTCTAACCGTTTCGTGGTCGACGGCTACATTGCGCAAGTGTGTGAAGTCATGAATATCCGAAGGGTAGAGAGCTGTTGTATTGGCATCAGGGATCTAGCGAGGAGAGATCATTGGCGACACCCAATTATCTATCCACCATCATCATCTACGTTACCGCTCACTGAGAAGATCGGGCCACCCCATATCAGACCCACTTTTGGATGTTTGGTAGAGTGTATGGAGGGTGCATGAGTCCACACTAGTTTAGCACAAATACACTAGAAGCATGCATGAAGAGAGCATGCATGAAGAGGGGTGTTGAGTTGAGCATGCATGAAGAGGGGTGTTTAGTTGAGCATGCATGAAGAGGAAACAACTATGCTGAGACGAGAACGCAACCAAACACACCCTATATGCCACACATGTTCATACCATTTGTGCCTTTCTACTTCACTTACTGCTCTACATTACTCAGGTTTGTACGTCCACTCCAGGGTACATGTCCATCTCGTAGTTCCAGTCCCACGTGTTCTTCGTATAGATGGAACGATCCTTGCATAACACGTGCACCTTGATGCTAGATGTCTCGCGTGTTGGCAAAGGGATGAACAAAGCTCATCTAAAAAATAGAGTGGAAGAACATAGATTCTGGAGGACCGAGAAGGAGCAAGGAACCTCGTGGTGGAGCGTCTGCACTCATAATATTTAATGTTATTCAGCGATATAAAATTAACCAATCATCTCCACAGTGGACTGGGAGAGTAAGAAACACGGCAGCCCAGTGTAGTTACATCATACTAGTACATGGCTAAACCACGCTATGACCATATTTCTTGGCTTCCGTGCGACACCTATATCTAGTAATCCAGCAACCTGTATCGCTTCTCCCTCCTCGTCTCTATCAAAGTGCGGTTGGCTGGCGTTTTTGCCGTCTATTGAGGTTGGTTAACTCATCACATGTTAGCGACATGCCAAGAGCATTCTAAAAAAATTCCTTTCACGTTCCGTTTTCAAAAAGAAAAAAATCCTTTCACATACGAATTTGCATGTATGCTTTGAGCAACTTGCATGTCCTATACTGCTCCTGTCTGATACTCTAACTTAGCTAGAGGTTAGACTAACTCATGACTAAGCCTGAACTAACTGTAGCCAAAGAGGTGTTTGGGTGATAGGGTTAGATTGACAATAAATGCACTTGATGGAGGGAGAAAAGTGATTTTTCAGTGGTCCCAATGAGAACTATCTCCAGTTAGCACCTCTTGGGGGGGATAGTTTTTTTTTGGTGGGTTCGGTGCAACTTGCTCCAATTTAAACCCTCATGCTAGGATACTTTAGGGCTATTTGAGCCCCAACTAGCTCAAACTAACTCTAACCCATGGATCCAAACAAGGCCTATGGCCAGTCTCGACGCGGAGCAGACGCGTGCACCGGGAAGCGGCACTCTCTCGGTCGTCGCGCCACTTCAAAGACGGCGCCAGTGAGAGGTCGCCTCCGCTCTGGCCGGGTATTAATGCGGCACTGACGCTCCAGGGCGACGCTGACGATTTCCCACGGGAAGCGTGCGCTGGCAAGGGAGTATTGGTTTTGAACCATTTTAGGTGTAGTACTGGTAGTTTGCAAAACTACTCAATTATTGCACTCAATTTCCTAAGAAATTGTGGTAAAAACGTTACTCCACAGCCTGCTTCCCTTCTCCTTCCTCTTCCACCGCCCGCGCACGTCCGCGGGAAGCGACCGGTCAACCCTTATATAGGAGTGCTAGCACAAAAAGATGCATGCATGACCACTAAAATTTCCATATTAAAGCGCCGCTCCAGCGGGAGTATGGCGTATGTTGTTACCTTCGGCCAAGCCATGGCCACTGGGCGACGGCGACCAGAGAAGAGGCAGCGGGAGGGGAATGAATGCAGCTACTGTTTGGGTTCTCCTTCCGGCTTAAATAAATGCGCAGCATCACGTGTACCTGCGGGTGCACAAATTGTAACATACGTGTTTGCTTAAGTGGGCGTCACGTAACTGGTGTGTGTGTGAGAGAGATTCTGAGAGACAAAGTGCGTGTGTGCGACTCTACTCTTCGGACATGTACTCAACCTTTTGCATCGGGATATAAGTATAAGTGTATTTACTTTAGCTAGTGATTTACGTGGCCATGTTAACATGGTTGTGTCAAAAAAATGTCACTTCCTTCTCGTGAGTTGCGTTATATAATTACAAGCAAGATTCTCATGCATTGCACGGAACATCAATATGCATTTTTTTACAACACACATGTTGTGATTGACCCATGCAGGTGTAATCCCATGTGTAAAAACTAATGATATCTCGAGAATTTTATCGGAAAACTGGTATCTCGAGAATGTCATCGAAAAAATTAAAGATGAGAGATAAGGCGAGGAGGAGTGGAGCGTGGTGGTGACTGGTGGTCGGAATGGGCGGCGGCATGGGGATGGACGGCGCCAGCAGGCGGCAGCGGCCACCATGCATGCTAGATTGTTCCAGAGACTTATTCCTTTTTTAATTGCTGAGCAATGAGGTCGTGGAGATAAGGATGTGGAGAGAGGTGCGGCTATCTTTGGTAAAATTATCATAGTTTGCTTTCTATCCGTTAGATATAGATCATATGATGTTTATTACAAGATGGCAGTCACACCATCATCGCCAACTCATTTTTTTATAAGGGTACAGATGATAAGTTTGCTGACTACTAAAGTAAAGTGGAATTTCTCCATGTTATGCAAGTAAATAAAGGTGATTGTTTATCATACGGGTAAGGTTGCATGAAGGGTGGTAGGAACAAATGCTCCGCCTAGAGCATGTGTGTGTGAGATGGAGTCTTAGTGTGTGTGTGGGGTGTGTGTGTGTGTGTGTGAGAGAGAGAGAGAGGGAGGGATGGAGTCTTAGTGTGTGTGGGGGGTGCGTGCGTGCGTGTTTGTAAGTGTGCATGGCTTCATCATAGAGAGGTGATGTGTATGGCAGAGGCCACCAACGATGGGGTGCGAGAGAGAAAATGCCCGTAGAGAGGGAATAGAAGGTGTGTGCGCGTGAGAGGAGTCGATATCTAGAGAACGTGTTTGTTCAAGAGACACCAAGGAAGACTACTATTTATCGATGGTGCATGTAGGTGGGAATTAAACAAAGGGATGGTCTTATTGGTTCCGGGATATAGGGG
>NC_041393.1:582280866-582282909 GCF_002162155.2 Triticum dicoccoides
AGATTGTTAAGTGTGAGTGTGTGTTTTACCCATCCAGGCGGAAGTTATGTGCACAAAAGAGGAGAACGATTCGATGTGGTGTTAGGATTGAGGGTAATTAACTAAGTATGGAGACATAAAGACCTTGAACGTGCATCTGTGAGAGGTATACATGTATACGTGGGATATGTGTGTGTGTGTGTGCACGCGCATGATCAAGATAAAAGAAAGAAGACATAAGTCATAAGATCAACATCATGGGAGAGACGGATCGGTATGACAATATGCATGCATGTGAGAATGCAGGGAAGAAGGCCCGACAATTGAGCATGTGTTTTTGTCTTTATGAGATAGTAGTGTGGGCTGGAGCATGCATCTATGACGAGCAGAGGGAGTGAGGCACAACGATTATGCAAAAGAGAACAACCTATAAATGCATATGTATGGAGAGACATATATAGTGTGGGTGATAGGAAGCAAGACTCCGTGCGAGAAAGAAATGTTGACGAAGAAACTAGGGATAGATACAGAGATGGAGATGCTAGCTAGAGGGACATCCGCTAGTTTGGGTGTTGGAGATGACCGCCGGGTGGTTCAGAGGGTGAAGTTATATATGTGTGTGAGAGGGCACTTGACTGCATGTAGAGAGAAACATGTGTAGTGTGCATGATAGGAATCAAGAGTGAGGGCGAGAAAGAAGGTTGATGGAGAAACAGATAAATAGAAAGATAAAGATGCTAGCTAGTGTGCGTTAGAGATAGGATTCGAGTGGATCAGAAGGCTGAGTTATGTGTGCGGGTGTGAGAGAGATAGAGAGAGGGTGCATGTGAGTCACATACAAACAGATATTAGAGAGAAATGAGATCCCGAGAGACAGAGTTTTGTGTCTGCGAGAGAGAAAGATATTTCACAACGAGAGTGATAGCTAGAGAGACATATGAGGGAACGCAAGATATATCTTGGGAGAGAGAGTGTGTGTGAGCGGCATACAAGAGAACAATGGAGAAATATGAGACCCTGGGAGACAGAGTTTGTGTTTGTGTGTGAGAAAGAGATATTTAAGAGGAAGAGTCATAGGTTGTCATATCTAAGGAGCGAAAGACATCTCTGTATGAGGGGTGTGCGAGTGGCACACATGGGAATAGTAGAGAGAAATGAGACCCCGGGAGACAAAGTTTTGTGTTTGTGTGAGAGAAAGAGATTCCACATGGAGAATCGTAGTTAGAGACACATAGCAGGGAGCGAGATATACTTAGAGAGAGATAGAGTGATGAAGGTCGAGGGAGAGAGTACCGTCAGTGTGTTACGAAGATAAAAGATCATTGTCGACATACAGGTAGCACGTGAGATACCTGAGAGATGATGAACGCGTGTAGGTCCAAAGAGATAGTCCTATATAAGCATGAGTGATAGCTATATGAGACGAATATCTGGATTAAATGGGATTCAAATATTTAAACTGGAGATCACGACATCGATAATATCATAACGCAAATTGGTGTATCAAACATGCATATTCATTTGAATTTGGGCACACGTGTAATGTTATATACACTACAAAAAAAGACACATCTGTGACATTTTGGGCCGAACGAATTTTTTTTGTCATACATATGACACTTCTATGATGATAATTGTGACAAAACCCGGTATCATCATAGATGTGGTGGGATCCTACTTCTATGACAAAAAATCGTGACAGAAAATGGGCTTTTTGTCCTGGGTGGGCTGGAGACACAGCTGCATGACATTCTTTGGGACGTCCATGATGGAAAAAACCGTGGTACAAGTGAGGGGGATGAAAATTTCGGGGAGTTGCCGGTTACGGTGGGAGGTCGGGGGCCGAGTGATGCGCGTTTCTCTCGTACACGTGCGAGGCGTTGGCTCTAACTGAACCTGAGCGAGGCGTTGGGCTCTAACTGAACCCGAGCGATTGCACTGCAGGCTACGCATTACTGAACCCCAGCGATCGACGATGGCTGTTAACTGAACCCGATGGAGTGATTCCTTCGCTACTGCTGCTAACTGAAGCCGATCGATTGGATGAAGAGTGAGCGTTGCGGG
>NC_041393.1:582283133-582303038 GCF_002162155.2 Triticum dicoccoides
GGCCTTGCCTCTGGATGAACAGGACCCCGTGGTGTGGAGGGCTGGATGAACAGTAGATGGTGGAGGGGTGGCCGTGGAGGGGAGGTTGAACAGGACCCCATGGTGTGGAGGGCTGGATGAATAGTAGATGGTGGAGGGCAGGATGAACAGTAGACGGTGGAGGGGTGGTCGAACAGTAGCCGGTGGAGTAGCGCGCGGTGGAGGCTGGATGAATAGGAGCCCGTGGAGGCTGGAGGAGGTCGACGGTAGCCCGTGGAGGCTGGAGGAGGTCGATGGTGGAGATGAACAGTATCCCGTGGAGTCCCGTTTTGCGGTACGCCACACCCCTCTCGATGAACAGGACCCCCGTTTCGACCGTAGGAGGTCCGTTTCGTCCGTTTTGCGGTACACAACACCCCTCCCGATGAACAGGACCCCTGTTTCGACCATAGGAGGTCCATTTCCTCCATTTTGCAGTACGCCACACCCCTCCCGATCAACAGGACCCCCTTTTCGACCGTAGGAGGTCCGTTTCCTCCGTTTTGCGGTACGGGACACACCTCCTGATCAACAGGACCCCTATTTCGACCGAAGAAGGTCTGTTTCCACCGTTTTGCGGTACGCCACACCCCTCCCAATCAACAGGACCCCGTTCCGAATGTGGCCGGTCGAACACAAGGTCGTTTCCTCCGTTCTGCGATACGCCAGGCCTCGTTTCCGTCGCCTGTTCCGTCCAAGCCGGTTGGCTCCCATGCGTTCCGTTGCCTCCCGATGAACACGACACATACCGTTGCCTCCCCATGATCACGACGCATTCCGTTGGCTCCCCATGAACACGACGACGACGCTGTTTCTCCGTTCCGACCCAGCCATGTACGTATGTGCGAGTAGGCGTTCAAGACCCTGCCCGTATGTATGTACTTGGTCGTATTTTCTTTCTTGCACCCTCGCCGTTGTACGTACGTGTACATGCTACGTGCGCGCCTCTACATCGACACGTGCGCACCTCTACTATGACACGTGCGTGCCTCTACATCGAGCAGTATGTACGTACACTTCCACGACCAGAATGACAACACTACTTACGCTTCGACCAGGTGGGTCCCGACTATCAGGCACTTCCTTGCCTGTGAAGATATGTAGCTGGTGGGTCCTAGTAGTCAGGGGGGAAATGTTTTTTTCGCAAAATACTGGTGGCCCGTCCGATGGGTCCCTGCTGTCAGGTGGAGGAATAATTATTTTGTGCGTAATAAGGAGGCACTTCCTTGCGGCCGCCGTGGACCCAGCTGTCAGCCTCTCCATGCACAGTACTCTTCCGATGGAAGTCAGTCATTGACCACATTGACCACGCCGCGCCGAGAGCACCACGGTGGTGGACGATGGCGAGGCCTAGGAAGGGGATGACGCGGAGCCGGGGAAGATGCAGCAGTGGATGCCCATGCGAAGAGGAGTACCAGGGTGAGGCTGTCGTCGCCACAGAATAACAGGGGGTGTGGGTGAGTAGAGGGATGGCCTGGCCAGCGGTGGGAGTAGTAGAGGGCGGTGAGGCCTCCGCCGCATCGCAGCGGGCCACGGGAGGCAGGAGCACGAGGCACGACCGCCGCTGGTTTGGGCGGCTGGAGCAAGAAGACCAGAGGTTGAAGAAGCACTACAACCATTGGATGGACATCGTACGGTCACTGGAGCTAGAATCGTGCATATTATTGACTAAGTTAACAAAGCCCTCCGTCCCCATCAACTTAGTAGGCCTACAAGTCAGCCTGCCACTATACTGTGTCCCAGGTAACAGGCGGAGTATTCATTTTTTTTGTGCGTAATAAGGAGGCACTTCCTTGCGTGCTAAGATATAGTTGGTGGGTCCGAGCTGTCAGCGGCGGTAATGTTTTTTCGCGAAATACAGAGGCCCTTTCAGTGGGTCCCTGATGTCAGGTGGAGGAATCATTATTTTGCGCGTAATAAGGAGGCATTTCCTTGCGTGCGGCCGTGGACCCAGCTGTCGGCCTCTCCACGTACAGTCCACTTCAGATGCATGTCAGTCGTTGACCACGTTGACCAGACCGCGTCGAGAGCACCAGGGCGGTGGACGACGGCGAGGCCTAGGAAAGGAACAACACGGAGGCAGGGAAGACTCGGTTGTTGTTTCCCACGCGAAGCGGAGTACGACTGTACGAGGGTTTACTGGTTCGTCTTCCGTCACCGGAGAATAACAGCAGGTGTGGGTGAGTAGAGGGATGGCTAGGCCAGCGCTGGGAGTACGGTGGGGCGGTGAGGCCTGCGCGGCAGCAGAGCTGGCCGCTGGGAGGAGGGAGCACGCAGTCCCGCCGGCGCTTGTTTCAGCGGCTGGAGCAGGAAGAGCAGAGATTGAAGAAGCACGATGGCCGTTGGATGGCAATCCAACAGTCACTGCTTGTGCGTCAACCTTTTTTTAGGAAAGCCTCAAATCTGTGGAAAACAACATACAACCCATCTGCCATTATTTCTAATAATTTACAGCCCATTTGCTAATTCTTAAGGTTTTTTTTGGAGTCCATATCCTTTTTGTTAGCATTACAGCCCATACTGTGGCCACGGTTAAAAAATTATACGAAATTTTGCATATTTCGGTGCGGTCCGAACTGTTTTTAATCCCGAAATTTCGACTCACATTCAAACTGATTTTAAAAATAAATGTATATCAATATAAAATCCAACAAATTCTTCACGCATAAAAATTAATGTAATTTAAAAACTCGAAATGAAAAAAAAAGATATTTGAAACTAATTGCCGGTTTGATGTGTTTTAAAAATGTACAGCCCATTTCTCATTACTGATGGGCCATTTTCTCGGCCAGCCGAATGAAAGCTCTCCTCGTCTTGAAAGATTTGCAGCCCAACAGGCCTGACAAAGCGACTTACTTGGAAAATCACAAAAAGACTGGGTTGTGGCCGTGGACCCAGCTATCAGCCTTTCCACGTACAGTACTCTTCCGATGGAAGTCGTTCCTTGACCACGTTGACCACGCCGCGTGGAGAGCACCATGGCGGTGGACGATGGTGAGGCCTAGGAAGGGGACGACGTAGAGCCGGGGAAGACGCGGAAGTGGAAGCCCACACGGAGAGGAGTATGAGGGTTCACTGGTTCAGCTGCGGTGTGAGGCTGTCGTCACCGCAGGGCCTGGCCAGCGGTGGGAATAGTAGGGGGCGGTGAGTCCTCTGCGGCAGCACAGCCGGCCACGGGAGGCAGGAGCATGAGGCACGACCGACGCTGGTTTGGGCGGCTGGAGCAAGAAGACCAGAGGTTGAAGAAGCACTACTGCCATTGGATGGACATCGAACGGTCACTGGAGCTAGAATCGTTCATATTGACTAAGTTGACAAAGCCCTTCATCCCCGTCAACTTAGTAGGCCCACAAGTCAGACTCCAACCAAGGTGGGTCCCAGCTAGCAGGGGGAGTATTCATTTTTTGTGCGTAATAAGGAGGCACTTCCGGTGGGTCCGAGCTGACAGCGGGGGGAGGTTTTTTTGTGAAATACAGTGGCCCGTCAGGTGGGTCCCAGCAGTCAGGGGGCAAAAGTTTTTTTCGCAAAATACGGTGGCCCGTCTAGTGGGTCCCTACTGTTAGTTGGAGGAATAGTTATTTTCTGCGTAATAAGGAGGCACTTACTTGCTGCGGCCGTGGACCCAGCTGAGACTCTCCACGTACAGTATACTTCCGATGGAAGTCGTTCCTTGACCACATTGACCTCACCGCGTTCCGTTGCATGCATGCGTCCATGGGCGTGGTGCATCCCCACTGTCAGCCTCTCACGTACAGTCATCTTCTGATGACTCCCGGTTGTTGACCATGTTGACCACACCATGCCGAGCGCACCCAGACTGGAACGACCCGGAGATGGGGAAGACGGGGCAGTGGAGTTGCAGATGGAGAGGAGTGGGAAACTTCACTGGTTCGGGTGCACGGTAGCACAGCCGCGGTGCCACCCATGGGAGACATGAGCAAGAACAGAGGTTTGAAGAAGAAGAACGACTGTTGGATTAACATTCAACGGCCCAGCTGCTAGAATCAATTGTTGAATAATTTGACAAAGCCGTGCGTACACGTCCGCTTAGCAGGCCCACAAGTCAGTCACCACATCTTACGGGTCCCAGCTGTCAACCGGATGAATAATTTTTTTCGCAAAATAAGGAGGCACTTCCTTCCGTGCGAAGATACAGCCGGTGGGTCCTAGCTGTCAGGTGGAGGAAACATTTTTTCAGCTTAATAAGGAGGAACTTTCCTTGCGTGCGACCATGGACCTCTTGGGTCCCAGCCGTCAGGCTCTCCACGTACAGTCCTCTTCCGATGACTCTCGTTTTTTGACCACGCCGCACCGAACACAGCGAGGCGGTGGACGACGGCGAGGCCCCGGACGGGAACGACTCGGAGATGGGAAAACGCAGTAGTGGAGTCGTAGATTGAGAGGAGGAGAAGGGTTATAACTGGTTCTATTGCAATTCATATCAAACTCAGGTTCACATGACACTTTCATATTCATAGCCAACATTCACTATCAACAACTCAAAAGATTCATATATACACAAGCTCAGCATATCTATGCATCCAAATGATTGATAGATCACACGACAATATTCATACATAATTCACAAAAAGATTCAGATATACACATGTTCAGTATGTTTATGCATCCAAATGATTGAGATCACAACCAATATGATCCATGGACAAACTTTAATTACCTAGGGTACAGACTGGTAAATGGTGTTCAATCAAAGGTACTTCTTGCTAAAATTAGTTCTTGTACGAGTAAACTTTCGAGTACATAAGAGGCACCACAGACAATCTGAACTTTGCTTGTAGATTTATCCTCAAATAGTGGCCTCGTGCTGAGGGAGGTTTGAGCAACTTGGACACTACTTTCATCCAACTAGTTTACTGGCTCATCTTGGTCCTGTATCTCGCCAAAATTCTACATTGCAGACGAGAAAGGAGGCAGTTGAGAAAATGAACCACCCAAATTTTTTGTGCAGTTCAACTAAAATGGAGCATCCTTGGCGTGCAGACTGATTAAGTGCCAGATGAATATACGCGTCAACCAACTTGTCTGGAATCTTTAGACTCCATGCCATATAGGTCCCTACCATATGTGCCGATAATAAAAGGCACAAGTTGGGACCAAAGACTGGAGTGCATTTTTCTGGGCGATGCACCAAGCAATATTTTTGGCGTTCACTCTCCTAATACTTGGAGTTTGACAATTGGTTGACGCCGGTTGATACTCGAATGAATATAGGCACTTCTTCTCAACATTGATGCTTGTCTGAGTGAACTTTGGAGTACATAGCAGCAGCATAAGTACCTGTCCATCTGATCATTTTGTGCAGTTCTACTGAAATCACCTGATGTAATGATTTGCATGCGAGTTCAGGCTCCAAATTACTCCTTTATGAAATCGGCAAATAGTAGCACAATACCAAATTACCAATACATATGACAGGCACAATATCAGGATAAAGACTAGTACCAACCTGTGTGAGGTAGCATATCAATTACTATTTCCTTTGACTCGAAGCCGAGATAAGCCAAGCGACTGACAGCAAAGGAAGAAAGGAACGGAGATTAGCGACTGACAGGAAAGGACGTAAGTTATCGAGGCAATGAAGCACCCAAAGTTTTTGTGCAGTTCCACCAAAATCGAGCATCCCTGTTGGCACATATATTGAGAGAGTGAGATTACTGTAATAGTGGGACTAGTTGATGAAACATACACTAACAAATAGAAGCACCCTCATTATTTTAATGGGTAAAGTTAGCAACATAGTAGTCTTGCTTAAAGAGAGGTATTAGTTTATTTAAACAGTGCCAATTAGCTCAACTCAACACTCAAAGCATTGCCATTTATCATAGGTTGCAAAACTTAAAAGTGCAAAGATAATCATGACAGTAGCACGATACAAAATAGAGATGACAGCAAACTAATATGGATGAAGTCCTTAGGCCCGTACCAACCTGAGAAAAAAAGCTTATTCATGTAGTCCCATAAGAGATGATAAAGCACTCACTGGAATCACACAATAGTATATATTTGGGATAATTAGATTTGTGCCCCTAGTTGTGTCCCACTCGTCTGTTTTACCCCTAATTCCCAAAAGTCACCAGTTCTGTCCAAGTCACTTTGCTCCTCTTATGCTTTTGCCCTTTGACCGTTTGACTGTCAGTTTGAAAACTTCATAACTAATTCATACTAAATCAGAAAAATGCAAATAAGATACCAACATATTCAGAAAAACATCACCTATATGTCAGAGTCATTTGGATTCATTAAAAAGTGTTGGAAAGTGCACATCCGAGTTTTAGCTCTTTTGATACCACCATGAATAGTAAACTCTAAAAAATTCAAAAAAAATATGGTGGCAAAGTATGACAAATGTTCTAAGTGCTTGCCAATTTTCATTAGGGAACGACATTCATGGAAGTCATGGCAAAATAATCATCTATTTTGGAGTGTTGATTGTTTTTTTTTGCCGCGGCACCCACGAATATTATTCCCTGATGAAACTTGGCAAGCACTTAAAACATTTGTCATTCTTTGCCACCAAATTTTTTTTGAATTTTTTTGAACTTTTTTGGATTTCACTATTCATGGTGGTAGCATAAGAGCTAAAACTCAGATGGGCACTTTCCAACACTTTTTTCATGAATGCAAATGACACTGACATATAGGTGATGTTTTTCTAAACATTTTGGTATCTTATTTGCATTTTTCTGATTTAGTATGAATTAGTTACGAAGTTTTCAAACTGACAGTCAAACGGTCTAAGGGCAAAAGCATAAGAGGAGCAAAGTGACTTGGACAGAACCGGTGACTTTTAGGAATTAGGGGTAAAACAGACGAGTGGGACACAACTAGGGGCATAAATCTAATTATCCCTATATATTTTTGTGCACTTCAAATGTATGGTTGAAATCACTCTTGTTTACTAGTGCTGAGATTATATCGAAAGATTATCAAGAACTTCCAGCAGAGTTAAAGCACTGGCTGGGATACAGTTCATTGTATTGTCTTGTGTAGTTCCACTAAAATGTATGATTGGCACAACATGATCCCTGTTTGCACAAGTAGGAACAAGGTGAAACCTTCATTAGCTTAGTGAGAAAGGATAGGAAGACATTAGCATATTACTCAAACAGTAGAAACAAATTCATGATTGACAATATGCAAAACATTGCCTCATTGAACCAATGGCAATAAATTGACATGCCAAACAATAGCACTATTATGTCATGACACTAATAATATTCCCTCCCTGCTCCACCACATGATTCAGCACCATAGACAAACATTCACACGTACATGATTCAGCATAGGGTCCTACTAAAGATTTGTTTAACTCCAACAGGAAAATTAGGAAGTAATAAATTAATGGTACTTAAGTACTCCTAATTAATTAAGTGAGACAGCGGAAGTGGAAGGGCTCCCTGGAGGATCATCTCACATGTAAGGTAGTCATTGCCAGAGCCCTTGAATAGCCTCGACTGAGGCCTCTAGCTTCAGCAAGATCGCCTTGCCACTGTTTATTCTTCTTCTTCTTCCTCTTCATGCTCTGTTTCTCTTTCTCCTCACCAGTTGGTGAAACCAAGTACATGATTGGCCTTCTAATTCAGAATTGGTTTTGTCAGTGAGGGAGTACAAGTGTACTAGTAAAAAACAACATTATTTTCTCATGGCAGTCGGAAAATAGAGATGAACACATGCATTAAATATCATTCTTACCTAAAGGAAGGTTATGGCGCCAATATGGATGATGAGGATTGGAACATAGATCTCCCTTTGTGCAGTTCCACCAAAATTAACCAACTGTTCCATCTGACATTCCAGTTAAACAACACAAAAGTCACTTCTTTTAAGAAGAGTTTTGTGCAGTGCACCAAAAGGTCACAACAGCAACTAGGTGAATTGGATATCCCTATTTGCACAAAAAGGCATAGGACATAGTCAGAGTCTCAAATAATTACAGGCAAAAACATTTGGCTAAACTTGTCAGAGTCTCAAACAATTACAGGCAAAAATAGTGGCATGGCTTCATTTTTACCAGGGACATTATATTAAGAACAACTAAGGCTGCGTTCGGTTCATAGGTTTGGTGCAGGATTTTCATAGGAACACAATTCCTATGGTATTCTTTCCCTTACAACCGTTCAGAACACGGGAAAGGTGAATAGTGTTTCATAGGAAAGCTGGTCTGGTAGTACTGATTCCATCGGATTAGAAACATCCACACGCTGCTCATTTTTTGGGCAGAAGCCCGAGGCAGGTGCCCGCTGCCATGCGTTAGACAGGTTGCTGTGCTGTGTTTGCCGGAATAAAAAAATCAACCTATGTGTGGTACATGAGGTGAGGACAAGAGTAGTCACTGTGCAGCTGAATGAACAAATAGCATCTCATACTGCCAAGCATGCTACTCTAAAAAAACAAATATGTACATTTCGTAGTCCATCCGAACACATTCTCTTGAGAGTTTCCCCCGGTTTGTTGTTCCATAGTTTTATACCTACATTCCTTTCCTATTCCTCTATTTTCATCAAGACCTATGTTTCCTGCCCCTTTATTCTGACCGGAGCCTAAATATTTGGTATAAGGGCATGGGACAGTAGGTGCACCAGCAGTACAGCACCATGTACGTAAACAGGGGCATAGAGTGGTGATTCATAGTTTGTTGCCCCGAGAAACAAACATCCAAGAAACATATCTGGGTTGGTCCCATTTTTGTTCACTCTAGCCACCTACTCCTATGTGTGGATAGCAAATCTAGTCCTGGTCATACCACTGTGTACAGCGTTACCCCTATATTTCCCATTTCGACCAAGAGACTAGTTGGATGACTAGTCTGTACTACTTTCACCCCCTTTCCTTCTTGTTTGTACCAAGTTCGATGTACATACTAAATTCCCCCACCCCCACTTTATTTCAATGACAAGTATTTTCGGACGGAGGGAGTACAAGATTCGACCCCATGAAGTAGCTTTACCTCTAACAATAGAAAAAAGGTGACGTTGGACCATCCGACCGAGAGGGGCTGAGAGGTAGAAAAGGATGCACATGCAGCGACGTAGCGAGCTGGGGAAGTAGAGCTAAGGCGGTTTCAAATGAAGATATACCTGAAGGTCGTCGGGATGTGGATAGGTGGGCGGGGGGAGGCCGGATCCTCCCACAGGCAACAACGAAGGGATCGGAAGACCTCCCGCGCCGGCGCTCGGCCAGAGATAACAGTGCGGCCGGCAGTGGGTCTCCTCCCTCGCTGTCGACGATGGCCTAAACGCTGCCCCTCCTCCCCTTCACCGGCAGAGGGGGATACGTCCGGATTTGTAACCAGCGGTGAGGATTGAAAGCCAGTGTTTTTTGAAGGGATAAAGACAGTGTTACTACCCCTATCTTGTTTAGATCTGGAGAGGATGAGAGTGTGTGAATAGAGCAGCCCTAGCAAGCAAGCGCGGAAGCTCCGGCCTATATATAAGTAGTGGGGTAGTTTTCCTTTTTCACTCCATCAAAACAATCGTTTAAAATTGTGTACTACTACATGCCAGGTCATGGTTTTTTTTAGTTGTTGATTGTTTTTTGAGATCGCTACCCGCTTGTTCCAACTGGTGTTACGGTGTGCCAGGTCGCACTTTGTATCGTTCAAGTCTGGTACTACAAGTCCCTCCATTAAATGAACAACCACCCCCTGGTAAAAATTGTGAACAAGCCCACGGCTAAAATTAGCGGAAACGTGGGTTGCCCCAACATGCATTATTATTTATATTTTCTACTCCCTCCGTTCCTAAATATAAGTCTTTTTTATTAGCCACACCTAAGACAAGAATTTTTTTATTAGCAGTGAACCCCACATGTCATAGACACAAAAATTGTGGCAAGATTCCCTTAGGCAAGCCAAAGTGTGTCTAACAATTTGAGAAACTCAAGTTAGGCAAGTGTGGCGAGTGTGGGAAAAATAATGTGGCAACATAAGACAAACATAGTCACAATCCAAACAGCCCCGTGATTTTTTGTGACATGCATGAAAATTTGGTTAGTTAAATTTATAGTCAAAATTTGGCAAGGTGCATCAAATCAACACATGCAAGTATCAAAAGGAAAGTCATGGCATGCATGCATGCGTTTTGTACTCCCTCCGTTTCCAAATATAAGTCTTTTTAGAGATTGCAACAACTGACTACTCCCTCCGTTCCTAAATGTAAGTCTTTTTAGGGATTCCACTACAAACTACATATGGATGTATATAGACATATTTTAGAGTGTAGATTCACTCATTTTGTTTCGTATGTAGTTCATAGTGAAATCTCTAAAAAGATTTATATTTTGGAACGGAGGGAGTACATACGAAGCAGAATATGTCTACTCCTACATACGAAGTAGCCCATTTGAAATGTGTAAAAAGACTTCTATTGAGTGCAGTGCTTTGATGTGTCACGTCAACTCGTACAAGACCGAGAAATTTGATTACTACGATGCCCTCTCCCTTGCGGACTGAGCTCCGGTGCCTTAACTGCACCTGCCTTTGGCTGCATGACAGGTGGGCCAACTACCTGTTGCGCCCACCTGTCATGGATGCAAAGGCAGGAGCAGTAAGTAGAAGCTTTCGCTACATGCTATCCCTCCCACACGAGGTGGACGGACATGCAGCAGTGGATTTGATACTGTAGAAGTAGGAGTAACATCATTGTTCGTCTTCTCGAAGAGGCGAAGAGCCAAGCGCAAACCGAACGTGGCAGTTGCGAACGCTTGCGTGGTGCGGTTCCTTGGAGTACTAGCCAGGCTCTTGCATGAGACAAAATTGCTACTCCCTCCGTCTAGGTGAGTAAGTCATCTTAGGTTGTGCACCGTGACCAAGGAGGAGGGGAAAACGAGAGAACTTAATGTTCATTTGCTAATTAATAGCATTGCATGCAATGAACTAACCACTGCATGTCGTGTTTGGTAGTCTCAAGTCATTAAAAGCATGCACACCCCACATCTCTTATTGGTTGATATGTCAAGAAACAAGAAATGATGTAGAATTAAATGCACCACGCCTAAGTATTTTGGGATTATTTGGTTTTCGTAAGATGACTTACACACCTAGACGAAGGGAGTATTGTTTAACAATTAAACTCCATTATCCATTGGTTGATACTCATTCTGCATAGGTCCACGTGCTTAGCACTGTTTCCTCCTGGGGTCACCAATGTTTATTTGCTAATTAATAGCATTCCATGCAATGAACTAGCCATTGCAAGTCATTAAAAGCATGCACACCTCTCATCTCTTATTGGTTGATATGTACGTCAAGAAACAAGAAACAAGGTAGAAGTTAATGCACCGCGCCTAAGTGTTTTGGGACTATTTGGTTTTCGTAAGATGACTTACACACCTAGACGGAGGGAGTAGTATAGACCTGTAAACCGGAAAGGAGTATTTGCCTTTCTAGATATTTCAACAAGTGACTAGACTTCGGCTCAAAAAGAAAACAAGTGACTAGACTACACCGTGTGCAGTACCCCCTCCCTTCCGGTTTATAGGGCTCAAATCTCAAATCTCATGAACCAAGGCATTTTGCTATTGGAAGAATGTATCTCGTACTTTACAAAACTACCCTAATTAAACTCATGCATTAATTACGTAGTTCTCTCATTTTCCTCTCCGCGTTGGTCGCGGTGCACAATATTGAGCACTCCTATATGACTAGCCGCTCTATCTACATGAGGGACATTTCAAAACATCCGGGCCCATGTGCCATCCACCAAATCACAGCGAGGTGCTACAGTCGAGACTCACCTGTCACCCCGATGTGGCCGTCATGACCCGTCATATCACAAAACCCACACCTTTACTAGCAGTGGTAAGGTGGCCTCCAAGTTGGACTGGACGAAACAACCATCATTTCACTGGAACGCTCGTTCAAGCTCTTTCTCCCCTTTCTCGAAGAAAACCTCACTCCAGGCTACTCACTTCTGCCATTTTTCTTCTGTACCGACGAAGGAAAGGTGGGCAAATCAGTTATGCTGCTATATTTTCATTCCAATAATCTTCTTTTTGCGAAGCACCGACAGATTCTCACATCCTATTCTTTTCCCGTTTTCATTGCGATTGTGGTTTCCTTTCGATTGCTTTTTGTTTGTCAGTTCATTGATGGATCCTGGAGCACTAGGCAAAGAGTTGCCGGCGGACAACCCACTGGAGACAGCGATCTCCAGGAAGCGAGCACCGACCAACGAGTGACCATGTTGGCGGGCCAACCCATGGAGACGAAGAACTCCAAGAAAAAAGCATTGGCCAAAGAGTTGAGGACGTTGGTGGACGAACTCCTCAAAGAAAGGTGGAAGAACAGCAAGGGCCCCACCGTGCCTACCCCAGGAACTCTGATTGCCACCTATGTGAGGCTCAAGACTGAGTTTGAGGAGATAGTCGCTGTTGAGAACCAGTATTCCCCTGCCAAGGTGATGGCCCCCATCGAGGATGAGGAGATGGCCCCCAGAGGGATGAGATCCCCCAGTGAGTTGCACAAGGTTAAAAATAATGGCTTATTACCATAGTTGTGGTTTTTGATTATTTGCAGTGTGCTTGCTTTTTGATTATTTGCAATGTGCTTGCTAATATGTTAGGGTTGTGCAGGTGCCGGTGGTTGTCCTTGATGATTCCGATGTCGTGGCCCGTCCTGTTGGCATCGCCCCGGAGATCGATTCTGATGCCTCTGTCCATCCTGTGGACATCGCCCGAGAGATCGATTCCGATGTCGCGGTCAGTCCTGTGGACATCACCCCAGAAATCGATTCCCATTCCGCTGTCCGTGTTGTGGTCATTACCCGAGAGATCGATGACAAGAAATAGTTGGTCGCGCTAATCCTTCAGGGTAGTTTGCATTGCCCTATGTTTAATTACCAGAACGATGCGTGTTATCAAACCATCTTAGGGCTAGTGCACTGTCTTGTGTGGGCGGATCTTGCTACTTTTGTTTGATAGTGAATCATGCGATGAATCATGCAAACCCTCTCCGAGTTATGGAAACAGATGTGTCCTCGCGAGCTTTTGATGTAATATATGGCATGCTTAGATGTAGGTTTGAACTGTTTATCATATCAGCAGGGCTTGTTTGATGATTCTTGGTGTTAGTAGGCTAGCTACTATGCGAGCTATAGTACTTGCAAAACACTCACCGAAGAGAAATGTTGGGGCTGATGAGCTCGTGGTATGCTTATACTTATCCCTTGTCGATTGACCAATAGCCCTAGCTCCTAAAATTGTAGGCTTAGCGATCGATCAGACAATAGTCGACATACATTCAGGCCTCATTTGGTTCATAGGGTAGGAAAATCGTAGCAAAAGTACAGAGAACGTGCAAGACAAAATCATAGCAGTGCAGAGACGTACTCCCTCCGTTCCAAAATAGATGACCTAGGCGGGCTAGATTGTCCTAGTGGGTTTTAGTGATATGACGTGGTACAGTGCCGTCCAGTCTTCGTGTGTGGTAGTAGTATTGCGGGTATAGTAAGTTTTCTTGAAGAAGCGGAATTCAACAAAGTCATGATGGTTCCTTCATCCGAATAACTTAAAGTGGGAAAGGTTAGGCCTACGATACGACTGGGGTAGACCAGGATAATTTTGCGCATGGCAGGTGGACTAGGATGGTCGATGTCCCACATGTCGGCAAATGAAACTATTCTTTCCGATATAGAGGACGAGCAACGAGTATTCATTGTTTATTTTTGATGACAGTTATTGTCTCCACTATTACTCCTTGACTTTGTCAATGCCTCTCTCTCCTCCACATAAGCGGGGACTACTTGCTGTGCATGCAGCGGGCAGCAGGTGTCTTGAGGGGCCAGGGCGATGAGAGCGGGCTCCGGAAGCGGTCCGGACTCCGGCATGGCCCACCTCACATTATCACCATATATTTCTTGGAGTCCGTGCACGGCGGGCGGGCGATCTCTTCGCCATCCCCCGTTTCTCTCTTCTCAGCCAACGCCCGCCGAGCGATTAGATTTCGGCTATCGACGGTTTATTCTTTTTTGAGGAATCGACAGTTTATTCAATTACGGACCCACATGTCAGTGAAATTGCAAGACAATGCATGTCCCCTCTGGTGAGCGGCGTGTGAGCCGGACTGTCGGGGTTGCGACGCGTACAAGTCGTAAGTGTGCCGCCTTTTCCTTTAGAACTTGCGAAGCGTAACATTTTCGCGCGATCGATCAATAGAAATCCAGAACAAAATGACGAGGGCGGTGCTTTCATGCTTGTTAGGCGGGCTAGTTCGAGTGATATGACGTGCTACAGTGCCGTCCACTTGCTCCATTTTTACACTCTTACGCGGGAGGAGTGCGAAACACCACGGATCTGATTTTGATCGAGGTATAACTGTTCCCTGCCAAATAATGGAGGATTGTTAGCGATTATAGCATGATAGTTAGGGCATCTCCAGTGCTGGCCCACAAATTTACACCGGCATCTGTCCGAGGACACTGATGGATGCCATCCGATGCTGCCCGCATACCTTTCGACAACTATATGAACTAACCGGACGAAATTCGTGCAAACAAAGCAAATTTAAAATTAACCGGATGAAATTCATTACATTTCGAAAACTTTTCCTACAAACTGGACGAAATTCATTACATATTTCGCACAAACCGTACTAAACCTACTGTAAACCTAATCTAAACGATCGCTGGCGCCCGACCACCATGTCCGGCCATGAACCCGAGAAAGCCGGCCATTGCCTTTGCCTCCTCCTCATCCGCCTCGATAACCTCCTCCTCCGGCCGGAGCACAAGGTTATGAAGATTTCTGCCTCCACGTCGTCGTCAATAGGCTAATCGGTCGCCGATGTTTACCCCACCAAGCTTGGCGTCGACTGAGTTTAGTAGCGGTGGCCTTCCCGGGACCAGAGCGGCGGTGACCTACCATGTACTACTCTTCCTCGCAGCCGGCTTCGTGGTCATGGCGGCGGAGGGCGGCCCGAGGGGTGTCGGCGATCTCCTTCGTTTGCTCCTGCGACAGTACGTCGAAGAGAGCTTTGGAGCACATCCAGAGCAGAGCCACGGATGTACCTCATCTCCTCCTGCGACAGTACATCCAAGAGAGCTTCGGAGCGCCAGGAGGCCATGGTTGAAGTGGTGCCTATAGAAGGAGGGGACCGGAAGAGAATAAGTGTGGGTCTTTGGCTATGGCTGGGAGCTGGGGCTCAAGTTAATATAGCGGGCGAATGGAAATGAGCCGCGGCAGGCGGATGGACAACTGGCGCCGGAGTAGATTCATCGGGCGTGAATGCGGACACTGCTTCAGTGACTTAACTGCAGATGTGTTTGGGTTACTGACATGTGGGCCCAACGAGCATCTGTCCCGCATGTCAGTGACACACCAATTGCACCTGCAGTTATGTCCGGTGAATGCGGCATTGACATTCTGGAGAGACGGTGACCGTTTCAGGCGGGAAGCACGCGCTAGCATGGAAGGGGTTTCGGTGTGCAGTGGCACTAAGATCGGTCGCTCACGATAGTACATACTCCGTACCATACTAGCATAGTACCCTCTCTAGCTTAGGCTGTTTTATAGATTGTCGTTGTGATGGACGATATACATGAGCAAGGCGGTCCGAGTATGGCCGTTGGTGTTGAGCCAGGTGAATACATGCTCGGCATTCGCGTATGCCTCCATCAAACATCTAAACAGTAATGTCAAGCACCGCCGGGGCGCGCAAGTGATGGGCTCGCCGTTTGCGTTGCGCCATGAGCAGGACTTTGATTTAGAGGGCGACGTGCATGCATTAGCATGCTTTGACAGCGTGAGTGTGAGTGTCTGACACGAAGTATTTCATTTTCATTTGGCTGACGAGGGTGCGTTGCAGCGACGAGTCCGTGGTTTGATTCCCCACATACGCATAATTTTGGTTTTTACAGTATTTCTTTCTCCATTCACAGGTAGGCCCACGTAGATAGATAAAGAACACGAGCTGATGAGGCGCATGCAGACTGTTTGACTGGTCAACCATACAAATACGGAGCTATACGCTGAGCCAGCGACCGTATAATCACCATATCTCGTATACAATTATCAAAGTGAGCTATCAAGACAAGTTCGATGACCGCCAATGCATTTTACTCGGTAATAAATGACAAGGATTGAAGGGGAATCCTAATTTGCTTCGTCTTCTTTCCTTGAGCTCTTGACAAACAAATGCACTATACGGTTGTCCGGCCACTCCACCCCAGCGCTCTCACCAAGCGTCGTTCATGCCACCGCGCCGCACACTAACCGGTAAGGCAGCAATGGCATCCCGCCGTGCTGAGTTCCTCGCCGCCCACGACTGCACACAAAATGGTAGGGAAGCGATGGCATCCCGCCATGCCGAGTTCATCGCCGCTCGCGACCTCTCAACTATGTAGGAGGAATTTGAAGATGCCAAGGCCGAATGGGCGATAGAGCAAGAGGCGGCCAAAGCCCCACGGAGGGAGCGGAAAAGTCAGAAAGCACACAAGAAAAGAGAGGCCCGCTGCCGCAAGAAAGAAAAGGACGCACGCGCTGCTGCGGAGAGGTCGGCGGAGATCCAAGCACGGTGGGCTGTCGTCGACAAAGCCGGGAAGGAGAACGACGACGTCTCGCCAGCATGTGAGAAGTAGTAGTACTAGTAGTTAGTGTGTGTGTCTGTGTCTGAGTACGAGCATGTACCAGTACTACTAGTTACTACTATTGTTTTTAGAGCAAATTACCAATACATTACCCTAGAATAAATCGAAAAATTCCTATCCTATGCATCAAATGGCATCTCTTTCTCTATAGGAATTGAGATGCATGTCATCTCACTTCCTATGATTTTCATATTCCTATCCTATGAACGAAAGGAGGCCTTTGTTGGAGTAAATACTGTAGTTAGCAGTACTGCTGGTACAGTAGTTTTCTTCAAGAAGCGGAATTCAATGAAGTCATGATGGTTCCTTCGTCCGAGCAACTTCAAAGTGGGAAGTGGGTCTGTGATTTGACGGCTCATTGTCATTGTTACTGCGGCGCGACGACCTGGGTGACTCTCCCTTGGAGTTCTACGTGCATGGCAAGTGGACCAGGATGGTCGACGTCCCACATGTTGGCGAACGGAAGTATTCTTTCTGATATCGAGGAGCAAGGAAACCACGTGGTATAGTATCACTGTTGATTGGTTTGCAAAAAAATAGTTTCACTGCCGGTTTATAATTATTTTTTATTTTTGATGAATGTTAGCATTTCAACTCTTACGACGAAGGGTGCCAAACACGCCACGTGCTAGATGTCCCACACGTCAGCGAAAGGAGTGGGACATGAACAACGTGGTAGAGCCCAGCGTAAAAAAAACAGCGTGGTAGAGCGTCTCCACTTCTTCCACTTCTGGGTCGGAGACCACACGTAGTAGTACTTAGTGGTATGAACGATACAAAGTGCGACCTGGAGAGAAAGACACGTCTAGTTGGAAGGTCTCGGGGCATACACGGAAACAAATATAAAAGTTAATATGTGCCTCCAACTAATATAGTAGTAGTAGAGTACTTAGGCACGTACTCCATAACATCACCGTGCATTGCACATACAACATTTAGTGGTAGTACGTAGTAAGAGACAAATGCCGCCCAAGAGTTCCCTTCTCGACCTACTTTTGGGTGTTTGGTAGAGTGTATGGAGGGTGCATGAGTCCACATTAGTTTAGCAGAAATACACTAGAAGCATGCATGAAGAGAGCATGCATGAAGAGGGGTGTTGAGTTGAGCATGCATGAAGAGGGAACAACTATGCTGAGACGAGAACGCAACCAAACACACCGTGTATGCAATGCATGTTCATACCATTTGTGCCTTTCTACTTCACTTACTGCGCTACATTACTCAGGTTCGTACGTCCACTCCTGGGTACATGTCCATCTCATAGTTCCAGTGCCACATGTTCTTCATATAGATGGAACGATTGTTGCATAACACGTGCGCCTTGATGCTAGATGTCTCGCGTGTTGGCAAAAGGATGAACAAAGCTCACGTAAAAAAATAGAGTGGAAGAACATAGATTCCAGACGATCGAAAAGGAGCAAGGAACCTCATGGTCGAGCGTCTGCACTCATAATATTTAATATTATTCAGCGATATAAAATTAAGCAATCATCTCCACAGTGGACTGGAAGAGTATGAAACACGGCAGCCCAGTGTACTTACATCATACTAGTACATGGCTAACCCAGGCTATCACCATATTTCTTGGCTTCCTTGCGACACCTCTCACTAGTAATCCAGCAGTTTGTATTGCTTCTCCCTCCTCATCTCTATCAAACTGCGGCGGGCTAGCGTTTCTACCGTCTATTGAGGTCGGTTAACTATCACATGTTAGGGACATGCCAAGAGCATTCTAAAAAAAATTCCTTTCACGTTCCGTTTTCAAAAATAAAAAAATCCTTTCACGTACGAATTTGCCTATATGCTTTGAGCAACTTGCCTGTCCTATACTGCTCCTGTTTGATACTCTAACTTAGCTAGAGGTTAGACTAACTCATGACTAACCCTGAACTAACTGTAGCCAAAGAGGTGTTTGGGTGACAGGGTTAGATTCACAATAAATGCACTTCATGGAGAGAGAAAAGTTATTTTTCAGTGGTCCCAATGAGAACTATCTCCAGTTAGCACCTCTTGGGTGGGATAGTTTTTTTGGTGGGTTTGGTGCAACTTGCTCCAATTTAAACCCTCATGCATGGATACTTTAGGGCTATTTGAGCCCCAACTAGCTCAAACTAACTCTAACCCATGGATCCAAACAGGGCCTATGGCCAGTCTCGACGCGGAGCAGTCGCGTGCACCGGGAAGCGGCGCTCTCTCGGTCATCGCGCAACTTCAAAGCAGGCGCTAGTGAGAGGTCGCCTCCGCTCTGGCCGGGCATTAATGCGGCACTGACGCTCTAGGGCGACGCTGATCGTTTCACGCGGGAAGCGCGCGCTGGCAAGGGAGTATAGGTTTTGAACCGTTTCAGGTGTAGTAGTAATGGTAGTTTGCAAAACTACTCAATTATTGCACTCAGTTTCCAAAGAAATTGTGGTAAAAACGTTACTCCACAGCCCGCTTCCCTTCTCCTTCCTGCTCGTGATTTACGTGGCCATGTTAACGTGGTTCTGTCAAAAAAATGTCACTTCCTGCTCATTATTTGCGTTATATAATTACAAGCAAGATTCTCGTGCATTGCACAGAACATCAATATGCTTTTTTTACAAAACACCTGTTGTGATTGACCCATGCAGGAGTAATCCCATGTGTAAAAACTAATGATATCTGGAGAATTTTATCGGAAAACTGGTATCTCGAGAATGTCATCGAAAAAATGAAAGATGAGAGATAAGGCGAGGAGGAGTGGAGCGTGGTGGTGACTGGTGGTCCGAATGGGCGGCAGCATGGGGATGGACGGCAACGGCAGGCAGCAACGGCCACCATGCATGCTAGATTGTTCTAGAGACTTATTCCTTTTTTAATTGCTGAGCAATGAGGTTGCGGGAGATAATAATGTGGAGAGAGGTGCGGGTATCTTTTGTAAAATTATCATAGTTTGCTTCCTATCCATCAGATATAGATCATATGGTCTGTATTACAAGATGGTAGGCACACCATCATCGCCAACTCGTTTTTTTATAAGGGTACAGATGATAAGTTTGCTGACTACTAAAGTAAAGTGGAATCCGTCCATGTTATGCAAGTAAATAAAGGTGATTGTTTATCATACGGGTAAGGTTGGATGAAGGGTGGTAGGAACAAATGCTCCGCCTAGAGCATGTGTGTGTGAGATGGAGTCTTAGTGTGTGTGTGTGGGGTGTGTGTGTGTGTGAGTGTGTGAGAGAGAGAGAGATGGAGTCTTATTTTGTGTGTGTGTGAGAGAGAGAGAGAGATGGAGTCTAAGTGTGTGTGGGGGGGGCGTGCATGT
>NC_041393.1:582303619-582309122 GCF_002162155.2 Triticum dicoccoides
TGTTTTGCCCATCTAGGCGGAAGTTATGTGCACAAAACAGGAGAACGATTTGATGTGGCGTTAGGATTGAGGGTAATTAACTACGTATGGAGACATAGATACCTTGAACGTGCATGTGTGAGAGGTATACATGTATACGTGGGATGTGTGTGTGTGTGTGCACGCACATGATCGAGATAAAAGAAAGAAGACATAAGTCCTAAGATCAACGACAAGGGAGAGACGGATCGGTATGACAATATGCATGCATGTGAGAATGCAGGGAAGAAGGCCCGACAATTGGGCATGTGTTTTTGTCTTTAATAGATAATGGCGTGGGCTGGAACATGCATCTATGGCGAGCAGAGGGGGTGAGGCGCAACGATTGTGAAAAAGAGATCAACCTATAAATGCATATGTATGGATAGACATATATAGTGTGGGTGATAGGAAGCAAGACTCCGTGCGAGAAATAAATGTTGACGGAGAAACTAAAGATAGATACAGATATGGAGATGCTAGCTAGAGAGACATCATTAGTTTGGGTGTCGGAGATGACCGTCGGGTGGTTCAAAGGGTGAAGTTATATATGTGTGTGAGAGGGCACTTGACTGCATGTAGAGAGAAACATATGTAGTGTGCGTGATAGGAATCAAGAGTGAGGGCGAGAAAGAAGGTTGATGGAGAAACAGATGAATAGAAAGATAAAGATGCTAGCTAGTGTGCGCTGGAGATAGGAGTCGAGTGGAACAGAAGGCTGGGTTATGTGTGTGGGTGTGAGAGAGATAGAGAGAGGGTGCATGTGAGTCACATACAAACAGATATCAAAGAGAAATGAGATCCATAGAGACGGAGTTTTGTGTCTGCGAGAGAGAAAGATATTTCACAATGAGAGTGATAGCTATAAAGACATATGAGGGAACGCAAGATATCTCTAGGGAGAGAGGGTGTGTTTGAGCGACATACAAGAGAACAATGGAGAAATATGAGACCGTGGGAGACAGAGTTTGTGTTTGTGTGTGAGAAAGAGATATTGAAGAGGAAGAGTCATAGGTTCTCATATCTAAGGAGCGAAAGACATCTCTGTATGAGGGGTGTGCGAGTGGCACACATGGGAATAGTTGAAAGAAATGAGACCCCGGGAGACAAACTTTTGTGTCTGTGTGAGAGAAAGAGATTCCACATGGAGAATCATAGCTAGATACACATAGCAGGGAGCGAGATATACTTAGAGAGAGATAGAGTGATGAAGGTCGAGGGAGACAGTACCGCCAGTGTGTTACGAAGATAAAAGATCATTGTTGACATACAGGTAGCAAGAGAGATGCCTGAGAGACGATGAACGTGTATAGGTCCACAGAGATAGTCCTATATAAGCATGACTGATAGCTATATGATACGAATATCTGGATGAAAGGGGATTCAAATATTTAAACTAGAGATCACGACATCGATAATATCATAACGCAAATTGGTGTATCAAACATGCATATTCATTTGAATTTGGGCACACGTGTAATGTTATATAGTTTATCAATATTGGTGATCCATAGATTCTTCAATTACAAACAATGCATGGTTTATATGCAATTAATGTCTAAACGGGATTACACTATATGTTGCATGTGTGAAACACATTATACATGTTTGAGAAGTTAAAAAAACACATGAAACACACATTAATTGGAGACAGTTAGCGAGGAATGCATACATTGGATTTCAACATAAAGTGGTTTCAAATATTTGAAAATCCAAATTGATGGATACAACCTTATGAATCTGAGATCATGCCATTTGTAAACCATATTTATGTATAAATGGTGTTGTGCTTTTGAAAGTATATATAAAAAATGATGTATATAGAATGTAATTCCAATTGAAAATGGATCCCGCCCAAAAAAAAATAGTAGAATACAAACGGGATTCGAATTGAGTTGGCACGGTAAATGTGCACTATGAAAAATTTGAACAAAGCAGGGAAAGTCGCAGGAATCGCCCGAAACCAAAATAAGCGAGATGGAAATCACTACTGCCTATCCCTGCCATGCAAAGCCTATCTGCTGGATATCTATAGGTTTTGATAGGGGTAGGTTTGTAATTTCACCCAAACATGACGTAACCGCCTCTCACCCAGATTCATACACGGGGGGCGCCAAAACACAGTGTGCCCTTGGCCGAAATTGACTCCCTCCCCGATTCATATTCATACACGATGGGCGCCAAAAACAAACTCTCGTCGGCAAATATTCGGTGTATGCGAGATTACCGTCCTATCCCCAACCGACTAATGTTGCTATGATGTAGTAGAAATTTGAAACGGGGGCTAAGTATGTAAATTTCCTCGCATTTGAGACAAGTGTGCCCTGAATACATGGTTCCCCCCTTCCTCTATACCTCCCTTTTCCCCATTCGTACTCCGTGGGTGCCAAAACACCCTCTCCACCCCACCCTCCTCCGTCGGTCGCCGTCCGCCACCCCATCCACCGCCGTCCTCCTCCACCATGCCGAAGCTGATACCCCGACGCCGCCGTCCATTACAAGAGATCGACCTCTCTCATCCACGCCTTCGAACCGGGATCCCTGCATCCCGTCCTCTTGCTTCATCCCCACCGTCGTCCACCTTGCCGGTGCCGCTCCTACGACCGTCTCGTCCACCGCGCGCTGCCGCCAACGTCTACCCTCCATTATCTGCTTCCACGCCACAGACAGCCCTCACTACCGCAGCACCGTCAAATTCTCAGCAGATGCGTACACGGTGCCGCACCAGAGGCGGTACTCTTTCGTATCTGCTCAACTTATTTATCACAGAAAGAAAATAGATCACCACTGCTTTACTCTGATTTCTTGTCTTGGTTGCGAAGTTGCCTTTGTCTGGTTTGCACCTTCAGATCCGCCATGGCACTCTCAACACTATACTCAAAATGCTTATGGTTTTTCCCTTTTATATTCCACACTAGTTAAATCACAGTAGAATAAATTTCAAAATTGGGTTAGTAGATTTTTCAGATCTCGCCGAAGTTCGCCGGTGCGATCCAAGGGGCTCGGGTGGTTGTGGGGCCTCGCCGAACGAAGAAAACTCGACGCGGGTGGGGGGTGGGGGTGGCGGAGGAACACAGGCGGTGGGGGCCGGTGGTCCGGCCGGCGGCCCGTGCGGTGTTCTATATGAGAAGAATCAGAGACGAGGAAGAAGAAGGGTTAGGAGACATAGGATCTTCATCCAATCGCCTGAAATGGTCGAGAGACAGCTGGGAGTTGCATTCTTAATGCACTCTGGTTCATCATGTGTGGGCACTGCGCAACCAACATTTTATTATCCAAAATCTGCTTGCTCTTCTTTACCATGTTCAATAGTGCTGGCCTGTACGTGATCGATAGGCTTTCAATTACTAGCGGCAATACAACACAATATTTTCAAGCCAGTTCCACTTTCCCGATTTATATATCGTGGTTATGGTGTACCCCTGTTATGTACACTATGATCTGCCTACTTGTTGTGTGCTTTTGTTATCATGGTTTCGCAATAAACTCTCTATACAGTATATTATGAACCTATCATCTGCCAGCTATCCTTACTTCTGGAGCCTGTTTTTTTGTACTTGTGCTAGATTATATAAATGCACGCACGATATTACAGCACACATGAGCTCTCTCATCAGAATCCAGTGATAGCACATAAGTGTTTACAGGGGCGCCCCTATATTATAATATCTTCTGCATTACAAAGATAATCTCACAACTATTTATGTTTTCATGGTTCTCAGATATTATACGCAATTACAATGAATATCAGAATCCGCGCATCAGAAGAATATTGTGGAACATTGCAATGACTTACAAAATTGTCACCAAGGAATTGAGTATCATTCTGGAAGCAATGAAACTCCTGCGCTCCCCACCTGTTTATTCTTGTTCAGAATATCATCCTAATGACTATTCTAACCTCGAGGAGTCAAAGGCAGATGGCCTGTCCTGTTCACCCATCAAGGTGCCTATTCTAATTTGGCAAGGTTTTATTGATTGCGCGTATCTTGCATATGTTGTCTTGCATTTCTTCTACTTTGTTGCACCACCATCTGCTTAGTTTACTCATCATATAACTCAAGATGCCATGCGCATCCATTATCAATACATATTCCATCTATCGTCATACCATGTTTTTCCACTCAAATGTTGTTCTTGTGCATCAGACATCAAAAAGGAAGAGGGTGATTGCCGAACCTGAAGGAGCACCAGCAAAGTCCTTGAAAAACGTGGTGGTGCCGGAGAAATCAGACAGCGCCCTACTTATATTGGTTGTACAACCAGTGACACAAAATATAGGACCGACTCCAGCAGACTATACCCATACTTCACTGGCCACACCACTAGCCTCACCACACAGGACCTGCACTCCAGCAAAAGGTATACCGATTTCATTTGCCATAGCACCAGTCGTAACACAGAAAAATCCCACTCCAGCAAAAAGTACAGCAAGTCCACCGGCCGAAGACCTATCCCAACTGCAGAGACGACCAATTCCTGCAAATTGGAACCCCATTCCATTTATTCCTAGTTTAAAAGACAATGCTTTCAATTTTGTTAGGGACTACGTGCATATATTCCCATCATGGGAAGATTTTAGTGCAGACAAACAGCATTTTCACATCTTCCTGTCCAACTTACGTGTAAGTGCTATTATTCATGGTTATTATTTTCCTGTTTTCTGCTGATCAAATACATCAATGATTTACATTACATTGTTGTAACTAGGTGAGAGTCAATCTAGATAGTCATGACGAGCAAAGCTTGCTTGTGCTTTTCAAGGAAGCATTGCATTAGTATCGGTGTTACCTGAGGAAATCACACTTTGATGGCAAGTCTATAAACAAAATTCCGGTGAAATCTGTTGTGCTAAATTTCGAAGACATGGAATGGAAAAACCTTGTTATGCACTGGTCTCGTTCCTAGAATGAGGTACTGTCTATGAAATCACATGACAATTTGAACTTCTAATTTTCCGCATGTGCCTTACGGATCTTTTTTGCAGGAAATCAGCTCGAAGAAGAATTCCAGTTTGAAAAGAACGACAAGATATCGCAAATATGTTGCCCGCTGCTTTGGTCTTGTTAGTACATGTTGTCCTATATCACTGTACTTGCATACATACCTGGTTCATTATGTGACAGCAGTATGCATGATAGCTTTCTTATCAATTGTTCCCTCCAAATTATATGATCTGTATGAATGGTTACATTAGTGTAGAATATATCCAATGCCAATGAATTTTTTTTAGCTCTGCATTGTTCTTGTAAGTAAATGCTGTCCTTTATCAGTGTACTTATATTGACAGGTACTTGTTCATGTACCATCACTCTGCAGCTTATTTTCCTTTGCCCTCCATTTTCTACACATCAGATCTATATTTACTCTTACCATAAGGTTGGTACTGAAGAAGTTTAGTTGTGCATTGCTCTTGGCTGTGCCTTTTGCCTGTATTGCTGCACATACATTTATAGCTACTTGGTTATGTAGCATCACTCTTCAT
>NC_041393.1:582309454-582369862 GCF_002162155.2 Triticum dicoccoides
CGTCAACATAGACAAGGGATTTATAGAGCTTGTCTTCACGAGTAATGTAAGTTTGTCCTTCTCAAGACTTCAAACTTTGTTGTGTATATTTGGTTAGGCATGACTGCAACAGCTATTTATTTTTGGAGTTTGCATCAAATTGCATGTTTAAAGTTTATTATGTAGTTCATAAACAAAAGTTTGTCCTTCTCAATTTAAGTTTTCAGTTGTACAACCAAGTTCCTTCTTCATGCCATGTAAATTAAACTATTCAGAGCAAGTGATCTTCTTTTGCACTGCATGTATGCTTCTGTTCTTCATCCGTAAATCCCGTGGTGTGGTGAACCTACCCACTACAGCACAATGTCATATTCTGCAATGTCTTAACTATGAACAATGTCATATCATTCTACTATTATTTAAACCGTCTCTTTATTTGCCAATCTGAAATGGGATAAATTGACAGCACACTAACCATTGATACTTATGAGTTCTTGATCTGTAATCCAGTGGTGTCGTGAAGCTGTCAACTCCTTCACAATGTCATTTCTTGCCATGTCTTGACCTGAACAATAACATATTGTGTTAATGCAATTTTAAACTGTGTCACTTTATTCGTCAGTAAGAAATGTGATGAATTGTCAGCACTGATACTTTTATGTGCGAAACCTGTCATCTGTCTGCTTGTTTATCTTTTAGAGTGAGGAATATATAAGTGTTGAACAAGCGCAGTCTCATCATCTTGCTCAGCTGCTTGCGCTGCAGCTCCCCAGGAGGGCTAACCTTTCTTGAAATCTATTGAAGTGCTATCGGTTTTGTATATTATTTTGTCGGCGTGTTTATTTGCACTAGTGGCGATCTTTGATGCCCAGTGTATGTAATCTGCTGTCTGCTTGTGCTTTATTATCACAGTGGTGAACTTTGATGCCCAGTTGATGTAATATGCCGTAATTTATTTATTGTATAGTCTAGGTTTTTTCTTATTCACAATGCTGCAGTTATTTTACTGTATATATGTCATGTCTTCGCAGTAAACCGGCCAAACCGTAAAATTACGATACATAATCGGGCCGTCATGCAATCACGATGTATGATCCGCATCATGGGCCCCGTCAAACTGGCCCACTAGTAGATTCGGGCCTTTAATAGGTCGAGTAACCCCCAGCCCTCTTTTCGCAAGAAAACTCAATGGGCTTTTAGGAGGCTGAGAAGTAGGCTGGGCCTGCAACGTGCCGAATAGCTCACGGGCCGGCGGCAGCCTAAAATGGACCCCGGCCCATGATTGTGCGAATCAATTCACGGGCTTTTAATAGGCAAAAGTTGTCTCGGTCCTTGTTTGGCCCAATCAGATATCGGCTGCGAGCAGGCCGGATGCAAACCGGGCCGTAGTTAGGCCCAACTATATGACGGGCTTTTAACAGGATGGAGTTAATATAGGGCCGAAATGTTAAATGGGCCCTTAACAGGCTGAAACTAATATCAGGCCGAATTACTAAATGGGCCTTTAGCAAGTGGGCCCAAAAGCATAGCGCCCAATCAACGGGCCGAATTTGATATGGGCCATAATTGAGCCCAATGCCTCTTAAAGGGCCGGACCTGATCTGGGCCGTGATTTGGCCCAGAAAGTGGGAGGCTTTTAATGGGCCGGATCTTATATGGGCCATTATTAGGCCCGGAACGTGGCAGGTCATTAATGGACCGGATCAATTATGAGTCGGCCTTTGGCCCAAAACATGACAGCCAGTTAATGGGTCGGCCTACTAGGGTCCTCAAAATCTTGTGGGCCTACAGCTGGGCCGGCCCATTAATGTCGGTGCAATCTCGTGGGCCTTTAGCTAGGCCGGCCAATTATGATCCGCAAGAATTTTGTGGGCCTTTACCTGGGCCGGCCCATTATGGCACACAAAAATCTTGTGGGCCTTTACCTGGGCCGGCCTATTATGGCCTGTGATATCTTGTGGGCCTTCAGCTGGGCCAGCCCATTATAGTCTGCAAAATCTCATGGGCCTTTAACTGGGCCGGCCCATTAAGGGCCGCAAAATCTTGTGGGCCTTTAGTTGGGCCGGCCCATTTAAACTTGTTGGGCCGTGCCACGTGTCGACGTATCATAGGCGCCTTCTGTCGAATGAGTGGATGACATATGTCCCAACGATGAGCCGATATGTGTTTCCTCCAGCCAATGATGATTTTACACATGGAAAATCCCCATTGGTCGGGGCTGTTAACGGGTTATCGGATCCAAAACCCGACCCGATATCTTAACGGCGTTTTGTTACGGTGGATGCCACGTGTCGGTCACCCTTGACGAAAGCACTTCTATGACGCGCGATTTATCGTCATGGAAGTGGACACTTCCATGATGATAATTTTGGTAATGTCATGGAACACTTCTACGACAGCACAGGTATGACTATCTTGATTCTATCATAAATTTGTCATGGATGTACATGCATGACAAAAAACGCGACCTACTGTGACAAACACGTATCATCACGGAAGTGTATTTTTTTGTAGTGATAGTTTATCAATATTGGTGATCCATAGATTCTTTAATTACAAACAATGCATGGTTTATATGCAATTAATGTCTAAACGGGATTACACTATATGTTGCATGTGTGAAACACATTATACATGTTTGAGAAGTAGAAAAACCCGCATGAAACACACATTAATTGGAGACAGTTAGCGAGGAATGCATACTTTGGATTTCAACATAAAGTGGTTTCAAATATTTGAAAATCCAAATTGATGGATACAACCTTATGAATATGAGATCATGCCATTTGTAAACCATATTTATGTATAAATGGTGTTGTGCTTTTGAATGTATATATAAAAAAATGATGTATATAGAATGTAATTCCAATTGAAAATGGATCTCGCCCGAAAAAATAGAATACAAACGGGATTCGAATTGAGTTGGCACGAGCGTAAACGTGCACTGTGCAAAATTTGAACAAAGCGGGGAAAGTCGCGGTAACCGTCCGAAACCAAAATCTGTGAGATGTAAATTACTACTGCCTATCCTTGCCACGCAAAGCCTATCTGCTGGATTTCTATAAGTTTCGATAGGGGTAGGTTTCTAATTTCACCAAAATGTGACGTAACCGCCTCTCACCCGGATTCATACATGGTGGGCGCCAAAACACAGTGTGTCCTCGGCCGAAATCGACTCCCTCTCCGATTCATATTCATATACACGGTGGGCGCAAAAAACAAACTCTCGTCCGCAAATATTCGGTGTATGCGAGATTACCGTCCTATCCCCAACCGACTAATGTTGTTGTGATGTAGTAGAAATTTGAAACGGGGGCTAAGTTTGTAAATTTCCTCGTATTTGAGACAAGCGCGCCCTGAATACATGTTTCCCCCCTTCCTCCCTACCTCCCTTTTCCCCATTCGTACTCCGTGGGCGCCAAAATACCCTCTCCACCCCACCGTCCTCCGTCCGCCGCCGCCCGCCACCCCATCCACCGCCGTCCTCCTCCACCATGTCGGAGCTGATACGCCGACGCTGCCGTCCATTACAAGAGATCGACCTCTCTCATCCATGGCTTCAGACCGGGATCCTTGCATCCCGTCCTTCGCTTCATCCCCGCCGTCGTCCACCTTGTTGGTGCCGCTCCTATGACCGTCTTGTCCACCGTGCCCCGCTGCCACCGTCTACCCTCCTAGATCTGGTTCCATGCCGTCGATAGCCATCGCTAACGCAGCACCGTCATATTCTCAGTAGATACGTACACGGCGCCGCACCAGAGGCGGTACTCTTTCATATCTGCTCAACCTATTTATCGCAGCAAGAAAATAGATCGCCACTGCTTCACTCTGATTTCTTGTCTTGCTTGCGAAGTTGACTTTGTCCGGTTTGCACCTTCAGATCTGCCATGGCAGGCTCAACACTATACTCCCAATGCTTATGGTTTTCCCTTTTATATTCCACACTAGTTAAATCACAGTAGACTAAATTTTTCAGAGCTCGCCGGAGTTCGCCGGTGCGAACGAAGGGGCTTGGGTGGTTGTGGGGCCTCGCCGAACGAAGAAAACTCGACGCGGGTGGGGGTTGGGGTGGGGGTGGGGTGGGGGTGGCGGAGGAACACGGGCGGTGGGTGCCAGTTGTCCAGCCGGTGGCCCGTGTGGTGTTTTGTATGGGAAGAATCAGAGGCGAGGAAGAAGATGGGTTACGAGACTTAGGATCTTCATCCAACCGCCTGAAATGGTCGAGAGACAGCTGGGAGTTGCATTCTTAATGTGCTCTGGTTCATCATGTGTGGGCACTGCGCAACCAACATTTTATTATCCAAAATCTGCTTGCTCTTCTTTACCATGTTCCTCTTCCATTCTTCTTTAATATGCACTCTCTCTGTTCCTAAATACAAGTCTTTGTATAGATACCACCATGGACTACATATGGAGCAAAATGAGTGAATATACACTCTAAATGTATCTGGATACATCTATATGTGATCCATAGTGGAAATCTCTACGAAGACTTATATTTTGGAACGGAGGGAGTTTGATAGTAGTACAGTATGTTCCTTGTACTGAAGATGAGCAGGGACATTTGCAGTGTAGAGGTCTATACGGTCAGTTCTGATGGACACTTTGAGCCTCTTTGATTCGTAGGATCTTGTAAACATAGGAATGGGATTTGTATTGGCCTGCCCACTTGAATCCTATAAGAACAATAAGGAAATGTGGGGAGCTGTGCGCCTTTCAGAGTTACACTGATATTAACAGTACCGCACCTTCACTTGAAGAGAGCTGGTATCTGAAGCCTTTCTAGCCATACCGGCAAACTAGCACATATATTCCAACAAGTTCCACTTTGCTGATTTTACTCTGATGCTTAAGGTTTTCCCGTTATATCTACACTATGATATGTGTAGCTGCTTTGTGTCGCACTAGCAGCAGTCCACTCTTGAAGCTAAACACTGCAATGACTAATAAAATTGGCACCAAGGCATTGGGTGCCATTCTGGATGCAATTTAACTCATATGCTCCCCACCTGTTGACTCTTGATCAGAATATGATCCTAATTACTCTTTTTCGAAATTGCCACATATAGAGAGACAGCATGGAATTGCATTTCTTTGGGAGGTGTGATTCATCATGAGTGGGCAACCAACATTGTATGCAATGAAGTGGAACCTCAAGAATATGCTTCCTGTTTTGTTCTTTAACATGTTCCTCTTTGATTATTCTGTATTTAGTACGTACAGTATGTTCCTTGTTAGGAAGGGGCGCAGGGACATCTGCAGTCAACAGCTGATAGAGCTAGCCTTTACATGATTCATAGGCTTTCAATTACTAACGACAATACAACATTGTATTTTCAAGCCAGTTCCACTTTCCCGATTTATATATCATGGTTATGGTGTACCCTTGTTATGTACACTATGATCTGCCTAGTTGTTGTGTGCTCTTGTTATCATGGTTTGGCAATAAACTCTCTATACAATATATTATGAACCTGTCATCTTCCAGCTATCCTTACTTATGGAGCCTATTTTTTTGTGTACTTATGCCAGATTATATAAATGCACGCACCATATTACAGCACACATGAGCTCTCTCATCAGAGTCCAGTGATAGCACACAAGTGTTTATAGGGGCGCCCCTATATTAGAATATCATCTGCATTACAAAGATAATCTCACAACTATTTATGTTTTCATGGTTCTCAGATATTATATGCAATTACAGTGAATATCAGAATTCGCGCATCAGAAGAATATTGTGGAACACTGCAATGACTTACAAAATTGGCACCAAGGCATTGAGTGCCATTCTGGAAGCAATGAAACTCATACGCTCCCCACCTGTTGATTCTTGTTCAGAATATCATCCTAATGACTATTCTAACCTCGAGGAGTCAAAGACAGATGGCCTATCCTATTCACCCATCGAGGTGCCTGTTCTAATTTGATAAGGTTTTATTGATTGCGCGTATCTTGCATATGTTGTCTTGCATTTCTTCTACTTTATTGCAGCGCCATCTGCTTAGTTTACTCATCGTATAACTCGAGATGCCATGCCCATCCATTATCAATACATATTCCATCTGTCATCATACCATGTTTTTTCACTCAAATGATGTTCTTGTGCATCAGACATCAAAAAGGAAGAGGGTGATTGCTGAACCCGAAGGAGCACCAGCAAAGTCCTTGGAAAACATGGTGGTGCCGGAGAAATCAGACAGCGCCCCACTTATATTGGCTATACAACTAGTGACACAGAATGTAGGACCGACTCCAGCAGACTGTACCCATACTTCACTGGCCACACCACTAGCCCCACCACACAGGACCTGCACTCTAGCAAAAGATATACCAATTTCATTTGCCATAGCACCAGCAGTACCACAGAAAAATCCCACTCCAGCAAAAAGTACAGCAAGTCCACCGACCGAAGACCTATCCCAACTGCAAAGACGGCCAATTCCTGCAGATTGGAACCCCATTACATTTATTCCCAGTTTAAAAGACAATGCTTTCAATGTTGTTAGGGACTATGTGCATATATTCCCATCATGGGAAGATTATAGTGAAGACAACCACCATTTTCACATCTTCCTGTCCAACTTATGTGTAAGTGCCATTATTCATGGTTATTATTTTCCTGTTTTCTTTCGATCGAACACATCAATGATTTACATTACATTGTTGTAACTAGGCGAGGGTCAATCTGGATAGTCATGATGAGCAAAGCTTCCTTGTGCTTTTCAAGGAAGCATTGCAGTAGTATCGGTGTTACCTGAGGAAATCACACTTTGATGGCAAGTCTATAAACGAATTTCCGGTGAAGTCTCACGTGCTAAATTTAGAAGACATTGAATGGGAAAACCTTATTATGCACTGGTATTGTTCCCAGGATGAGGTACTATCTATGAAATCACATGACAATTTTAACTTCTACTTTTCCGCATGTGCTTTACGGATCTTTTTTGCAGGAAATCTGCTCGAAGAAGAATTCCGATTTGAAAAGAACGACAGGATATCACAAATATGATGCCCGGTGCTTTGCTCTTGTTAGTACCTGTTGTCCTGTATCACTGTACTTGCATACATACTTGGTTCATTATGTCACAGCAGTATGCATGATTGCTTGCTTATCAATTGTTCGCTCCAAATTATCTGATCTGTATGAATGGTTACATTAGTGTAGAATATATCCAATGCCAATGAATTTTTTTAGCTCTGCATTGTTCTTGTAAGTACATGTTGTCCTTTATCAGTGTACTTATATTGATAGGTAGTTGTTCATGTACTATCACCCTGCGGCTTATTTTCCTTTGCCCTCCATTTTCTACACATCAGATCTATATTTACTCTTTCCATAAGGTTGGTACTGAAGAAGTTTAGCTGTGCATTGCTCTTGGCTTGTGCCTTTTTCCTGTATCGCTGCACATACATTTATAGCTACTTGGTTATGTAGCATCACTCATCATCTTATCTTGAATATTCTCCATTTTTTCGTATATTATCACATCTATATATACTCTTAACAAAATGTAGAATAAAGGCAATGCTTATGAAGAAGATTCTATGGTAAAGTTCTTGAATTGCCCCCCCATCAGCATGGACAAGGGCTTTATAGAGCATGTCTTCACCAGTAATGTAAGTTTGTCCTTCTCAAGCCTTCAAACTTTGTTGTGTATATTTGGTTAGGCATGAATGCAACAACTGTTTATTTTTGGTGTTTGTATCAAATTGCATGTTTAAAGTTTATTATGTACTCCCTCCGTTCCTAAATATAAGTCTTTCTAGAGATTTCAATATGCACTACATACGGAACAAAACGAGTGAATCTACACTCTAAAGTATGTCTATATACATCCGTATGTAGTTCATATTGAAATCTCTAAAAGACTTATATTTAGGAACGGAAGGAGTAGTTCATAAACAAAAGTTTGTCCTTCTCAATTTAAGTTTTCAGTTGTACAACCAAGTTCCTTCTTCATACCTGATAACCCACAAGTATAGGGGATCGCAATAGTTTTCGAGGGTAGAGTATTCAACCCAAATTTATTGATTCGACACAAGGGGAGCCAAAGAATATTCTCAAGTATTATCAGCTGAGTTGTCAATTCAACCACACCTGGAAACTTAGTATCTGCAGCAAAGTGTTTAGTAGCAAAGTAATATGATAGTGGTAGTAATGGTAATAAAAGTAAAGACAACAAAAGTAATGTTTTTGGTATTTTGTAGTGATTGTAACAGTAGCAACGGAAAAGTAAATAAGCGAGAACCAGTATATGGAAAACTCGTAGGCACCGGATCAATATGGATAATTATGCCGAATGTGGTTCATCATGTAACAGTCATAACATAGCGTGACACAGAACTAGCTCCAGTTCATCAATATAATGTAGGCATGTATTCCGAATATAGTCATACGTGCTTATGGAAAAGAACTTGCATGACATCTTTTGTCCTACCCTCCCGTGGCAGCGGGGTCCTATTGGAAACTAAGGGATATTAAGGCCTCCTTTTAATAGAGAACCAGAACAAAGCATTAGCACATAGTGAATACATGAACTCCTCAAACTAAGGTCATCACCGAGAGTGGTTCCGATTATTGTCACTTCGGGGTTGCCGGATCATAACACATAGTAGGTGACTATAGACTTGCAAGATAGGATCAATAACTCACATATATTCATGAAAACATAATAGGTTCAGATCTGAAATCATGGCACTCGGGCCCTAGTGACAAGCATTAAGCATAGCAAACTCATAGCAACATCAATCTCAGAATATAGTGGATTCTAGGGATCAAACCCTAACAAAACTAACTCGATTACATGATAAATATCATCCAACCCATCACCATCCAGCAAGCCTACGATGGAATTACTCACGCACGGCGGTGAGCATCATGAAATTGGTGATGGAGGATGGTTGATGATGACGATGGCGACAAATGCCCCTCTCCGGAGCCCCGAACGGACTCCAGATCAGCCCTCCCAAGAGAGATTAGGGCTTGGTGGCGGATCCGTATCGAAAACACGATGATTTCTTCTCTCTGATTTTTTTCTCCCCGAAGGCCAATATATGGAGTTGGAGTTGGCGTCGGAGGGCCACTAGGGGGCCCACAAGGTAGGGGGCATGCCCAGGGGGGGCGCCCCCAGCCTCGTGGATAGGGTGTGGGGCCCCTGGTCTTCATCTTTTGTGAGGATTTTTTATTAATTATCCTAAGATATTCCGTGGAGTTTCAGGTCGTTCCGAGAACTTTTATTTTCTGCACATAAAACAACACCATCGCAATTCTGCTGAAAACAGCGTCAGTCCGGGTTAGTTCCATTCAAATCATACAAGTTAGAGTCCAAAACAAGGGCAAAAATGTTTGGAAAAGTAGATACGATGGAGAAATATCAACTCCCCCAAGCTTAAATCCTTGCTTGTCCTCAAGCAATTCAGTTGACAAACTGAAAGAGAAAAAGAAAAACTTTTACAAACTCTGTTTGCTCTTGTTGTTGTAAACATGAAAAGCCAGCACTCAAGTTTCAGCAAATATTATGGACTAACCATACTAACAATAACACAAAGTTATCACAATTACTCATATCAATAGCATAATCAGCTAGTGAGCTATAATAACAAAACTCGGATGACAACACTTTCTCAAAATAATCATAACATGATAAAACGAAATGGTATCTCACTAGCCCTTTCTGAGACCGCAAAACATAAATGCAGAGCACCTTCAAAGATCAAGGATTGACTAAACATTGTAATTCATGGTAAAAGAGATCCAATCAAGTCATACCCGATATAAACCAATAATAATGAATGCAAACGACAATGTGCTCTCTAGCGGGTGATTTTTAATAAGAATGATGATGACTCAACATAAAAGTAAATAGATAGGCCCTTCGCAGAGGGAAGCAGGGATTTGTAGAGGTGCCAGAGATCAGTTTTAAAATAGAGATTGAATAACATTTTGAGCGGCATACTTTTGCTGTCAACGCAACAACTATGAGATGATGATATCTTCCATGCTAAACAAATTATAGGCGGTTCCCAAACAGAATGGTAAAGTTTATACTCCCCCTCCTCCACAAGCATCAATCCATGGCTTGCTCGAAAGAATGAGTGCCTCCAACATTCAACGGGTCCCAAGGGGAGTTTTGTTTGCAGTTATTTTGATTTAGTTTGCATAAAGCACGGGACTGGGCATCCCGGTGACTAGCCATTTTCTCGTGAATGAGGAACGGAGTCCACTCCTCTTGAGAATAACCGCCTAACATGGAAAATAAGGACATCCCTAGTTCGAACATGAGCTGCTCGAGTATACAAAGCAGAATTTCATTTGAAGGTTTGGAGTTTGGCACATACAAATTTACTTGGAACGGCAGGTAAATACCGCATATAGGAAGGTATAGTGGACTCATATGGAACAACTTTGGGGTTTAAGGAGTTTGGATGCACAAGCAGTATTCCCACTTAGTACAGGTGAAGGCTAGCAAAAGACTGGGAAGCGACCAACTGGGAGAGCGACAACAGTAGTAAACATGCATCAAAATTAATTTACACCGAATACAAGCATGAGTAGGATATAATCCATCATGAACATAAATATAATGAAGGCTATGTTGATTTGATTCAACTACATGCATGAACATGTGCCAAGTCTAGTCACTCAATTCATTTCAAGGAGGATACCATCCCATCATACCACATCATGATCATTCTAATAGCATGTTGGCACGCAAGGTAAACCATTATAACTCATAGCTAATCAAGCATGGCACAAGCAACTATAATCTCTAAATGTCATTGCAAATATGCTTACTTCATAATAGCTAACTCAGGAACGATGAATCATCATATTTACAAAAACAAGAGAGGTCAAGTTCATACCAGCTTTTCTCATCCCAATAAGTCCATCATATATCATCATTATTGCCTTTCACTTGCACGACCGAACGAAGTGTATAATAATAAGAGTGCACGTTGTATTGGACTAAGCTGGAATCTGCAAGCATTCAACTCAAGAGAGAAGACAAGCAATATGGGCTCTAAGTTAAATAGACAATCATGCATATAAGAGCCACTAAGCATTTTCAATATGGTCTTATCGACCCCTAAAGAAAGGAAAAGAAAAACTATTTACACGGGAAAGCTCCCAACAAGCAAAAGAAGAACAGAAAATATTTTTGGGTTTTACTTTTTAATTACTACAGCAAAGAAATAAACTATTACTAAAATTTTTTTGGGTTTCTTAAGGTTTATTAAACACACAAGAAGAAAGCAGGAAAAAGAAAATAAACTAGCATGGATATTACAGTGAAAGAGTATGAACACCGACATCTAGCAATGAGTGTGTGTGAACATGAATGTAATGTAGGTGGGAAATACGTACTCCCCCAAGCTTAGGCTTTTGGCCTAAGTTGGTCTATTGCCAGGCATGGCCTGGCGGATACCCGTAAGTGAAGCTGGGGTCATACTGTGACGAAGAAGGCTCCGGCTACCATTGGCTGGCAGCCTCCTCTGGATTCCAAGAATAAACAGATAGTCGTGGAGGCTCATCTTGTGGCTCCCGTTCCGGGGCGGGTGCTGGATTTTGATAGGCTTGAATGGCCGCCCACAGAACGATGTGAGGACCTGCAGACAAGTTAAACAAAGAGGGAGCAGGCAAAGTAATAGTTTCAGGGTGATGTTTATCAAAGTATAATTTATATTTGAGCTCCCCTTCATGGCTTTTAACAAGAAAGTCATGTGCTATCATACTCCTATAATCTAAATAAGCATGGGGCAGCAATGTTTCCTCTTTCTCCTCATGCCTAATAGGTATTTCAAAATGTTCAGCTAGTCGTGAGGCATAAATGCCTCCAAAGATGGGGCCTTTAGTACGGTTCAGACTTAATCGCCTAGCAACAATTCCACCCATACTAACAGAGTTATTTCGGTATAAACCATGGAACAAAATGATAACATGAGGAATACTAAGGTTTCCACAGTTTCCGCGCCCTATCAATCAACGACTAGCAAATAAGGCGAAGTAGCATAAAACAGGAAAATGTATGCTAGTGATTCTTGCATCGGAAACCTTCCTGGTTTCTCCCACCGTGATAGTGTTAATAAAAGCTTCTATTTCGTTACGGTGTGGTTCATCCAAGGTGCCCTCAAAAGGTATTTTGCAAACCTTGCAAAATTCAGCTAATGGCATCCTCTTAACAACATCATATAAATGAAATTCTACCGATGGAGGTGAACTCTTAGGGAAAAAGTAGAAATTTTGCACAAAAGTATTTGTGAGTAAGAGATACTGATGACGTTGGTCGCGGAGGAAGTACGTGAGGCCAGCATTCTCAATTAATAAATAGAAATCTTCATAAATCCCGGCTCCCCTCAAGAAGTCATCGGAAGGCCATTCACACGGCCGGACCTCCGCGGTGCGAGGCAAATTAAATTTGGGCTTCTATTCTTCTTCCTTTTGTTTTTCCTTCGAGCTTCGGCTCAATGAGCCCCTTAAAAATCTCTTCATTATTTCTGAAACAATCTGAAATTTTTAGTAACTTCAAATAAAAGTGAACTAACTACAATAAAATTGATAGCAACAACTCCTACAAGTGCCTAGAGCCTATATAAAGCATTGGAACTACTTGGAACCATATAAATTTGACATGCAAGCTCAAGAACATGGTCACCTATGCAGCGCAAATTTGCAAAGAATAAAGCACTAGAACAAAAACTAATTGGACCAATGGAGGAGTCACATACCAAGGAACAATCTCCCCAAGCAGTTTTGTGAGAGGTGCTTTGATCAAGGAGATCGAAAATCACAGCAACGGGGGCTGGAACTCGTGCTTGAGTTGGTTTTTTGTATTTGTGTGAGACAGAGGAAGAAGATGGGTGCAGGAATAAGTGGAGGATGGCCACCATGGTCCCACGAGGCAGGGGGGCGCGCCCAGGGGGGTAGGGCGCACCCTCCACCCTCGTGACCAGATGGCAACTCCCCCCGTGGTGATTTTTGCACAGTAAATTCTTAAATATTCCCGAAAAAATCATATTAAATGGGCATGGCATTCTGAGGACTTTTATGATATTTTTATATTGCACGAATAAGTCGGGAGACAGACACAAAAATACTATTTTACTTTATTTCTACTAAATAACAGAAAATATAAAGAGGGTACAGAAGGTTGTGCTTCTAGTTTCATCCATCTCATGTTCATCCATTACTAACAAGGTTGATCAAGTCTTGTTAACAAGCTCATTCTGATTAACACAGAACCGGAGAAATTTCGAATAGCACTAAGTTACCACAACGGGGATATGAAAATCCCCAACAATAAGAATATCATACTTTTTCTTGACAGTAGGGAGAGGAAATTCAAAACCTCCGAATATAACCGATGGAATTTTTCCAATAGAGTTGATACTGTGAACCTGAGGTTGTTTCCTCGGAAAGTGTACCGTGTGCTCATTGCAATTAACATGAAAAGTGGCATTGCCTTTGTTGCAATCAATAACAGCCCCTGCAGTATTAAGGAAAGGTCTTCCAAGAATAATAGACATACTATCATCCTCAGGAATATCAAGAATAACAAAGTTCGTTAAAATAGTAACGTTTGCAACCACAACAGGCACATCCTCACAAATACCGACATGTATAGCAGTTGATTTATCAGCCATTTGCAAAGATATTTCAGTAGGTGTCAACTTATTCAAGTCAAGTCTATGATATAAAGAGAGAGGCATAACACTAACACCGGCTCCAAGATCACATAAAGCAGTTTTAACATAATTCCTCTTAATGGAGCATGGTATAGTAGGTACTCCGGGATCTCCAAGTTTCTGTGGTATTCCACCCTTAAAAGTATAATTAGCAAGCATGGTGGAAGTTTCAGCTTTAGGTATATTTCTTTTATTAGTAATAATATCCTTCATATACTTAGAATAAGGATTTGTTTTGAGCACATCAGTTAATCGCATACGCAAAAAGATAGGTCTAATCATTTCAGCAAAGCGCTCAAAATCCTCATCATCCTTTTTCTTGGATGGTTTTGGAGGAAATGGCATGGGTTTCTGAACCCATGGTTCCCTTTCTTTACCATGTTTCCTAGCAACAAAGTCTCTTTTATCATAGCGTTGATTCCTTGATTGTGGGTTATCAAGATCAACAGCAGGTTCAGCTTCTACATCATTATCATTACTAGGTTGAGCATTAACATGATCATTAACATTATCACTAGGTTCATGTTCATCACCTGGTTGTGTTTCAGCATCAAAAATAGAAGTATCATTTGGATTCTCAGGTGGTTCAGCAATAGGTTCACTAAAAGTTTGCAAAGTCCTATCATTTTTCTTTTTCTTCCTTTTGGAAGAACTAGGTACATCAATGTCATTTCTCTGAGAATCTTGCTCGATTATCTTAGGGTGGCCTTCAGGATACAAAGGTTCCTGAGTCATTCTACCGGTTCTAGTAGCCACTCTAACAGCATAATCATTTTTCTTACTATTCATTTCATCAAGCGCTTCTTTTTGAGCTTTAAGTACTTGTTCTATTTGAGTGGTCACCATAGAAGCATGTTTGCTAACAAGTTTAAGTTCACCTCTAATATTAGCCATATAATCACCCAAGCGTTTAATCATATAGGAATCTTGTTTTAATTGTCTACCAAAATAAGCATTAAGTCATCTTGCTTAAACATAAAGTTATCAAACTCATCGAAGCACTGACTAGCAATTTTAGTGGGAGGGACTTCAGCTTTATCATATCTATAGAGAGAATTTACCTTTACTACCTGTGTCAGGATATCAGGAGGTTCTTCAGTAAATAAGTAATTGAGATCATATACTTCTTCAATAGGCGGTAAATTAAGACCGTGTATTTCTTCAATAGGAGGTAAATTCTTAACATCTTCAGCTTTAATACCTTTTTCTTTCATAGATTTCTTTGCCTCTTGCATATCTTCAGGACTGAGAAATAAAACACCTCTCTTCTTCGGAGTTGGTTTAGGAAAAGGCTCAATAATTGGCTCAGAAATTGGCTCAGGAGCTGGCTCGGGAGGTGCCCAATTATTTTCGTTTGTCAACATATTGTTCAATAGAATTTCCGCTTCATCCGGTGTTCTTTCCCTGAAAAGAGAACCAGCACAACTATCCAGGTAATCTCTGGAAGCATCAGTTAGTCCATTATAAAAGATATCAAGTATTTCAGGTTTCTTAAGAGGATGATCAGGCAAAGCATTAAGTAACTTGAGAAGCCTCCCCCAAGCTTGTGGGAGACTCTCTTCTTCAATTTGCACAAAGTTATATATTTCCCTCAAGGCTGCTTGTTTCTTATGAGCAGGGAAATATTTAGCAGAGAAGTAATAAATCATATCCTGGGGACTTTGCACACAACCAGGATCAAGAGAATTAAACCATATCTTAGCATCACCCTTTAATGAGAACGAAAATATTTTGAGTAAATAAAGGTAGCGCGATGTCACAGCCCTAGAGCTTGCTTGTAACTAGTGGCATTGCAGTCATGCATCATGTCTAAATTTCTTTAAATTTGAATTGGGGAATTGGAGAGCCTCAGAACTCATTAAAAAAATGATGATCAACATTAAAAAATTGCTTCAAATGTTTCAAAGGAAATGTTCCTTTTCAGCTATGAAAAATATTGGCAAGAATAAAATGCAAACCAATATTTTTGGAGTGACTGAAACATTTATTTTGGGCCTTTGAATTAATTCAATAACTATTTGCTTTGGATATATATTTGATATATAAATAATATATGTCCAATAAATACTGGAACATTTTATGTGGTTTGGTATATTTTAGTTCTAGCCACATAACTATTTTCAGGATTTTATAAAATAGTTTAGTATTTTACTAAACTAAAACAACACAGAACAAAATAGATAAATAAAAACAGAAATAGAAAGAGCAGAGGACTACCTGACGCTCACCTCTCAGCCCACCTGGCCCGGCACTGTGGCTGAGGCCTGGCCCAGCCCACCACCGCCACCTCCCCGTGTCGTCTTCCTCCCTGCCAGGAGGACGGGCACGCGCCCGGCGCGCGCGGCCACGCGCCCCGGCCACCTCCTCCCTGCCTGGCTGCCTCCTCCTCCCCTGGTCGCCTCCCGCGACGCCACGCAGCCCCTGGCTCCCTCTCTCACTCTCCTCGCTCCTTCCCTCCGTCCCTATCCCCCTCTGCTCCCTCTCCCTCCCGCGACCGAACGGAGCCCGTCGCTGCCGACCAGCGCTCGCGTGGCCGCAGCCATCCCGAAGCCTCTCCGACACGCCCTCGAGCTCCACAGGTCCTCCCTCGTCCTCCTCGTCGTCTCACGCGACCAGAAGAGCCCCGGAACACCGCCCCCGACGTTTTCCCCCTCCTCGGCCGCCGGAGATCCGCCTCGCCGTCCCGCTCGCTCCGGCGCTTCCCCGGCCCCGTCGTCTGCACCGGCCAACTCCCCATGAGCTCCACTTCCTTCTCCCCCTTTCCGTTCTCTCGTTTGCACGCCGTAGTTGCCGCCTTGCCAACGACCGAAACCCGCCGCCGCCCGCGCTCGTCGCCGGCGAAGCCTCGGTGACCTTTTGGTCCCGTGCGTGCGCCCGCTGCGCTCGCAACGTTCCGTAGAGCAGAACTAGCGTGACAGCCGGCTCGTTTGCAAGCCGCAGCGCCAAACCCGCCACCACCCGAACTCCGGCCGCCGCTCACGAGCTCGCCGTCGTCGGTACCGGCCACCACCGGCACGGCCACCACCACCATTCGATGCGCACCAGCAAGGGCTCTCCAACGATCCCAAGCACGGCCTCGCCCGTGCCCTGTAGCGCGTTTCCGGCTCGCGCCGCCGTCTCGGGCCTCGCCGGCGTCATGTCGCCGGTGGGTTTGACCCCACTGACCCGGGATTTGGCCCTGTTTGACTTCCTCAGGCTCACTGACGTGTGGGCCCGGGCCCTGCTAACTTTTGATTAATTAATAACTAATTTTAGTTAAACCACTGACTCACTGACATGCGGGCCCCGCCCGGCTAACTAAGTTAGTTAGGGTTAATTTTAATTAGGTTAGTTAGTCCAGACACTGACACGCAGGGCCCACAGGTCAGTTTGACCTGGACGGCGCCCGTTGACCTGCTGACGTCACTATGAGGTCATGCTGACGCAATAAACCCCTTTTCTGGATTTAAATAATTCTTAAATGATTTAATAATTCCAGAAAATGCCTAAAACTTCTAAAATTCACAGTAATTCAACCGTAACTCCAAATTAAATAAATTATATATGAAAAATTATCAGAAAAATTCAAGGTATCCATCTGTACCATTTTCATGCAGGTTAGAACAACTTATAGGTGCTGTTTAGCACAAATCATATTAATGACATTTAAATATCCACATATGGAGTTTGAGTTCGAATCTTGGATTCAAACCAACTTCATTTAATCTGGTTTTAGTTGCATTAGCACAAAACACAGCATATTGCCATGTCACATTCATGCATCATATTGTGCATTGCATTTGATTGTGTTTTTCCTCAGTTGCCGGTGATTGCCCCCTTCCGATAGATGTGATACCGACGATGTGATCGATGACACCAATGAAGAGCTATATTATCTTCAGAAGTGCCAGGCAAGCAAAACCCCCTTGTTCATTCCGATAAAATTCCACTCTCTCGCTCCTGCTCTCTTTTATTGCATTAGGACAACAACGACATATTTGTTACTTACTGCGGTAGCTGAACCCCTTTATCCTTTGCATGACCTGTCATTGCCACAGTAAATAGATGAAACCCACTAGCATGAGTAGGAGTTGTTTGAGCCCTGATGTGCCTACTCATTCATGCTTGTTTGTCATGCCTGCTACTGCTTAGAGTTGAGTCAGGTCTGATTCATCGGGGATGAATCAGAGGCGTGTGAACATGTCCTACTGTGTGTGAGCTAAGTGTGTGAACACGATTTGGTAAAGGTAGCGGTGAGAGGCCATGTAGGAGTACATGGTGGGTTGTCTCATTGCAGCCGTCCTCAGGAACTGAGTTCTGTGTTTGTGATCCATGATCAGTTACTACCACACATTGGGCTCCGGGCGCTCCAAGCTCTCTCGACTTATTAATCAACTTGATCTCTGTCCAGGAGTTGCAACTAGTTTCTGGTGTTTGTAGGTAGTGTTAGTAGTCTACCAAGTGGCACCCGGTACAGGTGGGCTTGGGACAGACTAGGCACAGTGGCCCGGTGTACCAAGTAGCACCCGGATGGTGGGCTTGGGAACCCTGCTCACATCGTTTGGGGCCGTAAGCGACACCCCGGCCGGATCTCCTTGCGGATGGAACCCGAATAGGCGATAAACCTGGACTAGAGACTTGTTCGGTTAGTCAGGTCGTGGCCGACTCCCTCGCCCGGCTTCCGCTTGAAGGTTGCCGAGGTACATAACGTGTACAGGGCGGTAAGTGGCGAGAGCGTGTGTGAAGAAGTATGCCCCTGCAGGGTTAACATCATCTATTCGAATAGCCGGATTCCTCGGATATGGAAACTTGGACCCCTTGTACAGTTCATAGACAAGTGAAAGTGGATACTCTAAAATACGCAAGATAAGCGTGAGTGCTATGGATGGCGTTCTCGTAGGGAGACGGGAGCGGATCCATAGTGGTGTATTGATACGGTGAATATGTGGACTCGTGTGCGCCACCTCAAAAGAGTTACTTGCAGTCGTAGTTCAGGTTAGCCACCGAGTCAAGGCTGGCTTGCTGCAGTTAAACCCCACCATCCCCTTTGTTGATGATGATGCATATGTAGTTAGTTCTAATGTAAGTCTTGCTGGGTACATTTGTACTCACGTTTGCCTATTTTATGTTTTTGCAGAGAGACTTCAGTCTCACTAGTAGTTCCGCTTGGACTTCGACGTTTAGCTTGTTACCTTAGCCACGATCTTGTGCCCTCGGCAGGATCTGGTAGATAGTCAGGCCTTTCAGCCTTTTCATTTATAGTTGTCTGTACTCAGACATGATAGCTTCCGCTTGTGCTTTGATTTGTATGCTCTGAATGTTGGGTCATGAGACCCATGTTTGTAATATCTCGCTCCTCGGAGCCTATTGAATAATACTTGAGTTGTAGAGTCATGTTGTGATGCCATGTTGTACTTGCACATATTGAGCATATTGTGTGTATGTTATTGAAATGCTTGGTATGTGTGGGATCTGACTATCTAGTTGTTTATCCTTAGTAGCCTCTCTTACCGGGAAATGTCTCCTAGTGTTTCCACTGAGCCATGGTAGCTTGCTACTGCTCCGGAACACTTAGGCTGGCCGGCATGTGTCCTTCTTCGTTCCTATGTCTGTCCCTGCGGGGAAACGTCACGCGATGAATACCGGAGTCCTGTTAGCCGCTACAGCCCGGTTCACCGGAGTCCTGCTAGCCCAGTGCTACAGCCTGGATTCACTCGCTGATGACCGACACGTTCGATGCTGGGTCATGGATGCCTATCCCTGTAAGTTTGTGCCACTTTGGGTTTACGACTAGCCATGTTAGCCCGGGCTCCTTATCATATGGATGCTAGCGACACTGTCATATACGTGTGCCAAAAGGCGCAAACGGTCCCGGGCAAAGGTAAGGCGACACCCGTGGGAATACCGTGTGTGAGGCCGCAAAGTGATATGAGGTGTTACATGCTAGATCGATGTGGCATTGAGTCGGGGTCCTGACAGCATTGGTATCAGAGCTTGACTTCCTGTAGGATTACCAAGCCAAACTGGTCGAAGTTGAGTCTAGAAATTCTTTAGTTATATAAGGGAATTGATTGTGGGATGGAACGTAAGGCTCTTTTTACTCCTTATTCCTTATGCCCTTCTGATCTGAGTCATCTTATCTTTCCTACGGGGATTAAGAACTAGGCTATCTCTTCTTTCTATCAGGATCACGTGTTACTAATCCGTAGACTTGTAGAATTGTTGGACTTAAGCCTCGTTTCAGTTCCTATTACTTCCGTATGTTAATTGTTGATCTCGAAACCTTGATATTGTGCTTCTGAGTGGCTATGCCACCATTTCTGTAGTATGTCTCCAAACTTTTTGAGCATTTACAGCCGTTATGCTGTCCGAGTCATCCCAGGTTTCTAAAGAGTCTGATGCATTTGCAAAATCCTTTCCCTCTGGTTTCGATGTTCCTTTATGCCATCTCAATCACACTAATTGTTGAGTTGGGGTATTCTATTGCCTTGACATTTATGTTGGAGTTATTATTATGACCCTAGGTGTCTCGGGGGATCGTCTAGTGGTCTAGCCATGATTTGTGTCCTAGTGTGATGATTCTGGCCTTTATTCTCGAAAGCATTCCGTGATGCTACTTAGGAGTAGGTATTCTATTCCTGGGTTCTTGAACCCGAGATTCACCCTACTTACCTCATGTTGATAGTGTTTGCTTGTTCCTTTAGGTTATTAGTAACCCTTGCATTAGTCCTCGAGGTCCGTGGTATTTCCTTCTTCCAAATACTATGAACCACTTATGGCAGTAGTTTGTTGGATCAAAAGATCATAACAGGAGTGCTCTCGATGGGTTCTCCATTCATAATTGTGACTCTGCCAGTTCTACCTTTCCGCATGGATTGTCCGGAAGAAATATGTCGAACTCGTTCGACATGCTAATCCATGCATCCACAACTCAGAAAATCTTATGTTTTTTTTGAGTTGTCCCTCTTTAGCTGTATTCCAACCCCCGTCTATCAATTGATAGTCAAGAGTATGTGTGCAATCGTTCATCGATATCTATTACTCTTGTGGTCCGTCAAGCCATTCTATTCCGGAATGACTAGGAGAAACAAACTCCAGTACCTCATCCATATCTAGGATTGGGTCAAAACAATTGTACTCCGCAGATCAAAATGCCAATCCAGCTTTTGCTCTGTTCTACCTTGGAGTATTACCATCTTTATATCGGGATTGTTATAGGAATTGCACCCCATCCTATGAACTCTTGGTACAGTGATACTTCTTGCCATCATTGTTCATTCCTCGGTTCCTGTGTTATTGTAACCGGAATGCCGACAAGTGAATCGTGATGTGTGAAATCAATACTGCTAGCAACCCCGTTGCTTGGTAGTTATAGGACAATAATTTCATTCTTAGCATGTTGGTTATTGAATCACCATTCTAAGATAGATTGTGCTACCTTGTCCATCTTCCTGGTGCACATTTCGATTGATGAGTTAGGATTTTGTCAAGTCCTCGCTCATTTGATCATATCGTCTTGCCCGGAAAAGCAAGATTGTTCTCGATCTTAGTAACATATCGGTGGTTCATGATATTCCGAATTTCTTCCCGGAAGTATCACCAGGTTGTCGCCTGACCGCTATGTTGATCTCGTGATCAAGTTGGTTTATTCCTGTAAACCACTATTTCTCCAAGAATCCGTGTTGGATACCCCTGAGCTAGTTGGTTAAGCTAAACAACAACTTGGAGAATTGGAAGATAAAAGCTTGCCTAACTTAGTTCGTTCCAAAGGGATATTCTTGTGTAGTGTGTGTTGAAGAAAGATGATATCTTCATCGATTGGTCCCTGTGATCAGTTGCTGGACCTATTGTCTTATCAATCCTTTGATTTGAGTGTGGGCTATCGTCAATCAAATCAGTACCAACGATGCTCGTAATGTTGTCTTACTCGTGGTTGATCCCTCGAGCATATACCATTACATCTTTGGTCTGACCAATACTATCACTGTGTTCACATGATGGTGGAAGTCCAGTGATATGGAAATTCCGATGATTTGTTGTTGAGCCCATCAGCAGCATTTTGTCTCCCCCATGATTCATGTTGAACATCAACCTAGTGTTGGAAACTTTTATAGGCATTTTCTTCATGCCCCGTTCATGAAGTATATGCTGGATGAAAGAAGTGACTTTCTTTGATTCACGTGCATTTGATGTAAGTTGCCGCCGTGGGTTCGAGAAAGTTAGTTTTGCTTCCTCTGGAATCGTCCCAAGTCAGTCATGCATGTGCAAAGTATACTGTGGTTTGGTAGATTAATTACCTCCACTCCATATGTATTCCGTAGCACACCAAGCCACTGACTGATTTTTTCTAGGAGAAGGAGTTCTTTCTAAGAGCTAATCCGGACTTATGAAAGAACTTTGATATCCTCGATGATGGTTCCCAACCTGAACTCGGTAGTGTTTTATTGTAAGACTACCATGTGATCATGTTTTGTCTGGGACAACATGTTCACATGTGTGCAGCAGAACCAGCTCATGTTTTGGAGCTTACTACCGTAGTCCATTTCCCGAGAATCTTGCAACATCATCTCGTCGATTGTGTTGCAAACTTTCATTTTTCTTCCTAGACTCGATGGGTCTGGAATATCCTGACACCAACCAGATCTGAATCTCAGGCAGATATAATGGTTGGAACATTTCCCAAGAACTATAATACTGGTCCCTCGATAACCGGTAAAGTGGATGTCATGGCCAACACACCCAGCCGGAAGACCTATTATTGTAGTATCTTGATTGAAGAAGTTGGCCACCTTCCCATAAGGACTTCGTAGGATTTACTCCCTAGTTGTGCCTTATGATTTTTGTGTTCCCGAAGTCCGACCTTTACTTGATGTTCTAGATACCAGACCATTTCCATGAATGGGTTACACTAGCATATCAAGGAGAACATTAGAAGCGGAGTGCTAAATGTCTCTCGGTCGATCATGCAGATTTTGGTTCCTTGGCCTCGCTAAGGTGAAATCTGAGAAAGTGTTATCTTCCTTTGCATCTGCATCATCCATCATCATTCATCATGGTAGCAAGTTGTGTTGCCAGGATCCTTGACACGGATATTGGTAAAATCTTGATGATTATAGAAATGCTCAAGTTCTTGAGAGCACGCACAAGCGCTAGGTGTTATCATCGGTACTAACTGGATTGCTCTCAGTTTCCTCGGCAATGCTATGACCTTTTCAAACAGTGAATTCACTCTCTATTGTTGGGTTCTTCCCCAGTTACCAGAATCACTCCCAGCATTTGCATTTTGTTCCCAGCTTGCACCGCCAATGTGCCATTCTACCATGGGTCTCTTCCATTCCCGGTGGTAAGCAAATTCATCCATTACGTTGTCTTCAACAAGGTAATCCACATCATCCAAGTCCGAGTATGCCGTCCTACCGACCCCCGCCAATCGATTGATGTGATTTGCCTTAGGCTGATATAGAGAGTCTCAATGATCTATATATCAAAGGTAATTCTTTTTGCCACTTAAGGTAATAATCTACGAATCACCCTCTTCCAGGATGTCCCGCTGTGGCATCATGGAAACTCAACTCCTCGCTGCGCTGACAACCATTCACCACCCTCTTAAGGGTAGAATTGTGGTCTACCTAGTGAACCCTCGTCATCTATCTCACTCCATTCCTTCAGATGTTGCTTCATGTCTCAGCTCGAGAGATGTTTCTGTTGGAAATATGCCCTAGAGGCAATAATAAAAGTATTATTATTATATTTCCTTGTTCATGATAATTGTCTTTTATTCATGCTATAATTGTATTATCCGGAAATCGTAATACACGTGTGAATACATAGACCACAATATGTCCCTAGTGAGCCTCTAGTTGACTAGCTCGTTGTGATCAACAGATAGTCATGGTTTCCTGGCTATGGACATTGGATGTCGTTGATAACGGGATCACATCATTAGGAGAATGATGTGATGGACAAGACCCAATCCTAAGCATAGCACAAAGATCGTGTAGTTCGTTTGCTAGAGCTTTGCCAATGTCAAGTATCTCTTCCTTTGACCATGAGATCGTGTAACTCCTGGATACCGTAGGAGTGCTTTGGGTGTATCAAACGTCACAACGTAACTGGGTGACTATAAAGGTGCAATACAGGTATCTCCGAAAGTATCTATTGTTTTATGCGGATCGAGACTGGGATTTGTCACTCCGTGTAAACGGAGAGGTATCTCTGGGCCCACTCGGTAGGACATCATCATATGCGCAATGTGACCAAGGAGTTGATCACGGGATGATGTGTTACGGAACGAGTAAAGTGACTTGTCGGTAATGAGATTGAACAAGGTATCGGTATACCGACAATCGAATCTCGGGCAAGTAACATACCGATAGACAAAGGGAATTGAATACGGGATCGATTGAGTCCTTGACATCGTGGTTCATCCGATGAGATCATCATGGAACATGTGGGAGCCAACATGGGTATCCAGATCCCGTTGTTGGTTATTGACTGGAGAACGTCTCGGTCATGTCTGCATGTCTCCCGAACCCGTAGGGTCTACACACTTAAGGTTCGATGACGCTAGGGTTGTAAAGGAAGCTTGTATGTGGTTACCGAATGTTGTTCGGAGTCCCGGATGAGATCCCGGACGTCACGAGGAGTTCCGGAATGGTCCGGAGGTAAAGATTTATATATAGGAAGTCCTGTTTCGGCCATCGGGACAAGTTTCGGGGTCATCGGTATTGTACCGGGACCACCGGAAGGGTCCCGGGGGCCCACCGGGTGGGGCCACCTGCCCCGGGGGGCCACATGGGCTGTAGGGGGTGCGCCTTGGCCTACATGGGCCAAGAGCACCAGCCCCAAGAGGCCCATGCGCCTAGGGAACCCTAGAGGGAAGAGTCCTCAAGGGGGAAGGCACCTCCGAGGTGCCTTGGGGAGGATGGACTCCTCCCCCCCTCTTGGCCGCCGCACCAGATGCCATCTGGAGGCTGGCCGCCGCCCCTTGGGGTGGGAAACCCTAAAGGGGGCGCAGCCCTCCCCTTCCCCTATATATATGAGGCCTAGGGGCTGCCCATAACACGCGATTTGATCTCTCGTTGGTGCAGCCCTGCCCCTCTCCCTCCTCCTCCTCTCCCATGGTGCTTGGCGAAGCCCTGCTGGATTGCCACGCTCCTCCATCACCACCACGCCGTTGTGCTGCTGTTGGATGGAGTCTTCCTCAACCTCTCCCTCTCTCCTTGCTGGATCAAGGCGTGGGAGACGTCACCGGGCTGTACGTGTGTTGAACGCGGAGGTGCCGTCCGTTCGGCACTTGATCATCGGTGATTTGAATCACAACGAGTACGACTCCATCAACCCCGTTCACTTGAACGCTTCCGCTTAGCGATCTACAAGGGTATGTAGATGCACTCCCCTTTCTACTCGTTGCTGGTCTCTCCATAGATAGATCTTGGTGTTACGTAGGAAAATTTTTGAATTTCTGCTACGTTCCCCAACAGTGGTATCAGAGCCAGGTTTATTGCGTAGATTCTTTGCACGAGTAGAACACAAAGTAGTTGTGGGTGTTGATGTTGTTCAATATGCTTACCGTTACTAGTCCAATCTTGTTTCGACGGTATTGTGGGATGAAGCGGCCCGGACCGACCTTACACGTACTCTTACGTGAGACAGGTTCCACCGATTGACATGCACTTGGTGCATAAGGTGGCTAGCGGGTGCCAGTCTCTCCCACTTTAGTCGGAACGGATTCGATGAAAAGGGTCCTTATGAAGGGTAAATAGCAATTGGCATATCACGTTGTGGTCTTGCGTAGGTAAGAAACGTTCTTGCTAGAACCCATAGCAGCCACGTAAAACATGCAAACAACAATTAGAGGACGTCTAACTTGTTTTTGCAGGGTATGCTATGTGATGTGATATGGCCAAAAGGATGTGATGAATGATATATGTGATGTATGAGATTGATCATGTTCTTGTAATAGGATTCACGACTTGCATGTCGATGAGTAAGACAACCGGCAGGAGCCATAGGAGTTGTCTTTATTTTTTGTATGACCTGCGTGTCATTGAAGAACGCCATGCAAACTACTTTACTTTATTGCTAAACGCGTTAGTCATAGAAGTAGAAGTAGTCGTTGGCGTGACAACTTCATGAAGACACGATGATGGAGATCATGATGATGGAGATCATGGTGTCAAGCCGGTGACAAGATGATCATGGAGCCCCGAAGATGAAGATCAAAGGAGCTATATGATATTGGCCATATCATGTCACTACTCTATTTGATTGCATGTGATGTTTATCATGTTTATGCATCTTGTTTACTTAGGACGACGGTAGTAAATAAGATGATCCCTTACAAAATTTCAAGAAGTGTTCTCCCCTAACTGTGCACCGTTGCTACAGTTCGTCGCTTCTAAGCACCACGTGATGATCGGGTGTGATGGATTCTTACGTTCACATACAACGGGTGTAAGACAGTTTTACACAGCGAAAACACTTAGGGTTAACTTGACGAGCCTAGCATGTGCAGACATGGCCTCGGAACACAGAGACCGAAAGGTCGAGCATGAGTCGTATAGTAGATACGATCAACATGAAGATGTTCACCGACGTTAACTAGTCCGTCTCACGTGATGATCGGACACGGCCTAGTTGACTCGGATCATGTGATCACTTAGATGACCAGAGGGATGTCTATCTGAGTGGGAGTTCATAAGATGAACTTAATTATCTTGAACATAGTCAAAAGACCTTTTTGCAAATTATGTCGTAGCTCGCGCTTTAGTTCTACTGTTTTAGATATGTTCCTAGAGAAAATTATAGTTGAAAGTTGATAGTAGCGATTATGCGATCGGTAGAAAGCTTATGTCCTTAATGCACCGCTCAGTGTGCTGAACCCCAAACGTCGTTTGTGGATGTTTCGAACATCGAACATACACGTTTTGATAACTACGATAGTTCAGTTAAATGGTTTAAGTAGAGGCACCAAAGACGTTTTCGAAACGTCGCGAACATATGAGATGTTTCGAGGGCTGAAATTGGGATTTCAGGCTCGTGCCCACGTCAAGAGGTATGAGACCTCCGACAATTTTCTTAGCCTACAAACTAAGGGAGAAAAGCTCAATTGTTGAGCTTGTGCTCAGATTGTCTGAGTACAACAATCACTTTAATCGAGTGGGAGTTAATCTTCCAGATGAGATGGTGATGTTTCTCCAAAGTCATTGCCACCAAGCTGCTAGAGCTTCGTGATGAACTATAACATATCAGGGATAGATATGATGATCCTTGAGGTATTCGCGATGTTTGACACTGCGAAAGTAGAAATCAAGAAGAAGCATCAATTGTTGATGGTTGGTGAAACCACTAGTTTCAAGAAGGGCAAGGGCAAGAAGGGATACTTCATGAAACGGCAAATCAGCTGCTGGACCAGTGAAGAAACCCGAGGTTGAACCCAAACCCGAGACTAAGTGCTTCTGTGATAAGGGGAATAGCCGCTGGAGCAGAATTACCCTAGATACTTGGTAGATAAGAAGGCTGGCAAGGTCGATAAAAGTATATTGGATATACATTGTATTGATGTGTACTTTACTAGTACTCCTAGTAGCACCAGGGTATTGGATACCGGTTCGGTTGCTAAGTGTTAGTAACTCGAAATAAAAGCTACGGCATAAACGGAGACTAGCTAAAGGTGAGCTGACGATATGTGTTGGAAGTGTTTCCAAGTTTGATGTGATCAAACATCGCACGCTCCCTCTACCATCAAGATTAGTATTAAACCTGAATGGTTTATTGAATCTCGATCGTAGTGATACACATTTTCATGCCAAAAGATATAAGATAGTAATGATAGTACCACTTACTTGTGGCACTGCTATGTAAGTCATAATGGTATAAAATGCATGAAGAAGCTCCATGTTGATGGATCTTTGGACTCACTCATTTTTGAAAAAGTTTGAGACATACGAAACATGTCTATTGGTATATATGCATGAAGAAACTCCATGCAAATGGATCGTTCGGACTCACTTGATTTTGAATCACTTGAGATATGAAAATCATACCACATGGGCAAGATGACTGAAAAGCCTCGTTTTCAGTAAGATGGAACAAGATAGCAACTTGTTGGAAGTAACACATTTTGATGTGTGCAGTCCAATGAGTGCTGAGGCATGCAGTGAATATCGTTATGTTCTTACTTCACAGATGATTCGAGTAGATGTTGAGAATATTTATTTGATGAAACACAAGTCTGAATTATTGAATGGTTCAAGTAATTTCAGAGTGAAGTAGAAGATCATTGTGACAAGAGGATAAAATGTCTATGATATGATCATAGAGATGAATATCTGAGTTACGAGTTTTGGCACACAATTAAGACATTGTGGAAATTGTTTCGCAATTAATACCGCCTGGAACACCATAGTGTGATGGTGTGTCCGAACATCATAGTTGCACCCTATTGGATATGGTGCGTACCATGATGTCTCTTATCGAATTACCACTATTGTCCATGGGTTAGGCATTAGAGACAACCACATTCACTTTAAATAGGGCACCACGTAATTCCGATGAGATGACACCGTATGAATTATGGTTTAGAGAAACCTAAGTTGTCGTTTCTTAAAAGTTTGGGGCTGCGACGCTTATATGAAAAAGTTTCAGGTTGATAAGCTCGAACCCAAAGCGGATAAAATGCATCTTCATAGGAAACCCAAAACAGTTGGGTATACCTCCTAATTCAGATCCGAAAGCAATATGGATTGTTTCTAGAATCGGGTCCTTTCTCGAGGAAAAGGTTTCTCTCGAAAGAATTGAGTGGGAGGATGGTGGAGACTTGATGAGGTTATTAAACCGTTACTTCAACTAGTGTGTAGCAGGGCACGGGAAGTTGTTCCTATGGCACCTACACCAATTGAAGTAGAAGCTTATGATAGTGATCATGAAACTTCGGATCAAGTCACTACCGTACCTCGTAGGGTGACAAGGATGCGTACTACTTCAGAGTGGTACGGGGATCCTGTCTTGAAGGTCATGTTGCTAGACAACAATGAACCTACGAGCTATGGAGAAGCGATGGTGGGCCCAAATTCCGACACATGGTTAGGAGCCATAAAATCCGAGAGAGGATCCATGTATGAAAACAAAGTGTAGACTTTGGCAGAACGGCTCGATGGTCGTAAGGCTAATGAGTACAGATGGATTTCAAAAGGAAGACGGACAATGATGGTAAATGTCACCATTAAGAAAGCTTGACTTGTCGTTAAGATGTTTTCCGACAAGTTCAAGGAGTTGACTACGATGAGATTTTCTCATTCGTAGCGATGCTTAAAGTCCGTCGGAATCATGTTAGCATTAGCTGCATTTATGAAATCTGGCAGATGGATGTCAAGACAAGTTTCCTTACCAGTTTTCGTAAGGAAAGGTTGTATGCAATACAATCAGAAAAGTTTTGTCGATCCTAAGGATGCTAAAAGGTATGCTAGCTCCAGCGATCCTTCTAAGGACTGGAGTAAGCATCTCGGAGTTGGAATGTACGCTTTGATGAGATGATCAAAGATTTTGGATTTATACAAAGTTTGTGAGAAACTTGTATTTCCAAAGAAGTGAGTGGGAGCACTATAGAATTTCTGATGAGTATATGTTGTTGACATATTGTTGATCAGAAATGACGTAGAATTTCTGGAAAGCATATAAGGTTATTTTGAAAGTGTTTTTCAATGGAAAGCCTGGATTAAGCTACTTGAACATTGAGCATCAAGATCTATAAGGATAGATCAAAATGCTTAATAATACTTTCAAATGAGCACATACCTTGACATGATCTTGAAGGTGTTCAAGATGGACCAGTCAAAGAAGGAGTTCTTGCCTGAGTTGTAAGGTACGAAGTTAAGACTTAAAGCTCGACCACGGCAGAATAGAGAGAAAGGACGAAGGTCGTCCCCTATGCTTAAGACGTAGGCTCCTCAGTATGCTATGCTGTGTACCGCACCTGAAGTGTGCCTTGCCATGAGTCAGTCAAGGGGTACAAGAGTGATCCAAGAATGGCTCACAGGATAGCGGTCAAAGTTATCCTTAGTAACTAGTGGACTAAGGAATTTTCTCGATTATGGAGGTGGTAAAAGAGTTCGTCGTAAAAGTTACGACGATGCAAGCTTGACACCTATCCGGATAGCTCTGAGTAGAGAGACCGGATACATATAATGGAGCAATAATTTAGGATAGCTCCAAGTAGAACAGTTGTTTGGAATAGCTCCAAATAGAGCGTGGTAGCTGCATCTAGGAGATGACATAGAGATTTGTAAAGCACACATGGATCTGAAAGGTTCAGACCCGTTGACTAAAACCTCTCTCACAAGCAACATGATCAAACATAAAACTCATTGAGTGTTAATCACATAGTGATGTGAACTAGACTACTGACTCTAGTAAACTCTTGGGTATTAGTCACATGGCGATGTGACCTGTGAGTGTTAATCACATGGCGATGTGAACTAGATTATTGACTCTAGTGCAAGTGGGAGACTGTTGGAAATATGCCCTAGAGGCAATAATAAAAGTATTATTATTATATTTCCTTGTTCATGATAATTGTCTTTTATTCATGCTATAACTGTATTATCCGGAAATCGTAATACACGTGTGAATACATAGACCAGAATATGTCCCTAGTGAGCCTCTAGTTGACTAGCTCGTTGTGATCAACAGATAGTCATGGTTTCCTGGCTATGGACATTGGATGTCGTTGATAACGGGATCACATCATTAGGAGAATGATGTGATGGACAAGACCCAATCCTAAGCATAGCACAAAGATCGTGTAGTTCGTTTGCTAGAGCTTTGCCAATGTCAAGTATCTCTTCCTTTGACCATGAGATCGTGTAACTCCTGGATACCGTAGGAGTGCTTTGGGTGTATCAAACGTCACAACGTAACTGGGTGACTATAAAGGTGCACTACAGGTATCTCCGAAAGTATCTATTGTTTTATGCGGATCGAGACTGGGATTTGTCACTCCGTGTAAACGGAGAGGTATCTCTGGGCCCACTCGGTAGGACATCATCATATGCGCAATGTGACCAAGGAGTTGATCACGGGATGATGTGTTACGGAACGAGTAAAGTGACTTGCCGGTAACAAGATTGAACAAGGTATCGGTATACCGACGATCGAATCTCGGGCAAGTAACATACCGATAGACAAAGGGAATTGAATACGGGATCGATTGAGTCCTTGACATCGTGGTTCATCCGATGAGATCATCGTGGAACATGTGGGAGCCAACATGGGTATCCAGATCCCGCTGTTGGTTATTGACTGGAGAACGTCTCGGTCATGTCTGCATGTCTCCCGAACCCGTAGGGTCTACACACTTAAGGTTCGATGACGCTAGGGTTATAAAGGAAGCTTGTATGTGGTTACCGAATGTTGTTCGGAGTCCCGGATGAGATCCCAGACGTCACGAGGAGTTCCGGAATGGTCCGGAGGTAAAGATTTATATATAGGAAGTCCTGTTTCGGCCATCGGGACAAGTTTCGGGGTCATCGGTATTGTACCGAGACCACCGGAAGGGTCCCGGGGGCCCACCGGGTGGGGCCACCTGCCCCGGGGGGGCACATGGGCTGTAGGGGGTGCGCCTTGGCCTACATGGGCCAAGGGCACCAGCCCCAAGAGGCCCATGCGCCTAGGGAACCCTAGAGGGAAGAGTCCTCAAGGGGGAAGGCACCTCCGAGGTGCCTTGGGGAGGATGGACTCCTCCCCCCCTCTTGGCCGCCGCACCAGATGCCATCTGGAGGCTGGCCGCTGCCCCTTGGGGTGGGAAACCCTAAAGGGGGCGCAGCCCTCCCCTTCCCCTATATATATGAGGCCTAGGGGCTGCCCATAACACGCGATTTGATCTCTCGTTGGTGCAGCCCTGCCCCTCTCCCTCCTCCTCCTCTCCCATGGTGCTTGGCGAAGCCCTGCTGGATTGCCACGCTCCTGCATCACCACCACGCCGTTGTGCTGCTGTTGGATGGAGTCTTCCTCAACCTCTCCCTCTCTCCTTGCTGGATCAAGGCGTGGGAGACGTCACCGGGCTGTACGTGTGTTGAACGCGGAGATGCCGTCCGTTCGGCACTTGATCATCGGTGATTTGAATCACGACGAGTACGACTCCATCAACCCCGTTCACTTGAACGCTTCCGCTTAGCGATCTACAAGGGTATGTAGATGCACTCCCCTTTCTACTCGTTGCTGGTCTCTCCATAGATAGATCTTGGTGTTACGTAGGAAAATTTTTGAATTTCTGCTACGTTCCCCAACAGTTTCAATGTCTTATTCCATGAGTTGATACTGAGTTGTTCGACCTTTGAGAAGATCGATCCTTCCAGAATCTTTCCTTTCCTCTCGTTGTCATGTTGGCTGGAGTTCTCAGAGCAAGACGACAAGACAAAGATGGTGATCGATTCAACATGCTGATAAAGTGCACCCTAGGTCGTGAAGATTATACTAGTTGCGTTCCCCCTTCATCTTACCCTATGCTTGAATCTCGGGACGAGATTTTTGTTTAGTGGGGGTGAGTTGTCACAGCCCTAGAGCTTGCTTGTAACTAGTGGCATTGCAGTCATGCATCATGTCTAAATTTCTTTAAATTTGAATTGGGGAATTGGAGAGCCTCAGAAGTCATTAAAAAAAATGATGATCAACATTAAAAAATTGCTTCAAATGTTTCCAAGGAAATGTTCCTTTTCAGCTTTGAAAAATATTGGCAAGAATAAAATGCAAACCAATATTTTTGGAGTGACTGAAACATTTATTTTGGGCCTTTGAATTAATTCAATAACTATTTGCTTTGGATATATATTTGATATATAAATAATATATGTCCAATAAATACTGGAACATTTTATGTGGTTTGGTATATTTTAGTTCTAGCCACATAACTATTTTCAGGATTTTATAAAATAGTTTAGTATTTTACTAAACTAAAACAACACAGAACAAAATAGATCAATAAAAACAGAAATAGAAAGAGCAGAGGACTACCTGACGCTCACCTCTCAGCCCACCTGGCCCGGCACTGTGGCTGAGGCCTGGCCCAGCCCACCACCGCCACCTCCCCGTGTCGTCTTCCTCCCTGCCAGGAGGACGGGCACGCGCCCGGCGCGTGCGGCCACGCGCCCCGGCCACCTCCTCCCTGCCTGGCTGCCTCCTCCTCCCCTGGTCGCCTCCCGCGACGCTACGCAGCCCCTGGCTCCCTCTCTCACTCTCCTCGCTCCTTCCCTCCGTCCCTATCCCCCTCTGCTCCCTCTCCCTCCCGCAACCGAACGGAGCCCGTCGCCGCCGACCAGCGCTCGCGCGGCCGCAGCCATCCCGAAGCCTCTCCGACACGCCCTCGAGCTCCGCAGGTCCTCCCTCGTCCTCCTCCTCGTCTCACGCGACCAGAAGAGCCCCGGAACGCCGCCCCCGACGTTTTCCCCCTCCTCGGCCGCCGGAGATCCGCCTCGCCGTCCCGCTCGCTCCGGCGCTTCCCCGGCCCCGTCGTCTGCACCGGCCAACTCCCCGTGAGCTCCTCTTCCTTCTCCCCGTTTCCATTCTCTCGTTTGCACGCCGTAGTTGCCGCCTTGCCAACGACCGAAACCCGCCGCCGCCTGCGCTCGTCGCCGGTGAAGCCTCGGTGACCTTTTGGTCCCGTGCGTGCGCCCGCTGCGCTCGCAACGTTCCGTAGAGCAGAACTAGCGTGACAGCCGGCTCGTTTGCAAGCCGCAGCGCCAAACCCGCCACCACCCGAACTCGCCGTCGTCGGTACCGGCCACCACCGGCACGGCCACCACCACCATTCGATGCGCACCAGCAAGGGCTCTCCAACGAGCCCAAGCACGGCCTTGCCCGTGCCCTGTAGCGCATTTCCGGCTCGCGCCGCCGTCTCGGGCCTCGCCGGCGTCATGTCGCCGGTGGGTTTGACCCCACTGACCCGGGATTTGGCCCTGTTTGACTTCCCCATGCTCACTGACGTGTGGGCCCGGGCCCTGCTAACTTTTGATTAATTAATAACTAATTTTAGTTAAACCACTGACTCACTGACATGCGGGCCCCGCCCGGCTAACTAAGTTAGTTAGGGTTAATTTTAATTAGGTTAGTTAGTCCAGACACTGACACGCAGGGCCCACAGGTCAGTTTGACCTGGACGGCGCCTGTTGACCTGCTGACGTCACTATGAGGTCATGCTGACGCAATAAACCCCTTTTCTGGATTTAAATAATTCTTAAATGATTTAATAATTCCAGAAAATGCCTAAAACTTCTAAAATTCATAGTAATTCAACCGTAACTCCAAATTAAATAAATTATATATGAAAAATTATCAGAAAAATTCAAGGAATCCATCTGTACCATTTTCATGCATGTTAGAACAACTTATAGGTGCTGTTTAGCACAAATCATATTAATGACATTTTAATATCCACATATGGAGTTTGAGTTTGAATCTTGGATTCAAACCAACTTCATTTAATCTGGTTTTAGTTGCATTAGCACAAAACACAGCATATTGCCATGTCACATTCATGCATCATATTGTGCATTGCATTTGATTGTGTTTTTCCTCAGTTGCCGGTGATTGCCCCCTTCCGATAGATGTGATACCGACGATGTGATCGATGACACCAATGAAGAGCTATATTATCTTCAGAAGTGCCAGGCAAGCAAAACCCCCTTGTTCATTCCGATAAAATTCCACTCTCTCGCTCCTGCTCTCTTTTATTGCATTAGGACAACAACGACATATTTGTTACTTGCTGCGGTAGCTGAACCCCTTTATCCTTTGCATGACCTGTCATTGCCACAGTAAATAGATGAAACCCACTAGCATGAGTAGGAGTTGTTTGAGCCCTGATGTGCCTACTCATTCATGCTTGTTTGTCATGCCTGCTACTGCTTAGAGTTGAGTCAGGTCTGATTCATCGGGGATGAATCAGAGGCGTGTGAACATGTCCTACTGTGTGTGAGCTAAGTGTGTGAACACGATTTGGTAAAGGTAGCGGTGAGAGGCCATGTAGGAGTACATGGTGGGTTGTCTCATTGCAGCCGTCCTCAGGAACTGAGTTCTGTGTTTGTGATCCATGACCAGCTACTACCACACATTGGAATGCTTAAGTGCCCCTCTCGACTTATTAATCAACTTGATCTCTATCCAGGAGTTGCAACTAGTTTCTGGTGTTTGTAGGCAGTGTTAGTAGTCTACCAAGTGGCACCCGGTACAGGTGGGCTTGGGACAGACTAGGCACAGTGGCCCGGTGTACCAAGTGGCACCCGGTTGGTGGGCTTGGGAACCCTGCACACATCGTTTGGGGCCGTAAGCGACACCCCGGCCGGATCTCCTTGCGGATGGAACCCGAATAGGCGATAAACCTGGACTAGAGACTTGTTCGGTTAGTCAGGTCGTGGCCGACTCCCTCGCCCGGCTTCCGCTTGAAGGTTGCCGAGGTACATGACGTGTACAGGGCGGTAAGTGGCGAGAGCGTGTGTGAAGAAGTACACCCCTGCAGGGTTAACATCATCTATTCGAATAGCCGGATTCCTCGGATATGGAAACTTGGACCCCTTGTACAGTTCATAGACAAGTGAAAGTGGATACTCTAAAATACGCAAGATAAGCGTGAGTGCTATGGATGGCGTTCTCGTAGGGAGACGGGAGCGGATCCATAGTGGTGTATTGATATGGTGAATATGTGGACTCGTGTGCGCCACCTCAAAAGAGTTACTTGCAGTCGTAGTTCAGGTTAGCCACCGAGTCAAAGCTGGCTTGCTGCAGTTAAACCCCACCATCCCCTTTGTTCATGATGATGCATATGTAGTTAGTTCTGATGTAAGTCTTGCTGGGTACATTTGTACTCACGTTTGCCTATTTTATGTTTTTGCAGAGAGACTTCAGTCTCACTAGTAGTTCCGCTTGGACTTCGACGTTTAGCTTGTTACCTTAGCCACGATCTTGTGCCCTCGGCAGGATCTGGTAGATAGTCAGGCCTTTCAGCCTTTTCATTTATAGTTGTCTGTACTCAGACATGATAGCTTCCGCTTGTGCTTTGATTTGTATGCTCTGAATGTTGGGTCATGAGACCCATGTTTGTAATATCTCGCTCCTCGGAGCCTATTGAATAATACTTGAGTTGTAGAGTCATGTTGTGATGCCATGTTGTACTTGCACATATCGAGCATATTGTGTGTATGTTATTGAAATGCTTGGTATGTGTGGGATCTGACTATCTAGTTGTTTATCCTTAGTAGCCTCTCTTACCGGGAAATGTCTCCTAGTGTTTCCACTGAGCCATGGTAGCTTGCTACTGCTCCGGAACACTTAGGCTGGCCGGCATGTGTCCTTGTTCGTTCATGTGTCTGTCCCTGCGGGGAAACGTCACGCGATGAATACCGGAGTCCTGTTAGCCGCTACAGCCCGGTTCATCGGAGTCCTGCTAGCCCAGTGCTACAGCCTGGATTCACTCGCTGATGACCGACACGTTCGATGCTGGGTCATGGATGCCTGTCCCTGTAAGTTTGTGCCACTTTGGGTTTACGACTAGCCATGTCAGCCCGGGCTCCTTATCATATGGATGCTAGCGACACTGTCATATACGTGTGCCAAAAGGCGCAAACGGTCTCGGGCAAAGGTAAGGCGACACCCGTGGGAATACCGTGCGTGAGGCCGCAAAGTGATATGAGGTGTTACATGCTAGATCGATGTGGCATTGAGTCGGGGTCCTGACACGCGATCTCACATTATTAGTAAACAGGGCAGCTATATCATTCAACTTAGTAGGATGTGCCACAACAGTTTCAGATTCATAGCCATAGAAAGGATCAGATTCAACCAAAGTAATTATATCTGGATCAACAGATAAATCATAATAATCCTTATCGGGAACACCAATAGGTGAAGTAGCAAAAGCAGGGTCGGGTCTCATTCTATCTCTAAGAGATTCTTTACTCCATTTAACTAGCAACCTCTTATTTTCATATCTATCCTGGCAAGCAAAAATAGCGGCAGAAGATTCTGCATCAAAAAGATAACCTTCAGGAATAGGAGGCATACTTTCATCATCACTCTCATCATTGTATTCAGGTGTAATAATTTCTCTTTCTCTAGACCTAGCAATTTGCTCATCACGAAATTCACCAAGGGGCATAGTAGTATCAAGCATAGAAGTGGTTTCATCATAAGTATCATGCATAGCAGAAGTGGAATCATCAATAATATGCGACCTATCAGAATTCATAGCAGTAGCAGGTTTAGGTGTCGCAAGCTTACTTATAACAGAAGGAGAATCTAGTGCAAGGCTAGATGGCAGTTCCTTACCTCCCCTCGTAGTTGAGGGCAAAATCTTGGTCTTAGCGTCTTTTAAGTTCTTCATAGTGTCCAGCAGATATAAATCCCAAGTGACTCAAAGAATAGAGCTATGTTCCCCGGCAACGGCACCAGAAAAAGGTCTTGATAACCCACAAGTATAGGGGATCGCAACAGTTTTCGAGGGTAGAGTATTCAACCCAAATTTATTGATTCGACACAAGGGGAGCCAAAGAATATTCTCAAGTATTAGCAGCTGAGTTGTCAATTCAACCACACCTGGAAACTTAGTATCTGCAGCAAAGTGTTTAGTAGCAAAGTAATATGATAGTGGTAGTAACGGTAACAAAAGTAAAGACAGCAAAAGTAATGTTTTTGGTACTTTGTAGTGATTGTAACAGTAGCAATGGAAAAGTAAATAAGTGAGAACCAGTATATGGAAAACTCGTAGGCACCGAATCAATGATGGATAATTATGTCGGATGTGGTTCATCATGTAACAGTCATAACGTAGGGTGACACAGAACTAGCACTAGTTCATCAATATAATGTAGGCATGTATTCCGAATATAGTCATACGTGCTTATGGAAACGAACTTGCATGACATCTTTTGTCCTACCCTCCCGTGGAAGCGGGGTCCTATTGGAAACTAAGGGATATTAAGGCCTCCTTTTAAAAGAGAACCGGAACAAAGCATTAGCACATAGTGAATACATGAACTCCTCAAACTAAGGTCATCACCGGGAGTGGTTCCGATTATTGTCACTTCGGGGTTGCCGGATCATAACACATAGTAGGTGACTATAGACTTGCAAGATAGGATCAAGAACTCACATATATTCATGAAAACATAATAGGTTCAGATCTGAAATCATGGCACTTGGGCCCTAGTGACAAGCATTAAGCATAGCAAAGTAATAGCAACATCAATCTCAGAACATAGTGGATACTAGGGATCAAACCCAAACAAAACTAACTCGATTACATGATAAATCTCATCCAACCCATCACCGTCCAGCAAGCCTACGATGGAATTACTCACGCACGGCTGTGAGCATCATGAAATTGGTGATGGAGGATGGTTGATGATGACGACAGCGACGAATTCCCCTCTCCGGAGCCCCGAACGGTCTCCAGATCAGCCCTCCCGAGAGAGATTAGGGCTTGGCGGCGGCTCCGTATCGTAAAACGCGATGATTTCTTCTCTCTGATTTTTTTCTCCCCGAAGGCCAATATATGGAGTTGGAGTTGGCATCGGAGGGCCACCAGGGGGCCCACGAGGTAGGGGGCGCCCCCCACTCTCGTGGACAGGGTGTGGGCCCCCTGGTCTTCATCTTTTGCGAGGATTTTTTATTAATTATCCTAAGATATTCCGTGGAGTTTCAGGTTGTTCCGAGAACTTTTATTTTCTGCACATAAAACAACACCATGGCAATTCTGCTGAAAACAGCGTCAGTCCGGGTTAGTTCCGTTCAAATCATACAAGTTAGAGTCCAAAACAAGGGCAACAGTGTTTGGAAAAGTAGATATGACGGAGACGTATCAATACCATGTAAATTAAACTATACAGAGCAAGTGATATTATTTTGCACTTCATGTATACTTCTGTTCTTCATCCGTAATCCAGTGGTGTGGTGAACCTACCCACTACAGCACAATGTCATATTCTGCAATGTCTTAACTATGAACAATGTCATATCATTCTATTATTATTTAAACCGTCTCTTTATTTGCCAATCTGAAATGGGATAAATTGACAGCACACTAACCATTGATACTTATGAGTTCTTGATCTGTAATCCAGCGGTGTCGTGAAGCTGCCAACTCCTTCACAATGTCATTTCCTGCCATGTCTTGACCTGAACAATACCATATTGTGTTAATGCATTTTTAAATTGTGTCACTTTATTCGTCGGTAAGAAATGTGATGAATTGTCAGCACTGATACTTTTATGTGCAAAACCGGTCATTTGTCTGCTTGTTTATCTTTCAGAGTGAGGAAGATATAAGTGTTGAACAAGCGGAGTCTCATCATCTTGCTCAGGTGCTTGCGCTGCAGCTCGCCAGCAGGGCTAACCTTTCTTCAACTCTATTGAAGTGATGTCGGTTCTGTATATTATTTTGTCGGCGTGTTTATTTGCACTTGTGGCGATCTTTGATGCCCGGTGTATGTAATCTGTTGTCTGCTTGTGCTTTATTATCATAGTGGCGAACTTTGATGCCCAGTGGATGTAATATACCGTAATTTCTTTATTGTATAGTCTAGGTTTTTTCTTATTCATGATGTTGCAGTTATTTTACTGTATATATATCATGTCTTTGTAGTAAAGCGGCCAAACCGTAAAATTACGGTACATAATCGGGCCGTAATGCAATCACGATGTATGATCTGCATCATGGGCCCCGTCAAACTGGCCTACTAGTAGATTCAGGCCTTTAATAGGCCGAGTAACCCCCGACCCTCTTTTCGCAAGAAAACTCAATGGGCTTTAGGAGGCTGAGAAATAGGTTGGGCCTGAAACGTGCCGAACAGCTCATGGGCCGACAGCAGCCCAAATTGGACCCCGGCCCATGATTGTGAGAATCAAATCATGGGCTTTTAACAGGCCAAAATTGGCTCGGTCCTTGTTTGGCCCAATCAGACCCTCCTGTGTATATTTTTCAACCCCAGGATCATTGTTGACAACACAGCGAAATGATATCATCGCACAATGCGTAAAAGGTATTACAAGTTTAAATATATCTTGCCACAAGGCATACATAGAGAAATGTCTCATGACATTTATTACAATCAGAAAGTAGCGGAAAGTAAAATGCGTAGCGAATCCATCTCAGCCACAGGCAGTCGATGTAGTCCACGTGACCTCACTCCTACGGATCGCCATAGTTGTCATAGTCATCACCTTCGTCTTCATGGAACTCTGTTGTTCAACAAAAGTATTGCCATGAGTACATTACATACTCAACATGCCTCCCACGGGGAAGGACCTAATAGCTACATGTGGCTTCAAAGGAAGGATGTATGGCTCATTTGCATAAAGCTAATTTTGTTTGACAAATAAAGTAGTTGAATAAAGCAGTTTTAGATGAAAACATGTTTTATCTCCAGAATAATATCTTTCTTCAAGTGAGGATCCTCGATCAACTCACATCCTTCATAGGTTCCAAGAATAGGGGCAAAGAGGGAATAAGCAAGACAGGTCCCGTACGTCAAGAAAGATTCATGTGTTGCCCATGATCGTGGACACGGCTATTCGAATAGTTTTACACTCTGCCGAGGTTATACACTTTACCCACACGACACAATCCCGACTTGTTGCCACCAGTGGCCGCTGGTATAGTACTCCATTTGGTGTACCGGTAGGGAGATTGTGACGAGGTCTTTCATTAGACCAAACTTACAGTGCCAAGCCCACTAGGTTTCAACACGGAAGTAACCGCAGTTTACAGTCCGGGCCCCCCCTTTTGTGCCGAGGATACTCCTCGCAAGGCATCTATCCCATCTGCGGTACGGCGATGATGACAATAAGAGTGAACTAACTAATTAACCAAGCCAGTGCCCATATAGCATGTGGTTGTACTGTTATCACAATCTTCAAATCCAAGACTTATTAGGCCTCATGCGGCACGGACGACTGATTGCCCCCTTCAGCTCGTGAAGGGCAGCCAATCGCTCCTTCAATCCTTGATTCAGCTGTCGCCCGCACCAGTATTCAGATGGTAAGTTTCACCCAGAGTAGAAGAGGATAGAGAGGGTCAACAAGGGCCAGCTGGCCTAGCTCAGCGTTAAGTTTCAACTGTCAATGACTTAGAGGTCATTCAACAAAGCACCTATAGGGTGATAAGCATGGCTAAGCATTTCTACTCTACCAGAATTATGTACTTCTACTCAGGTGTCAAGTAAATAGGTGACAAGCGGGTCAGGGTAATGTGTCAATCGACACGCTAGCTACGAGAATTAAAATAGCATGCATATAGTAACAATGAAACTCAATGCAATTTTTTAAACCATAGGATAAGTATGATCAAAGAAGGAGGCATGCCTTCGTTGTTGAGTCCTTCGGTAACCTGGTTATGTCCTTGTCCAACATCGCCACTCCCTACTCGTCGTAACGATAGCAAAAGACAAACAATAAATACCAAAGCAAATAGAAAATCCAAATAACATCCAAAACAACAATAAGAGTGGATGGATAGCAAGATATTGATTAGATAGAAATTCAAAATGAGGTATCATGATCAGGAGGTAAGAGAGATGATTAAACGACAAGGTTTAGGTTGACACAGCTACGGAAGGCTTGGTGATCAAGACTAATGTTCTAGTAAGAACTATGCTAACAAACCATTAGTAGTGCCCACTACACATCGTGAGTAACAATATAGGAAACTACCATATGACAAACACAATGGCACCACCAAGCATGGAATTAATGGAATCATCCTATGTATTTTATCTACACAAACAGAACATGGCATGATGAAGGTAAAAGTTTAGCACAAATAAATATTTAGATAGAGTCTAAATATTTATAAATGGTCAGCAGTAGCAAACATATACATCAACTATATAACAATTGAAAAGCAAGTGTTCCATAAGACAAACAAACACACATTTCAAACCATACTAGTTAAGCAATCAAACGTCTTTCAACCACAACTTGAATTGAGTTGGATCGAGGTTCGGTCCTAAAGCAAAACTAAATGATATAGATACAATATTACAAACAAACATATGTCAACTAATATAAACAAGTTAAACATCACATCAAATAAATAAGAGTTGTCCTATACATGGCATGGTAATAGATGCTAATGTAACCACAAACTACCACAAGAAAGAACATGGCATGTTTAAGAGTAACAATTAACCATAAGTAAATATTTAGATGCTACTAAATATTTATAATGGTTAACATCAAGTAGAAACAAACATCAACCATAACAACTATCAGAAAACATGATATAACAAGAGCCAACCAACACTATGGTGAAAGCTAATTAAACAACTAAATAATAAGACCCATCTCATACAAGGCATATGAGTAGAAAATCACAAAGAGGTCTTATATAATATAACAAGAATCACTCTTATGAGTTATCATGGAAACATACTAAAGTAGGATATGGTCTTACTACTAAAAAAATTATACTCAAGTAACCACTAGCAATAAGATTACCACTTAATGCTTAAATAACAAATCAACTATGCACCCTAAGCATATGAGGAAGATACAACTCAACTAACATGAAAAGTAAACTATCTTAAGCATGTGCTAAACTATCGCAACAAGACCCAACACTCCTGAGGCTATTATAAGACCAAAGTGATCATCCATAAGAACGCACAAGAGACTAAGTACTCAATTATAGCACATAAACAATACAAGACATGAAAGATCACTTGCATGAGTGACAACTAGACATATAACAATGCAACAACTAGATAAAGTAGATATGAAGAAGTCTAGGCATACAACAATGTAATAGTGATGTAGACTAGATATAACGCTAAGCATGGATGATCATGACACAAGATGCCAAACTATGCTACCAGTAGAATACAACTTATAACTACGACATAACTTAGTTGATATCAACTAACATGACTATCAAGAATGGCATTAGCACACAGCACTATCATGCTAGTTGTGACTTATAAGCAAAAGGGAAAAACATACTAAGCAGGTAACATCTAGGTCATGGCATCAATCACATCAAGCAATGTGCTATACTAGCATGAATAACATGAAGACATGTATTTCTAACTAGTACAACCTAGACTTGCTAATACATAACTGGACAACCTAAGCATCATACAACACACAGGTCGTTACACACATGTTATGGAATCCATTTATACAATCCCAACAACATGGCATAGTATTGATCAAGTAAGAAGTTGCTCAATAAAGGAATGTACAAGATCAACAAACTACTATAATGTAAAGCAAGGCTAACCATATGTGTAGTCATACAATGCAAACTAGAAATGATATAGTACATGGTATGCATACGCATTCTACTGTAAGCAATTGTTAACATGGCATGGTAATAAACTAATATAAATAAACACACATGCAACATGGATAAACATGAATATGTAAAACATATCTAAGATATATTCATGCTAACAAAAGGAACTAGTCAAAACATGAAATATGCCACGACTCGATAAAGAGAGCAAAGCTTAGAATAACTCTACGACATTATAAGCTTGGCAATCATTCACCAAATTTTGTACATTTGCACAAAAGAGGACTACATGAGCTATAAAGAAATAACAACATGCAACACCATACAAAACTATAAGAAATGATTTAAAGAAATCCTTACAATAAATCTAGACAATCACACCTAACTCCTATAATTATGGAATGATTAGGAGTGACTCCTAGGCATGTCATGACCATATAAAAATATCAAATCAACACAAAAGTTCAACGATCGACTACTACACATGATAACAAGTCACAAGGACCAATATGAAACAAAAGCATAACACACTACTACGATTAGGCATGCAATATGTACACGAAACCATACAAAACTATATTAAAATTTATAGACATGTCTAACCCAAGACAAAAAAATATTATCAACTTGTGTCAACAAAAACTATAATCGATAAACAAATAAATCTAACAAGTTATTTGTCAAACGCAAAAATTATCAAACCAATAGGATATACTCCTAGGCATATTGCGAACATATGAACAATAACATATTAATACAAAATCTAACCGATGAACAAACCCCATTCAATCTTGGGCAAGAACGACTATAACAAAAATTTATACTAAACTCCTAATGATGAAACTAGCGGTCTAACTCCACCATGGGGTTACTATGGGTACGAGAAACAAATCATATGTTGAACACAAGATCATCCTAGAAACTAAAAAGTACGCGGACATGTCGATAGAATCCGTTCATGCATTGGCGCGAGCAACGACATAGATGAGCTGAATGATGATGTCTACGAGATAGAGTAGATGATGGTGAGTACGCGTGCAAAAGGAATTTGATAGAGGCTCACCGAGTTTGACAGAACGACGTGAAGAACTCGACGAACAGTGTAGACGAACATGTGAAATTCCGCGCGTGTGGTCAACGGATCGCTTTCTTTCTTCTCTGAATAGAGTCACGACATGGAGCAGGACCTTCTGGCGCAAGGGCATGGATGGGGATGGTCCGAGTCATCAGGATGGAGACCTCGCGTCCATGGAGCTTCAAAGTTCAGGGAGAGTTCTTTGGTAGAGGAGGAAGGGAGAGGGAATGAGTTGCTACGGGAATGGAAGAGGAGGTCGGGGCGCTCATCTACATATCTTCAGAACTTGAGAAGGTTGAGATTTATGGGAGTGAAGGGGAAGGCAGGAGAGTGGCTGTAGGTTTCTTCTCATAACGTTTCCTCTCTGTATGCGACCGAGCGTAAGGACGAAGGAAGAGGAAGGAGAAGAGGCGTTCGGTGGGAGAGATGGTGAGTGGAGAGGAATAGGAAGGGAGGAGCAATCAAAGGAAGACGTATACGTTTCCTATGTGTATGCTTAGGTGGCTGATAAGGTTACCTCATGTGTAACGTGAGCGTATAGAGGGAGGAGAGGGTTGGTCACTAGGTTGGGTGTTGGGCCAGTTCGGCTAGGTCCATGTGGAAGCAAAAAGAATAGAGAAGGAGTGGTTGGGTTGCAGCCCAGTACAAAATAAAAACTTCGGTTGGGAGGGAAAATATGGAATGCATACCCAGGGGTGAGAGAAAGATATTGAGTGAAGGAAATTCTGTACAGAGTTTGACAGAGGAAAATAATTGATTTTCCTCTCAAGAAAATCTAGAAAAGGAAAAGAAGCTCAAAAAAATCAAACGAATTTCAGTAACCCAAAGAAAATTCAAGGCGCAAATTTAAATATGCCAAAGAAGAGAAAATAAAGCCCGACTAAAAGAAAAAAACTAAACTCAAATTTTAATTTAGGTTCATGTTAGTTCAAATTAAATCCTTCAAATTATAAAAGTCAAATTTAAGCTTTGTTAACAAATAAAATAAATGAAATTTTCTCGCCCTGATTTTTGGAAAACTTTTTTTTAAACATTCCGAGAATTGGGATGTTACAGGCCGGCCCATTATGGGCCGCGAAATCTTGTGGGCCTTTAGCTGGGCCAGCCCATTATGGTCCGCAAAATCTCGTGGGCGTTTAGCTGGGCCGGCCCATTATGGTCCGCAAAATCTTGTGGGCCCTTAGTTGGGCCGGCCCATTTAAACTCGATGGGCCATGCCACGTGTAGACGTATCATAGGCGCCTTCTGTCCAATGAGTGGATGACATATATCCCAACGATGAGCTGACACGTGTTTCCTCCAGCCAATGATGATTTTACACATGGAAAATCCCCATTGGTCGGGGCTGTTAACGGGTTATCAGATCCAAAACCCAACCCGATAGCTTAACGGCGTTCCGTTACGGTGGATGCCACATGTCGGTCACCCTTGATGAAAGCACTTCTGTGACACGCGATTTATCGTCATGGAAGTGGACACTTCCGTGATGATAATTTTGGTAATGTCATGGAACACTTCTACGACAGCACAGGTATGACTATCTTGATTCTGTCATAAATTTGTCATGGATGTACATGCATAACAGAAAACGCGACCTACTGTGACAAACATGTATCACCACGGAAGTGTATTTTTTTGTAGTGCGCAGTTCAACTGCACTGGTCCTTGACCCAATAATTGATGGATTCCATCTTACACGAGTCCTCATGGACGGTGGCAGCAGCCTGAACATGCTCTATCAGGATACAGTGTGCAAAATGGGTATTGATCCCTCAAGAATCAAGCCCACAAAAACCACCTTTAAAGGTGTCATACCAGGTGTAGAGGCCCGCTGTACGGGCTCAATCACACTGGAAGTGGTCTTGGATCCCTGGATAACTTCCAAAGCAAAGAGTTGATCTTCGATATCGTCCGCTTCCACAGTGGCTATCACGCACTGCTCGGACAAACCACATTCGCCAGATTCAATGCAGTGCCACACTATGTTTATCTCAAGCTCAAGATGCCCGGACCACGCGGTGTCATAACAGTCAATGGAAACACGAAACACTCCCTCCGTACCGAGGAGCACACCGTTGCCCTCGCAGCAGAAGCACAGAGCATCCTTTCAGGCAGAATTTTAATTTGGCGGCCAAGCCCCCGGACACTGTCAAACGAGTCCGGACTACTCTGCAGCAGGACAGTCCAGCTCGTCAAGAGCTTGACTAGCAATTCGGCCTCCGTCCCAGTCCCGACCAAATGGCGGCATTTGTACCGCGCGTACATAACTATGCACTCAAAATACGATGGGCGTGGACGGAGGCACAACTAGATCATGGTCCATAATACGGCTCAACCTCCCATGGACCCACATACTTTTTATTTTTCTTTTTCTTTTCAGGTTTCTTTTTTCCCAGTTCCTTTCGAAGGATATACACATACCAAGGCGGGAAGCAATATGGACGTGTGAGGGAATCTCTAGATGTTCTTCTCAATGATCATTCTACCTATCTTCGGAACTCGCACGGAGCTCCCCTGGTTTTGGCAGGTTAATCCGCTATATTGTTTATCACACTATTTGTACAAATACGCTTTGACGTATTAATAAAATTACAATAAAAACAGTCTGCAACCCAATTTATGTGGCATTAACTTGCCTTTTCATTTTATTTTCTTATTCTTATCGATTGCAGCCGTACACTTTGGTACGCTTTAAATTGGCCAGGGGCTACATTACGCCCCATAATACGGCAACAAAGTCCGAACACTTTTTTAAAGTATAGTTTGGCACCCCGAATTGTAGCATTATATGCATCGGCTCCAAATCATGTATTTGGTCAATAGTTGGGTTGCCCGGCTCCTGTCTTACTACCTTACGTTCCGCTATATCAACTAGGCTAGTAAAGGGAGAATACTGCGATTGTGTCCTGGTTCATCCGGGTGAGCACCTCAGTAGAGAAAGCCGAAAACTGACTGTCATGATGCGGTGAGAGTCGGTCAGCTGTTCGAGAGGTCACAAATCTTTTGCGGCTTTTTCCGCATTATGCGATGAATCAGTTTTTATCCGATCAGGTGTTTACAGTACCCCAAGTTCGGACTTACGAACACTAGGGGTTGCGCCTAAATTTCTATTGTCAAACTCCTATGGCTAAGTAAGGGTGATAAAGCCACATAGTTCGATTGCCTGGTTCATTGCAGTAAACACCTCCTTTAAGGACCAAACTCTGGAGTAAAGAGTGTTTAGATTCATCCCGAACACCCCCGTACTTCCTACGTGGGGGCTGAAGCCGACGACTGGCCAACTCTCAGATTTAACAAAAAGGCCGCACAGGAGGTAAAATTTTAAATAACAGGCAGTATATTACATAACGGTTTTGTTTCATAAGTACAGGACATGATAACATGAGTGTATTCATTCAAAGATAATATCCTTAGCACATTGCTCTGCCACAATGCAAGATCCCTTCAGGACACCATCAAAATACCGCTTCGGCATACGGTGTTCCTTGCCAGCGGGCGGTCCTTCTGTCGCGAGCTTGACGACATCCATCTTCGCCCACTGGACTTTTACTCGGGCAAAGGCCATTCACGCGCCTTTAATGCAGGCCGACCACTTGATGGCATCAAGCCGAGGGCATGCATTGACCAGCCGCTTCACGAGCCCGAAGTAGTTGCTAGGTATGGCTTCGGCAGGCCATAGCCGGATTATTAAATCCTTCATGGCTAGTTCAGCTGCCCTATGCAGTTCGACCAGCTGTTTTAGCTGGTCGCTAAAGGGCACCAGATGTTCTGGCGCAAGGTATTGAGACCAAAACAGCTTCTCCGTGGAGCTCCCCTCTTCGGCTCGGAAAAACTCCACAGCATCTGAAATGCTGCGTGGCGGATCAGCAAACGCCCCTGGAGAACTCCAAATCCGGGTCAGTAAGAGGAACCTTTTCTTCACATATTTGCTCTGCATAAGAAAGTCCTTACCCGTCGTGATTTTTCTGGCCTCCTGGACTTCCTGGAGGGCGCATTGGGCTTCAACCCAAGCATCGTGTGCATTTTGGCGGGCCTTGGCAAGTTCGGACTCTTGATCCTCAATGTTGTGCTCCAAGGACTCGCATTTTTTAACGGCGTCCTGCAACTCTTGCTGGACCTCATTCACCCTGACCTCGTGTTCTTCACGGGCGGCTTGCTCCTTCATCGCTTTCTCCTCGGCCTCGGCCAGCGCCTTCTTGAAGGTATCCACCTCGGTCGCCTCTCCTAATGGATATCATGGCACTTTAGTCAGCACAAATCATAAATCCTTCCTGAATATAGAAGAGGTTATTGCATACCTTCATTGTCTTCCAGCTGTTTCTTCACACAGCCGAGCTCTTCCTCGGACCGCTCCAAACTTTGCTTCAGTCTGGAGACCTCAGCAGCATGAGAGGTCGCTGCCAGCAATGACGCCTGCTTATTCATATAGACATATCAATTGGTCTCGTGCAAAAATTATTTGATCCTCTCTTCGGCTTTTCTTTCCGAACACCGGACAGAGTCTCAGGGGCTACTGTCTATACTATGACATTCTTTTTACATAATTGTGTTGCTTACCTCAAAGCCTGTCGGAAGGCTTGTGCAGGCTTTGGTCAGTCCACACTTCGCGGACTGGATCTTCTCAACCACTGTAACCATAAGGGTACGGTGTTCCTCAATAATAGAAGCGCCTTACAGCGCTTCCAGCAAATTATCTGGTGCCTCTGGATGGACAGAGGACACCGGTGGAATAGGCACACCTCCTTCTTTCGAAAGAGGCTGCTTGCCTGATTTCGGAGCCATAAAGATCTCCAGAATTGTATTCGACTAGGGGCCAAATTGGATATGGCCTCCATTGCTAGTATCCATGGGGATCTACTCCTCCATGTGTCCAGCGGCCGAGGTTTCATCCCCCGGTGTTGCCCTGACGGCCTCCTGAGTCTTTCCTTGGCCTAGGATCCTTTGGGACAATGCCTCAGCATCATCCATAGCCTTGGGAGAGGAGGCCACCGGAAGGGACCAACTATCCATTGCCTCCGGGTCCAGCGAATCTCCAGAAGATGAGGATCGCTCGAGGTCAGACCAAACTGGACTGCAAATACATGATTCAACATGTTAAGACTATGAAGTAGAGAGGTCAGGTATATAAATGTGTCCGAGTTTTGGAGTACTTACGATTCGTCTAGGGGCTTGTTTCGAGAGCGCCGCTCTAGGCTGCTATCGACGTCCCACGCGGAGTTATGCACGAGGGAACCCTTCCCCCTCTTAGATGCATCTGCCTCTAGATTTGTGGAGGCCGCCCTCTTCTTCCTTCCCCCCCCCCCTTAGGGGGAGAGTTGCTTTCCTCCTCCTCTTCGTTCCCGACGGTGGAGGAGTGAGTCTTGGTGTCTCCGAACATCATGTCCGAAGCGCCCTTGCGACGGAGACAGCTTCTGGTCTCCTTGGCCTTCTTCTCATGTGCTTTATAGGGCGCCGGAACCAGCATCTTCGTTTGAACTAGAATTGTTGGGTCTTCGGGCAGCGGAGCCGGACAGTGAATCCACTCCTGCTTCTTTGTCTAGCCTTGATAGAATCAGTAGGGAGGCTTAAGCTTCTTCCTCGAGTAAGCAAGTAAAGGATACACCTTGAAAACATGGAAAAACTTACCGGACTCGCGGGATGGGCCAAGTCGTGCCCACGATCCTCGGCCGTAGCAGGCCACGTCTAGTTGGACTTGAAAAGCACCTTCCAGATGTCTTCGTGCGTAGTGCCGAAGAACTGCAGCAAGGTCTGGTGCTTGGCTGGATCGAACTCCCACAAATGGCAGGTCCGGCTTTGGCATGGAAGAATCCGGCGAACTAGCATCACATGGATCACGTTCACAAGCTTGATGTTCTTGTCCACCATGCTCTTGATGTGCGACTAAAGCGCTGTCAGCTCGTCCGACGAAGACCAGTCTAGGCCCTTCTCTGGCCAGGATGTGAGCCGCATTGGGGCTCCAGACCGGGATTCGAGAGCCGCATCCCAGGTGGTGTCACGTAGCTCTGTGACATAAAACCATTGTTGTTGCCATCCGTTGACGGTCTCAATAAAGGTACCTGTTGTCCATGTAACGTTGGGCATCTTGCTCACCATGGTGCCTCCGCACTCTGCGTGTTGGCCGCCCACCACCTTCAGCTTCACATTGAAGATCTTTAACCACAATCCAAAGTGTGGTGGGATGCCGAGGAAGGCCTCACACACGACAATGAACGCCGAGATGCTGAGGAAAGAATTTGGGGATAGATCATGGAAATCTAGCCTGTAGTAGTACATGAGTCCGCGGACGAATGGGTGGAGAGGAAATCCCAACCCACATACGAAATGGGAGATGAACACTACCCTCTCATGGGGCTCTGGGGTGGGGACGATCTGTCCCTCGGTCGGAAGCCGGTGGGCGATTTCCTTGGCTAAATATCCCGCCTCCCGGAGCTTTGTAATATCGTTCTCCTTGACGGAGGAGACCATCCACTTGCCCTGTACTCCAGATCCGGACATGGTTGGAGTGCTTTCTTGAGGTGGAAAGGATGAGAACTTGGGCGCTGGAGCTCAAGAATGGGGGGAGGCAGAGAGAGAGAAGTCCTGAGTGAAAGAGGTGAATCCTTATCTCTTTATAAAGGAAGTGAATAATAAGTGCCTCCCCACTCGCCCTAAAAACTCGCGTATCCCCAAAGGCCGTGCAGACAATATGATGAGATTACCCATGACCGTATTTATGAGAATCCCGCAATAAGGGGACACGATCTCTACTTTGACAAGACGTGCCAATGAAACCGCATCTCAAAATATGGAGCGGCAGGCTAAAAAACAGTTTGAAATAATGGCCGGGCAGCGATGTGATGTCATGCTACAAAAAGTTGTCAGCGGATTGGACTCGTCAAATATTATACTCTCTACGGTTGTGTGTGGAATTTGTTTTGCAGGGCCGAACACGATTCTTGTGTTTAAAGACTATTTTGGAGTATTCGGAGAAGGAACCCGCCTTGCAATGCCGAAGACAATCTGCGCGCCGGACACCTCATCATTGAAGCCTGGTTCAGGGGCTACTGAGGGAGTCTTGGATTAAGGGTTCCTCGAATCGCCGGACTATGTAACATGGGCCGGACTGATGGGCTGTGAAGACACAAGACCGAAGACTCTCTCCCGTGTCCGGATGGGACTCTCCTTGGCGTGGAAGGCAAGCTTGGGGATCGAACATGAAGATTCCTTTCTCTGTAACCGACTTTGTACAACCCTAGTCCCCTCCGGTGTCTATATAAACTAGAGGGCTTAGTCCATAGAGACAATCATAACCATACAGGCTAGACTTCTAGGGTTTTAGCCATTACGATCTCGTGGTAGATCAACTCTTGTAATACTCATATTCATCAAGATCAATCAAGCAGGAAGTAGGGTATTACCTCCATAGAGAGGGTCCGAACCTGGGTAAACATTGTGTCCCCCGTCTCCTGTTACCATCAACCTTATACGCACAGTTCGGGACCCCCTGCCCGAGATCCGCCGGTTTTGACACCGACAGGGGGGCGACACACACCTTGGGTGAACGACCTAAGGTGAAAAGACTAATTTGCGTGATAGAGCTAGAGAATGCTGAGGAAGGGTGAGAGGGATGCGGGCGTGTGCATGCACGAGAGAAAGTTTGCTCTAGCTACAAAGATAAGAGGATTGTGTGGGTGTAAATGACGAATAGAGATCATACTTCATTATAAAAAGTGAATTCGTATATTTGAAGAGTTTATCATAGTGTTTTAAACCGACGCATGTGTGAATATATATAACAGTGATACACATGGTGTGGTTATGAACATGTTGTACTATATATAATATATTTTATCTATACTCTTATAAAAAATAGAGTTGTTAATGATGGTGTGCCAGCCATCCTGCAATATAGGTCGTTCGATTTATATCTGACGGATAGGAAGGAAACTATGGCAATTTTGAAAAAGATACCCACACCCCTCTCCATATTTGCAAATTAGGCCTCCCCTTGATCATGTTGATGTTCTGTGTAACGCATGGGCATCTTGCTAGTACTACGTATAATATATAGAACATTGATTATAATTTGGGCTAATGCGTGGCTTTTGCAGCTTTGGGCTAAATACTTGTCATAATGTAGGGGGCGGGGCACTATACTTTGTGTGATAAACACAGTGTACGTATGGAATGTGGTTTAGATTATGGCTATATAGTTTGTACATCAAGTGTATTCATAGAATTCGAGTTCATATAGTACACATAGTTCATATCTATATCTATAGTAATCATGTGGTGTGTTATTAAGGTAATACACGAATGATGGTTGAAGTTGGCAACAATCATGACTGTAGATTCTTATTGAAATAGAGAAACGAATTCAAATTCAGTTCGAATTGCAGCGGTAGTATAGACATTTGGAATGCACTAAAATGTTGGTATGAGTAGGTTACATGCATTATACAGCCAACGAAAAAATTTAATTGGACATAACATGGATTCATACTCCCTCCTTACATCTATATAGGGTGTAATGTGTTGTTAAGAACGCATTTGACTATTGATAAGATTAATAGTACATGACATGCACAATGTGAAAATTATATCATTGAAAGCTCCTTTCACACACGAATTTAATGGTGTGCTTTGTGTAAGTTGTATGTCATATATTATTGCTCTAATATTTGGTCAAAGTTAGCATCGAAAAATGCATTAGGCCCTATATAGATGGAAGGAGGGAGTAGCTCTGAATAGCATTTGTATAGTAAAACGAGGCAAGACTCTCTCTTTGTGTGGTGTGAATAGTTCTATTTTTTCGTTTTATTTTTCGTTGAGGGAAGTGCGAATTGATTTGGTACGTACAAGTACAATTTTACACATTAGGCTTGTCCCTAAAATTCAACCCGCACCTTGTTATATCCCGAAAATTTAGATATCCTGCTCTCAAAACTGGCGCCTTCACAACCCGCGCCTTGCTATCCCAAAATTACAACGCGCGTGAAAACTCCCTCCAGCTGCCAAATCCCGACACGCAAAATCCCCCTTCTAAACCTGAGCCGAAAGGGCCGCCAGTTCAAATTGGTGGGGGTACTTTTGTAACACAGCCTACATTTTGGACAAGCGCGTCCCTAAGTCATGGTTCACCCTCTCCTGTCGCCTCCTTTTCGCCATTCGAAATCCCAGGCCGCCATAACCTCTCCGCTATAGTCGCGAAACCCCACCCTCCTCCGTCAGCCACCTCACCGCTGCCCAGCTGGAGCCTCTTCCCCAATGATGTTGTCCATCGCAGCAGCTTGATGTCCCTCATCCACCTCCCTGGATGAGGATCCATCGTCCATCTCGTCGTCCTGCCGGTTCAGCCGCCCCGTCCTCCACCTCCAAGGAGCTGCTCCGACGATCACCTCGTCTATCATGGCTGTTCCATCCCCACAGCGCCGCCTTAACCTGCTCCACCGGAACCGCAACATCCTCACTGACTCCTCGGACGAAGCCGAGGCCTACTCGGCGCCACCAAAGAGGTTGTACACTCATCGCATCGCACCTTCTCCTTAACTCGACCTCCCCGCGCTGACGGTGCTCCATCCCGCACCCCCATGGAGTAGCTACCTTGAAGCCGGTGCCGCGGGTAACATCTCCACGGTGGCTCTCCCCCAGTGTGAGGTCCCTTCGGCAGCGGCGGCTACCCCGGCTCTTGCTCACACTGCTACTGCTGGTCTAGCTCTCGCTCGCTCGCTCGCTTGTGCTGCTGCTCCTGCTCTCCCCCTCGCTCATGTTGCTGCTCTACTCTGATTTAGCTACACTTCAGTCGACTGAATCGACTTTTGGGTCAGTCGATTTCAGGGGGTGGGGGGGCTCACCGGAGTTAAGGAAGAACCACCTGCATTGGGGAGGGGGGCTCGCTGGAGAGGTACCCCACTATCTATCTTAGGGTTCAGGGTGGGGGCAGGGGCCTAGAGGGCTGGCCGGGGTGGCGGCGGACTGACGATGGGGAGTTGTTTCGGGGCGGCGAGGCAGCGCTAGGGCCGGTGATTCGGCCGGTGGTGGATGGCGGCTCAGGGGGTGCAGGTTGAAGATGAACTGCACGCCCTCCCTAAACTACATGTCAAGTGCCTCTCTGCTACCATTGCGTTCAGTTTCGACGGTAACATTCAGATTCCAGAGTAAATTTCAGCTTCAACAGTTAAGTTCAGAGTCAACAGTTTTTACCTCATTTGTTTTAGTCAAGTGGTTTTTGCTGATGTAAATTTTACATCTATTTTACATCATCTATTGGAGATACTATTAGAATCCCACTTGAGATTGACGATGTCTGTCTTATGCTGGTTCAGCCTTGACGTCTTACGGCTCACCGGAGGTGCTCCAACGACAGAACGATCCATCACAACAGAGCAGTGCCCTGGACGCCGTCTACAGATTCCTCAAATCTTCCTCCACACCTCCGACAGCCACCTCTGCCTCTACTACTTTAGCGACCAACCCAATGATGTTGAGGTCGACGCGGCTACGGAAAAGAGGTTGTACACTTGTTGCATCACTTATTACTATACATTCATGTCGATCCATTAGGGCTATTTTGGTTCAACCGAAAAACATAGCAATAGGGAATTTTCCTATGGCACTCTACTATTCAATTATTCATGCATTTTGTTGAAAGGAATGGAGCAAAACATCCACCTGGACCTACTTTTCGAAATCCTATGCATGAAAACAAGACCAAGTGCATTAGTGGCAGAATAACATTCTAACTGTACACGCTTTCATATGGTTTCACTTTATTTTGGCCATGTTTCTTTGCATTCCTCTGCTCTTCCAATTCCTGTGAACCAAACACCCAAGTTGACAGAAATCATGTGTTTACAAATTCTTTGTTTACCATGTGCATTCCTATCCTATTCCGATGTTTTTCCTATCCCTGCGTTTTTAGAATCATGCAAGCCAAATGAGCCCTTGCAGAATTACTTCAATTACAGGTAGGTGTAGAAGGGGAATTTGTGTGGTTTGTACTGCTCCTGCCGCGACGTCGTCCACCTCACCTGAGCTGCTCCATCAATAGAAGCATCCACCAACCCAGACATCACGACTCATGACCGTCTTTCTCCGCCTCAGATCTCCTTCCCTGCCGTCATCGACTCGGCAGACGAACCAGAGGAGTACACGGGTCCACAAGAGAGGTCGCACTCTGTTGTTTATGCTTATGTTATGCATTGCTTAAAATTACCTGCTACTTTATCGTCATGTTCACCTCTTGGACTCCAAGTCAGGTCCAAATTAATGTTCAAACTTGAGTTCTAAATTAGTTGTGGGGCACATATCGAGGTAGCAATGAATAGTATCTCCGTCTAATATCTGGTTCACCTACGGTATGCCTATGTTGTTCATCTTGGGTGGAAAACAAATAGTAAAGCAATCATCATCTGTCTTTTTATTAAATTAAAGCAATCATCAGCCTGCTATCATTATTTTTGGATCCATCCACTAGTTGTTACCATCACTCTAAATTTCTGCATGCTCTCCTTACATAATCTCACCATATTTTTTTCGTATGCATGTCAGATATTGTACACAGTCATGCTGAACATGTAGAGAAAAAGAGAAGAGTTTCGCGCGGCAATACAATGTCATGTAGACATCGCTCCATGGTGGTTCAATGGCAAACCCTCCCACCCTCCTCCCTCTCCAGATTGTAATCCAGAGGAAGATATCTGTTCTAAGGCGGATTCAGACGCAGCTGACCACTCCTATTTACCCCCCAAGGTGTTTGCTCTACCTTGGCATGATGATGTTAGTCATATCATGCATATGTTGCCTTGCAGTGCCTACTTTTGACATCATATATGTCATTTGCTTAGTTTAGACATGTTCTGTAATGCCACATGTTTAGTTTCTATATCATATATGGGAATTATGGAGTCTCATGTCTTTTAGCCAGCCATAATATATGTGAAATGTGCAATGCCATCCTGTTTAACCAGGCATCATATATTTGAATGGTATCTTGCCCATCCTTTTCTTCATTACATTTCCATTTGTCAAGAATGTTTGTACATTAAACTACTCTTCCTTTGAATCAGCCATTTGGGTGGGAGATGGAAAAATCTGGAGTGAAAACAAGGCCTTTAGAGCAGACAGTGCTACCTGTCGAAGCAGATCTCTTGTTGGGTCTCGATAGCTCCTCAGAGATGGATTCAAAGACAGATGACCAGTCCTATTCCCCCACCGAGGTGTATGCTCTAACTTGGCGCGGTTATACTTCTCATATCATGCATATGTTGTCTTGCATTGCATAGTTTAGACATCATATACACAATATTCAACACCATGTTCTTAGTTCAGTCATCATATTGAACGCCCTTTGTTTAGCATATAAATCACATATGTGCATTAAATGATGTGATCCTGATTACTTAGATAACATGTAGGTGAATTATGTCATGCGATCCTGTTTGGTTATTCATCATATCTTTGAATTATGTTATGCTACGCTATCCAGTTTAGATAGACATCATATATGTGAAATTATGTCATGCTATCCATTTTAGTTAAACAATATACATGTCAACTATTTCAGGCCCTCTTTTTTCCACACTATCTATTGCATCTGTCTCTCATACAGTGTCTGTACATTCAACTATGTTTCATGTTTATCAGCCATTTGAATTGGAGCGGGTGATGCAAGTATCTAGCGGACTAAAAACATGGTCTTCAAATAAAACAGTCTACCTCTTGGTGGAGATAGCACCCTGGTTGTACATGCATGAGAACCAGCCCTACCACACATAACCCAAACTCTCGCAGATTGTACCCCTACTGTGATGGACAGAGAACCAGCTTCACCCAATCTAACCCCAACCCCAATAGATAGTAACCCAGTTCCTATTGACACGGCACCATCTCCACCACAGAGCTCCCAAACAAGAGCAGTTAGTAAGGCAGCTCCAGTACCCAAAGGGCTAGTACTACCACGGCGAACCCCAACTCCACCAGTTAGTACGCCTATTCCTATGGAGGAAGCACAACCAGCTAGTCGTAGTTTAGCATCTATCGCAATTGATGTTGTTAAATCCTATGTGCGTATCTTCCCATCTTGGAAATATTATACTAAAGATGAAGGAAAATGCCAGTTGCAGGTGTTTGTCCAGGAGTTATGTGTAAGTAATGTTATTCATGGCAATTACTTTGCTTTGTCCCATACATCCTACCTCCATGATGATTATAATACAACAAATTTTCCCATTTTTCTCTACAGAGAAGGACCGATTTGGAAACTCAGGATGAGGTAACATGTGCTAATACCTATGCTATCTTCAAGAATGCTTGGTGGCAGTATCGGATTTACCTGAAGAAAAGATACTTCACTGGCAAAGAAACTCATCAAATTCCCTTACGTTCTCCTGAGACACATTTACTGGACGATGACTGGGAACGCCTTGTTCTGTACTGGTCGCGAACCAAGAATTTGGTAAGGTCTATGAGCTCATTTTCTATTTTTAAGTACTATATTCTTACGTCTTACTGTACTCTGTTCATGTAGAACAAGTGCCTAAACCTGAAGAACAATTGTTCTAATTTAAGATTCAATTGCTATCATAGTTCAAAAAAGCGCTAGGCGTTAATTGTGCGTTTTGCCACCGCTTTGCGCTTTACTGACCAAAGCGCATGCTTATGCGCCAGTTATGCACAGATTAAGCGTAGTTATGCGCAATGCATTTTGCCAACGCGTAGAGCTTAGGCATGCTTAAGCACTTTCTTAGGCGCGCCTTTTTTTACTATAATTGCTATCATGCATACTGCTTTGCTCTTGTATCACTGTATTTACTCAAACAAACTTATTTTTAAATTGAAGGATCCAACCGAAACTCCAATGGCACAGCAGGTATGTTCACACATGTTTCTTTAACAGGTTTGCTCTTAGCAATAGCTCTGTTGATTTCAATTTCAATTGTGTATATAGTTAACTTCTCATATCGTGCACATTACTAGCATCACAATAGAGCCAATAGTGTTGTTGTACATGTAGACCCGTGGTACCCATCTGAAATCTTGTTGTGTCGTGTAGTTTCCCAGGCTTTTGTATTCTTTCACTTCTGCTTTGTCTTGAACTGATATGATTTGAACCATGTCTCCATTTTGATTTGGCAAGACAATGCAGTGACCATAGGACATAGATATATGTTTGTTTGATGCTTTTATGATGTACTAGTACTTGGCAATAGAAGACTTGGTAGTTTAATCCTGTCCACCTTAATAATGAACTGGTTCACCGAAATGAGTTTCATATACTAGTACATGCTAAACCTGTTATTTGTCTGCTTGTTTCTTCTTTTAGATTGCTGACAGAATATTGGGGAAGAGTGCCTTATTAAGCAATGGTAAAGGAAGTAATGCAGATAAGGTTCAAGATAGTGAGACATCCTTGTTGGTCTCCAACAAAGCTGATAAAATAGCTAAGGAAGACTATCTTGAAGACTGTGAGACAACCCCCAAAGTCTTGTCTTGGTTTAGTGTTTGAGTTACTGGCCACTACCGCTTGCACAAGCTATTCAAACTCACTGTCTGAATCAATTCGGTTTCTTGAGTCTCAACTACAAGCTAAAAGACATCGATCAGTTGTGCTGCGACAAGAAGCGGAAGTACTGCAGAAGTCACTGGAGCATTCAGATGCATACTTTCTAGTGCAATAGCAAGCGTTGGAGGATTTTAGCGCCAAACAGGACAAAGCTAATAAGCTGGCTAAGCTTATTGCTAGCATGGTGGATACCCAGGATAACGTTTCTTGAGCTCTTCTAAAGTTGTTTCAGTTATGCTCTTGTTTTGGTGCCGCGTTTATTTGCACTGGTGGCCAATTTTGACGGCCACTGTATGTAATATGCTGCTTTGTTCCCTATATTTACACCGGTGGCGAACTTTGATGCCCAGTGGATGTAATATGTGTAATAGCGATAATAGGCTAGCCTTAATTGCTTGCTTATTTATTTCCTTATTGTCTTGTTTAGTTGTTTGCTTGTAGTCACCGCAGTTCTTTTTCTTTGTTTTTCTAGTGGCCACAATAACCTATTTTCAGTAACTAGGCCACAATAATCATGGCAACACACGAACTGTTGTAACCATGGGCCTCCTGCGGGCCGTATGATCCATGGGCCTTCTACGGGCCGTAGGATCCATTGGTCTTCTATACGGGCCGTAGGATCCATTGGTCTTCTATACGGGCCGTAGGATCCATGGTCCTTCTACAGGTCGTAGGATCCATGGGCCTTCTACGGGCCATACGATCCATGGGCCTTCTATGGGTCGTATGATCCATGGGCCTTCTAGGGGCCGTACGATCCATGGGCCTTCTACGGGCCGTAGGATCCATGGGCCTTCTACGAGGCATATAATCATTTCGCCAATCATGGACCATACTATTCATGGACCATAATGGGTCGTTAATAGGCTGTATTTGATAACTCTATGAAAATAGCCCAACGAGTTTTTTACATGAAAATGGCCCAACATATTAACGGGCCGACTTAACCACGGACTGAATTTGGCCCACAAGCAAAAAATGACAGTAACGGAACGTAAGTAACGGAATGCTGGAAATGAGCCCAAGAATAAATGGGCCCTGAGAAGGCTGAAAGATAACATGGGCTAGAAACGGCCCAATAGAATAATGGTCCGTTAATGGGTTTAAAGTGATACACTGTTCATTACGGGCTAGTTTCACAACGGGTCATTAATGGGCCAAGAGTTACAAAGGGCCTCATATGGGCCGAAAGACGTCATGGGCCATACATGGGCCAGAAATTAAAACAGGTTGGAATCATATTGGACGGCCCAAATGACGCTATTGGTCCTAATTTGGATAGGTCGTAATGGGCCATGAGTTAGCGGGTTGTAAATGGGCTATATGCGAACAGACCGTTAACAGGCTTTCCGTGGGCCGGCCCGCCACCTTTTGACCAAGTCAAACGGGGCGGCCTTTTCACAGGAACGGGCCTTTGTTGGGCCGTGCCACGTGTCGACGTATCATAGGCGTCTTGGGTCCAATGAGTGGATGACATCTGTCCCAACGGTGAGCCTACACGTGTTTCCTCCAGCCAATGATGATTTTACACGTGGAAAATCCCCATTGGTCGGGGCTGTTAACGGGTTATCGAATCCAAAACAGGACCCGATAGCTTAACGGTGTTTCATTACGGTGGATGCCATGTGTCGGTCACCCTTGAGGAAAGCACTTCTGTGACGCGTGATTTATCATCATGGAAGTGGACACTTCTGTGATGATAATTTTGGTAATGTCATTAAACACTTCTACAACAGCATAGGTATGACTATCTTGATTCTGTCATAAAATTGTCATGGATGTACATGCATGACAAAAAACGCGACCTACTGTGACAAACACGTATCATCACGGAAGTGTTTTTTTTGTAGTGCCCGCCCGCGGCTGAGG
>NC_041393.1:582370181-582415855 GCF_002162155.2 Triticum dicoccoides
CGGCGATCAAGCCCGTGGCGGCCAGATCTTCTAGATCCTCTGGCCGGAGCATGGATCGGATCCAGTCCCCCTAGATCCAACCAGACAGCAACCCTGACCCCGACGATGATCCCGGACTCATTCTCTTGCCCTTCGCTGTCATCGTCACTTTCTTTGCGCGCTCCAATGCCGCCGTCTTATCCTTCACCATTGTGGCAGGCTACGCATGGGAGGAGCGGCGGCGTCGAGGGCAAAAGAGGACGCGATGGAGAAGCATAGGAAGAAGAAGAAGGAGAATGGGAGCGCACTGTGCAAATGCATCGGCCTCGACGCCTTTTTTAGGCCTACTTCCGAGTGGCCGACATGTGGGCCGAGCGATCCTGTCAAATCTCGCAACAGTCGCGCACCGGATACGTGGAGAAAAAGTTGGCATAGAAATCGAGGTGCCCATGTCTATCTGTCCCATTTACTACGGCGCGCTCCGCCTCGTGCGCTTCCCCAAATTTTCAAATCCCGTGAGATCCGAGAACTGCAGTAACCAATCGCGCCAAAGATTTCACACCATATCAACACTGGAATATTGTCGGCATAAGTTCACTCGACGACCTCTGAATCGATCAAGGCGATTGAAATGAATTCGAAGTTTTAGCATGAACCTCGAGCTCAACAAGAATGCCTATGAAGCATAAGAGTCGAGTCAAGGTCAACTTCAACTCTCTTTTCACTCAGACCTCAATCCATTCGGGGGCTAATGATGATGCCATGAACCTAGGGTAGGGTCATAAGTCTAACCTATATGCCCTACCCAAGGTCACTACCCTAGAGTCAAGGACATTCAAAGTATAGCATGAAGTACTGACTGAAGCCGTCGAGTGCAATGACCAGTCACCTCAACCGGATACCCCAATTTCACTCGACCTGGATGGAGTCATCCGACCATACAGGAAACCAATCGGAGTACAGAAGACCTAGAGTCACTCAGGATGGAAATGGTCAGGCGTTCACTCCATAGTCTTAAAGATCATTAATACCAACTTATAGTTGGCGTTGCCAGTAACGCCTTGTCTTAATGTACATTGAACCCCTGTAATGGAGGACGGATGGGGTCCTGGCACACTATATATAAGCCACCCCCTCCTCTCGGACAAGGGTTCGCACCCCTTGTAACACACACCCATATTCCAGTCGACCGCCTCAGGGCACCCAGACGTAGGGCTTTTACCACCTCCGAGAGGGGCCTGAACTCGTAAACCTATGCGTAGAACCTCGCCGTAGCTAGGTCCTTGCCTACTCATACGTACCCCTACTCTTATTGTCAGACTTAGAACCACAACAGCTACATCGGGAGCTATTGATCTACAACATAATTTGCAAAGACATTTTGACGATGTTCATGATAACTTTTAGTTCGAATAATCAAATTACTAATGAACTCCCACTTAAATCAACATCCTTCAAGTTTTCTAAGTGACACATGATCCATATAAACTAAACCATGTCCAATCATCACGTGAGATGGAGTAGTCTTCAATGGTGAACATCTTCATGTTGATCATATCTACTATATGGCTCATGTTCGACCTTTCGGTCTCCAGTGTTCCCAGACCATGTCTGTACATGATAGGCTCGTCAAGTTTAACCCAAGTATTCTGCTTGTGCAAAACTGTCTTACACCCGTTGTATGTGAACGTAGAGTCTATCACACCCGATCATCATGAGGTGCTTCAAAACGATGAACTTTAGCAACGTGCATACTCGAGGAGAACACTTTTATCTTGAAATTAAGTGAATGGATCATATTGTAATGCTACCGTCATTCTAAGCAAAATAAGATGCATAGCAATCTTATGCTTTTGATCTCCATCTCCAAAGCAACGTCATGATCTCCATTTTCATCGGTTCGACTCCTTGATCTCCATCATTGCATTGGGGTCGTCTTTCCAACTATTGCTTCTACAACCATTGCTAACGCATAGCAATAAAGTAAAGCAATTACATGGCACTTGCATTTCATACAATAATTAAGAGACAACCCTAAGGCTCCTGCTGGTAGTCGATATTACAAAACATGATCATCTCATACAACAACGTATATCACATCATGTCTTGACCATATCACATCACAACATACCCTGCAAAAACAAGTTAGACATCCTGTAATTTGTTGTTGCAAGTTTTACATGGCTGCTACGCACAACTAGCAAGAACCATTCTTACCTATGCAAAACCACAACGGTGATTTACAAAGTTTTCTATTTTAACCTTCTTCAAGGACCGGTCGTAGTCAAATTCGATTCGACTAAAGTAGGAGAAATAGACACCCGCCAACCACCTTTATGCAAAACAAGGTGCATGTCAGTCGGTGGAACCAGTCTCATGTACGTTGACATGTAAGGTTGGTCCGGGCCACTTCATCCCACAATGCTGCTGAATCAAAATAAGACGTTGGTGGTAAGCAGTATGAACATCACCACCCACAACTCCTTAGTGTTCTACTCGTGCATATCATCTACGCATTGACCTGGCTCTGATACCACTATTAGGGAATGTTGCATGGAAAACAAAAAAATTCTACGCACATGCAAGATCTATCCATGGAGATGCATAGCTACGAGAGGGGAGAGCATCTACATACCCTTGTAGATCGCTAAGCAGAAGCATTTATCACGCGGTTGATGAAGTCGTACTCTTTGTGATCCGATCACAATCCATCTGATCTAGTGTCGAACGGACAGCACCTACGAGTTTAGCACACATGCGGATCGATAACGTCTCCTCCTTATTGATCCATCAAGCAGGAGAGGAGAATTAGATGGGATCACAACCAACATGACGGTGTGATGGTGATGGTGGTGGTGGAGCACCAACAGTGCTTGGCCAAGTGTTGCCGGGATGAGGCGGTGGAACTACGGAGTAACGGGAGAGAGAGGGGCACCAAGGGCTTGGTGTGTCCTCTTGGGGCGCCCCTCCCCTCTATATATAGGTGGAGGGGCGTGGCAAACAGCCCCTCCAAGCCCTAGGGCGCAGCTATGGGGAAGAGGACTTGAACTCCAAGTCCAATCCTATTCCTACTAGGACTCCTTCCTTTTTTGACTTCCCTAGCCACATGGGCTTTTGAGGACTTGGTGCCTAGCCCAATAAGGCCAGGGCACCTCCCCGCAGCCCATGCTAGCCCTTGGGTCGTGGTGGACCCACTTCTGGACTTCTGGATCCCTCCGGAATCCTCCGGAACCTTCTCGGAGCTTCCCGGTACAATACCGAAAAAATCGAACCTTTTTCGGAACCCAAAATACGACCTTCACTGGTTAGAGAATGAACCCAGATCGGAGATTTATATATGCCCAGCAACTTCATGCCAGGCCTGACCTTCACCTTTGGCTCTTTCAAGATCAAGGTTAACAATCGGCCAGTTGGGGGTTGCTCTCGACGTGACACCCCCTGTCAGTGTCAAAACCGGCAGATCTCGGGTAGGGGGTCCCAAACTGTGCGTATAAGGCTAATGGTAACAGGAGACGAGAGACACGATGTTTACCCAGGTTTGGGCCCTCTCTATGGAGGTAATACCCTACTTCCTGCTTGATTGATCTTGATGAATATGAGTGTTACAAGAGTTGATCTACCACAAGATCGTAGAGGCTAACCCTAGAAGTTAGCCTATGATTATGATTGTTCTTGTCCTACGGACTAAACCCTCCAGTTTATATAGACACCGGAGGGGGCTAGGGTTACACAGAGTCGGTTACAGAGAAGGGAATCTGTACATCCGAATCGCCAAGCTTGCCTTCCAAGCAAAGGAGAGTCCCACCTGGACGCGGGATGAAGTCTTCTATCTTGTATCTTCATAGCCCAGCAGTCAGGCCCATGTATATAGTCCGGCTGTTCAAGGACCCCTTAATCCAGGACAACCTCAGTAGCCCCCAAAACAGGCTTCAATGACGATGAGTTCGGCGCGCAGATTTTCTTCGGCATTGCAAGGCGGGTTCCTTCTCCGAACTCTTCAAAGTACCTGTTGTAAAGAGCAGTGTCCGGCTTCTCATTTAATGTTACGCTCCTCGGCTTCTGTAACTTAATAGTTCCAGCTTCCACGTGCCGAGCGAATGCAAGAAGTCGGGGCATTTTTGCACTTGCCACCCTAACCATGTAAGTAAATTGTCTATTTAAAGAGAAGGGGATCTTCAGATCCAATCCACACCATCTTCCCCAAGCGAGGAATCATCAGAGCGTGCCTGCAAAAACCATTCCAACATGGCCAGCGCTTGCAGCTCTTCCTCCCGCCCTCACAGCACTAAGCCAGGCGATTGGGAGAAGTGTACCGTATCCCATGGTCAATTTGTGAAGTTGCAGACCCAGGGGTTTCTCCCTCCTGCATATCTAGTCCCCATTCGAGCCGGATTGGCTTCCTTTGACGGCAGGGAGAAAGTGGAGAATTTTCCCAACCCATCCAGGGGGAGCGAGTATGCCTTGTCCCCTACTTGTTGAGGGGTGTCGGATTTCCAATCCATCCATTCCTACGCGGGCTTCTGGTGTATAGCTGCACAACTTCACACCTGCCTCCATCTTGCACATTGCAGGTTATGTCGCTCTTTGCAAGCTATTTCTGGGTTGTGAAGCCCATTTTGAGCTATGGAAGAAGTTGTTTTGCCTCCTCCCTCGTAATCAAGAGGGATCAATATTCCAAGTGGGCGGATCCGAGATATGGCGCATCGCCGGCACCGGATACCTATCCGGTACACCAAAGAAGGCATCCGAAGAATGGCCTTCCGAGTGGTTTTATATTGAGGACGTCTCCCTTCCTGACCCAATCCGAATGGGTCTTCCTGAGTTTACAAGCACTCCGTTGAAGAAACGCCTCAGCTGGCATCCCCGGAGCCTCAGGGAGGAAGATAGAAGAGAGGTCCATCAATTGATAAGAATGCTCGCTCAATCCGGACTATCAATAATCAAGGTTATGGCGATATCCATAATGCGGGGGGTTCAGCCACTCCAGTATCGAGGGCGTCCCATGTGGCACTTCAATGGAGAAGACGACACCACCCACTATGGTCGGAAGGGTCCGGACTCCACCACCGCTCTCGTGAAAATATTGTCTGCTTTATACGAAGGGGGGAAAGAGGAGTTCATCTGCATTAAGCACATAGATGGATTTTCCATGCACAACCCTCCCAGCTGGGTGAGTTTCCATCCCAATACTCTACTCATTCATTCCCTGAGTCCTTTCTTCATAAACATTTGATCCGTCCATTTATAATAGGAATGGTGAAAAATCACCACGGAGATCCACAGCCCGACACCACAGCGAGAGGACCACAACCGGGCCCTTGACCCCGGATTCGAAGAGGATCCAGACATATTCGTGGAGCTCGGGGAAGGAGTATTTTACCAAGCCAGATGTGACGGCACAGAAGTGGCTATCATCGCCGACTATCCCGCCCTCCTACCTGCGTCGCATGTAAGTAATAAAGAGACATATCCTTCGATAGGATTGATTCTTTCCCCTTTACCCATTGCATAATTTTATGCTTTAAAGGGAAGACGATCGGCACGCCATGGCGAACCCGAGGCGACTCGCCAAAGTGTGATGCCTATGTCGGGTAGGCCTTCGAAGAGAAAGGCAGATGGAACTGCGGCCAAGCCATCCTCGAAGAGGTATGGTTTTCAACATGCACCATGGGCGTCATCTTAAAGTATGACACTATTCATCGTGTCTTAACAGGAAGAGCACTCGCTGGACTGAGTCTGGGGTTCCTGCCAGCCATGCCTCGACTAGCCAGATTCTGGACCCTATATCGAGGGCTAAGGCTAACGCGGGAGTGACACCGGATCGTCCTCATATAGAGGATTCAGATAGAGTATCCGTCACGAATTCTAAAGTGGAGAGCGCCATGAATCATCGGCGTCGATAGGCCGCACTCCGCGACCCCGGTTTTTCAGAAGAGGCTTTCAATGCCTTCAACTCGGGTGATGCGTACATCCGAGCCACTCAAGATGGGCTTGCTAGAGCCACAGACCAGTATTTGAAAGATATACGGGTAAGTAAAATTTGATAATTATGTATATCAGTAGCCCCTGAGACTTGAAATAGTTGGTACAACTGATTTAAGGATCATTGTATGAATAGGTTCTCACAGAGAAGAATAACCTGTTGTCTCAAGAGCTGGAGAAGTGTCAAACCCAGCTAAGGGCCACAACTGCCGAACTAGAGGAATCCAAGAAGGCCACAACTGGTAATGTGTCCCTCTATCGAGGAAAAACATAATCACATGTGACAGCGGTGTTAACACAGTTGCATATCTAATGACAAAATCCGCAGATAATCCGGGAGCGAATCCGGAAATCCCACGAAAGGATGAACAAAAAGCTCAAAGGCAACTGGAAGCTGGCGAGCGTGTACTTACACGGGTCATTCAGGAGAAAAACAAACTCCAAGATGCCAATACCCAGCTGGGCAAAGAATTGAAAGATGTTCGGGCCCAGCTGGCTGACTCCGTGAACGAAAATAAGAGGCTTCAATGCGGCATTTTTAGTATGCGCTCAAATGAACCTTTATGTAGTTCGGCAAAGAAATTAACTAACAGAGTTATGTCTGTAGGTATGCTGACTAGCCGTCCCGAAGAGGAGATGCCCGGATCCTCTGGCGATCTGCTACAAGAGCTTTCGCAACTGCACGAGCAAGTTCGGCAGGCAATGTGGAGTGTTGCCAAGGCCTTGTGGCCATCCGCGTCCCTACCAGGAAGTATGGAGGAGCTTGTACAGATATTCAAGGGAGCGCGGTGGCGTTTCTGACTATGGAAGATATCGGCATGTCGAGAAGGTGCGAGGGAAGCTTGGGCCATGGTGGAAACACAGTATACCAAGCTCAATCTGAATCATATGGCCCGGGTCAGACCTTTAGGGTCCGATGGGAAGGAAATTCCAGTTAGTCTGGTATATGACCAGGTAGAATTAGCTACAAAGTATTCCCAAAAGGATTGTAGGCTAGACAACCTGCTGGATGGCATAGAAGGGGAAGCTTTTAAGTCCAAATGACTATGTACTTCAATGGACAAGTTTGTCCCTAGCCGGATTGTAAAAGATTTGTCATGGCGTACCTTTTCGCTTCGGCCTCCGGACCCGATAGTCCGGAGTGTTTTCGAATACCTGCTCAGTAATATAAACCGGGGTATGCTTGGAAACCAGGCGTAGGGGTCATAGTTGCTTGAACAGACAAGTACCCAACTAGCTATGTTATATTACATTGATAGTAAGAAACATCTTCCAGGGAGAATAGTTCCATTAAGGGTTCCTTTCGCTGGGTATGCATGCATTAACGTGCATGTCCAAAATGTGATTAAAAAGTCCCAGTATATGTAACATCTAGGGGTTCATAGTGTAATAAGTAAAAAACATCTTCAGTCCACCGACCGAATATTCCCTTAAGAACGCTAGCTTTCGGTTCACCCAGTCTGAGGTACACATCCGGAGTACCCGGTAGTAACAATCGCAGAGGTGCTTCCTTTATGCCCTAGCCGAACTAACGGGAACGTAGGGCATAAGCACAGGAGCCAGGCAACACAGCTTGGCCAAAACTTAAGTCATATTGATGCATATAATGGCGGAAAAAGGTACATATGGAGTAAGCGCACATATGCGGTGAGCTTGATGCTCAGAAAATAATTATAATAAGCTTCTGTATAAGAAGCCCCAAGGTATAATGGACGCACATACTTGAAGATTAGTGTGTCACAAGTGTGCGGGCTAGCCGCGCGAGATCTTTAGAGCTTAGAAGAGAAAAAAAAAGCAAAAAGAGAGCTAAAAAGTAAATTGAAAGGGAAGAAGGGAAGGAGACAAACAAAGAGTCCGGCGCTAGGCGTAGAATCTTCGGAGTCTGGCCACGTTCCATGGGTTCGGCTTGAGGCGATTATCTAATGCGTCACGCAGGAGGTACGCTCCTCCGATGAGAACTTTGTCAATAATGAAGGGACCCTCCCACTTGGGCTTGAGTTTGTCCTTTTTCTTATCTAGTAGACGTAGAACGAGTTCGCCAACATTATAAGTCTTGGCCCGTACTTCTCTGCTTTGATACCTGCGAGCCTATTGTTGATAAAATGCGGAACGGGCTTTTGCAACATCCCGCTTCTCTTCCAGGGCATCTAAATTGTCCTGCCGATCAAGGTCGGCCTCTCTCTCTTCATATATGCGCACTCGAGGTGAGTCATGAATAATATCGCAGGGCAACACAGCCTCTGTGTCGTACACCATGAAGAAGGGTGTGTGTCCAGTAGTGCGATTTGGCGTGGTCCGCAGCCCCCAGAGTACAGAGTCAAGCTCCTCAACCTATGTGTGTCTGATTCTTTTAAAGATCGCACTAGTCTGGGTTTAATGCCGCTCATAATAAGACCATTGGCTCGTTCGACTTGACCATTTGTTTGAGGGTGATAGACGGAGGCGTAATCGAGCTTAATGCCCATGTTACCACACCAAGTTTTCACCTCATCGGCTGTGAAATTGGAGTCGTTATCGGTGATGATGCTGTGGGGAACACCATAACGGTGCACAACCCTAGATATGAAGTCTATCATGGGTCCAGATTCGGCCGTTTTAACTCGTTTGGCCTCTATGCATTTAGTGAATTTATCCACCATGACCAACAAGTATTTTTTCTTATGGCTTGCTCCTTTAAGGGGTCCGACCATGTCAAGCCCCCAGACCGCAAAAGGCCAAGTGATGGGGATTGTTTGTAGAGCGGTGGGTGGCATATGGCTTTGGTTGGTGAAAAGCTAGCATCCGACGCAATGTTGGACAAGGTCTTGTGCGTCTGCTCAGGCCATCGGCCAGTAGAAACCTGTACGGAAGGCCTTGCTGACAAGGGCCCGAGCTGCGGCGTGTTAAACGTCGAGTCCGTCATGAACTTTAGCCAAGAGCTGCTGCCCTTCCTCCTCGGTGATATATCTTTGAAGTACTCCGGTAGCACTTTTCTTATAAAGCTCTCTGTCGGTGTCAAAACCGGTGGATCTCGGGTTGGGGGTCCCAAATTGGGCGTCTAGGCGGATGGTAACAGGAGACAAGGGACACGATGTTTTTACCCAGGTTCGGGCCCTCTCGATGGAGGTAAAACCCTACTACTGCTTGATTGATATTAATGATATGGGTAGTACAAGAGTTGATCTACCACGAGATCAGAGAGGCTAAACCCTAGAAGCTAGCCTATGGTATGATTGTTGTTCGTCCTATGGACTAAAACTCTCCGGTTTATATAGACACCGGAGAGGGCTAGGGTTACACAGAGTCGGTTACAATGGGAGGAAATCTTCATATCGTATCGCCAAGCTTGCCTTCCACGCCAAGGAAAGTCCTATCCGGACACGGGACGGAGTCTTCAATCTTGTATCTTCATAGTCCGGGAGTCCGGCCAAAGGTCATAGTCCGGCCATCCGGACACCCCCTAATCCAGGACTTCCTCAGTAGCACCTGAACCAGGCTTCAATGACGATGAGTCCGGCGCGCAAATTGTCTTCGGCATTGCAAGGCGGGTTCCTCCTCCGAATACTTCATAGAAGATGTTGAACACAAGGATAGTGTCCGGCTCTGCAAAATAAGTTCCACATACCATCGTAGAGAGAATAATATCTGCACAAATCCAATCTGCTGACGTATTCTGCAGCGCGACATCATGCCACGGCCAAGCCTATATTCGAATCATTTTACTGTTCCACCTCAGCGCGTTTAGCAAGGCGGTTTCCTTGGCACGTCTTGTCAAAGCAGAGATCGTGTCCCCTTATTCCGGGATTCTCATCAATACGGGCGTGGGTAACCCAACTGCGCCATTAACCATGGCGCTTGGGAGATAAGCGAGTTTTATTAGGCCGGTGGGGGCTCGTAGTTTCGGCCGCCCATATAAGGGGATAAGGATCTACCCTTTCCATTTACGCCTTCTTCCTCCTTTGCTTATCCGTCCCCGCGCACTCGAGCTCCAGCGCCCAAGTCTGCACTTCCTACCTCAACCTTCTCCAATCATGTCCGGAGCGGGAGGTAGATGGATGGCCTCCTCCGTCACGGAGGGACAAAACAAAAAGTTGAGGAAGGCCGGATACTTGTCTGACAACATCGCGCACCGGCTTCCAGATGAGGGGCAACTCATCCCCACCCCTAGGCCCCATGAGAGGGTTGTATTTCTCCCCCCATTTCCTCCGCGGACTGGGCTTTCCTCTCCACCCGTTCGTCCGGGGGCTCATGTTCTACTATGGCCTAGACTTCCACGATCTGGCCCCGAACTTCATCCTCAACATCTCAGCGTTCATCGTCTTGTGCGAGGCCTTCCTCTGCATCCAGCCCCACTTCGGCTTATGGCTGAAGACTTTTAATGTCAAGCCGAAGGTAGTGGGCAGCAGCCAAGCGGAGTGCGGAGGTGCCATGGTGGGCCGGATGGCCAATGTTCTATGGCTCAAGGGCTCCTTTGTGGAGACAATAAAAGGGTGGCAATCGGGGTGGTTCTACATCACCGAGCCACGCGACCCCAAATGGGCGGCGGCCCCCGAATTCCGATCTGGCTTTCCCACAAGGCTCACTTCCTAGAAAGAGACGGGCCTAACGCGGGGAGATTCGGAAGAGCTGACCGGACTTCAAACCTGCGTCCAAAAGCTGGTGAACAAGAATCTCAGGCTCGTTAACGTAGTCCAGGTCATGCTTATCCGCCGGATCCTCCCATGCCAACAACGGGCCTTCAAATTGTGGGAGTTTGATCTGGCACAGCACCAAACCTTGAGCGGGCTCTTCGACACCACGTATGAAGATGCCTGGAAGGTGTTGTTTAAGGGTGCCGAGGCCCCCGCATCCGCTACCGAAGATCGCGGATTCAGCTCGCGGCGTCAGGCCAACGAGGTAAGCTATTCGACCCTTTACGGGACTCTTGTCTTTCATAGTCTGACTCTATGCGGGATCTAAACTCCCTTACCTTTGAAAGGACTGGCTGAAGAAGTCCGGGAAGGTTAACTGTCCGGCTCCCTTATCAGAAGACCCAGGGGACGCCCGGTTGACGGGGCTGCTAGTTCCGGCACCTCACGTGGTGCCGGAGAAGAAGGCCAAGAAGAAGGCCACGGGGACTCGAAAGAGCTCCCGGCGCCTGGTGGTGTCGGATTCATCGCCCGACAACCCCGAAGCACCCTCCGCCTCTGAAGACGAGGAGGAGGAAGAAGAAGAAGCCTCTTCCCCTCCAACGGGGGGAGGAAAGAAAAGGAAGGCTGCCCCAACTGGGGAGGCCGGAGGGTCCAAGAAGGGAAAGACCCTTCTGCCGGACTACGCCTCCGATGCCGAAGACGGCGGGGACGAATGGCCATCCAGGGTCAAGCCCCTGGCAAAATCGTAAGTGTCCGGATACCCGAATAACTTATGGCGCTCCTCTATTATTCGGTATCTTCTGACGCCGAATTCAATCATGCAGTCTACCCCAGGCTCAGCTCGGCGATTCGACGAGTGGCTCCCTGGGTTCGTCGGATGTGAATAGTGCTTCACTTCTGACGGCTTCCTCCCCGCTCCCTACGGACGACACCGAGGTGGAGTCCCAAAAGGGACTAAATTATGAGGAGGTGGTCCTGGAGGCGCCGCAAGGCGACCTCCCGGACTCCAGGCCCAAAGGGGGTAAAGCCCCAGAGGGATCTAAGTCCGGCCCTGGGCCGGACACTGCTCCGGAACCATGAACGGTTGCAGAGTCCGACAGGCGGCGCCTTCGTAAGAAGGGCAAGCCTACGACGCCGGCAACCTCCGTCCACCCGGAGGCGCCGGACAATTTGCTGGAGGTGCTTAACGGCGCCTCCATCGACGAGGAACACCGCACTGTTATGAGTGCGGTGATTCAGATGGTTCAGTTCGTCAAGAGCGGGCTGACAGAAGCATGTACAAGCCTGTTAACAGGCTTTGAGGTGTGTATTCAAAACATATAAAAATGTTACCGCATAGACAGTAGCCCATGATGCTCAGTTTGGTGTTCGGAAAGAAAAGCCGAGCTGAGGATCTAAAAAGATATACGTGGGAGTCTAACATAAATATGTCAATATGGGAATGCAGGCTGCGCTACTGACCTCTGCCGCAATGACTACGGAGGTCAATGCATTGAAGGAGAGCCTCGAGTGGTCCGAGAACAAGCTCGACCGTGCCAAGAAGCAGCTCGAGGACGAGGACGGTATGTCATACTGTATGTAAATGTATATAGAAATACCTGGTTGCAAATAATGACAGGACCAACGCTAATGTTGCAGGGGCCACGACCGAGATGGCGACCCTGAAGGAGGCAGTGTGCAAGGCCAAGAACAGTGCGGCCTTCGAGTGCACCGAGCGAGAGAAGTAGGAGGCGCGGGTGGCGGAGGTGCGGCAAGAGCTCCAGGCTCTCGTGGAGAAAAACGAGAGTTTGGAGCGTGACTCGAAGACTCGAGAGTTAGAGCTCGCCTTGGCTCTTGAGAGTGCCAAAACCGCTAAGGTCGAAGCCCAGAAGGCCCTCCAGGAGATCGAGGTGATGAAGAAGATAGCGGCGGGTAAGGCATTCTTTATGCAAAGCAAGAATATAAAAGTAAATTATCTATTACTTACCCGATTCCGGAGCTCTCCAGGAGCGTTCGCCGATCTGCCCCGTAGTGTGTCTGATGCTGCCGCATTCTACCGAGCCGAGGAGGGGAGCTCGACGGAAAAGGTGTTCTGGTCTCAATATGCTGAGGCCGAACATCCGGTGCCCCTCAGCGACCAGCTGAAGCAGCTGGTCGAGCTCCACAAGGTGGCCGAACAGGCCATGAAGGGGCTCATAGTTCGGCTGTGGCCTAGAGAAGCCATGCCTGGGAGTTACTTCGGTCTAGTGCGGCGGCTGGTGGACGCTTGTCCATGGATTGAAGTCATCAAGCGCTCCGTCTGTATTGAAGGTGCCCGTCGGGCCCTAACCCGTGCTAAAGTGCACTGGGGCAAGCTGGACGCTGAGAAGCTTTTGACGGATGCGCCACCGCCGGGTAAGGAGTATCGCATGCCCGAGATGTATTATAAGGGCGTTCTGAAAGGTGCCCGCCTTATAGCGGGTGAATGCTCCAAAGATGTAATTTTTTTAGTAGACTCGCATCTGTTATCCTGTACACTGAAAACTTTGTTCATATGCATTAAGCAACGCTTGTTAATTTAAAATATTACCTTCTGTGAGGCCGTTTATCAAATCTGAGAGATGCAAGTCGTCGGCTTCTACCCCCATGCCACGAGTGCTGGGGTGTTCGGGATAAACCTGAGCGCTCTTGTTCCCATTCTTGGGTCCATCTAGGGAGGCGCTCGGCACAATGAACCAGGCCATCGGACTTATAATGCTTTATCACTCTCACTTAGCCATAGAATTCTATAATTTTAAATTTCGGCAAAGCCCCTAGTATTCGGAAGACCGAGTTTGGGGCGCTATCCACGCCTAGGCCGGATAAGTCCGGCTCCTCGCTCTAAGCGGCATAAGTCTTTAAGGACTCGAAAAACCTCGCGAACAGCGACCGGTCTCTCGCACTATCATGACGGTCAGTTTTAGCTTTCTCTATTGAGGTGTTAACCCATCTCAACTGGGGCTAAATCACAGTAGTTCTCCCAGCGCTACCTTAGCCAACATTGTGGAACGTAAGGTACCAAAACATGGGAGCCGGGCAAACCCAACTATTGACCCAAGACATGATTCAGAGCCGATGCATATAGTGCTATAAGTTCGGGGTGCCGCACTCATGAGAGTGTTCGGTCTTCTCACACCATGTTATGGGGTGCTTAAGCCCCTGGTGTGTTGGCCGTACCAAAGTGTACGGTTGCATAATGTCATGACTGAACATATTTGTATAAAAAATAGATGAATACAATAATAGATAAGAGCTATGTATTGTTTATTAAAAAGGGCTGCTATGAAAGCAGAACAATACAAATAGTGCGATAAACAAGATATGGGATTATTTGACATATCCCCCTCCAGGGGTAAGCTGCGGGACTTTAAGTAAAACAGGTATTTAGCTCGTTATAGAGACCACCTGGACATTTGACGTGGCTTGTTCTCTCCCTGGCTGTTGCATCGTGTGTTCGGCGAGTGTATTGCTGGACAGGCCTTCCGAATAGTTGGGTCCTGAAAGTATATAAAAAAAGAAACATCAGAATAGGGAGCCCCTTAGTGCGGTTGAGCCGCATTCTGGGCGTGCCGTAGTTGTGCCCCTCCCCTTATGCCCATGGTATTTCCAAAGCGTAATTATGTACGTGTGGTACCGATATCACCATCTGGCAAGGGTTGGGGTTGGGGCCGCACTGCTATGCTTGCTCGGAACATGCCAGACGGCTTTGTTGTAGGTTACTTCGGGCTCACTTGACGTTGTCCGGACGTTTAACACCTAGATTGGAGAATTGCCTTGAGAGGCTACTCTGTACTTCCGCCGCCAGGGCCGTCGTGTGCTCCTCCGTTTGGAGAGAGCGTTCGGTGTTTCCATTTACCGTGATGACTCCACGAGGGCCTGGTATCTTGAGCTTGAGATATGTGTAGTGCGGCACCGCATTGAATTTAGCAAATGCGGTTCGTCCGAGCAGGGCGTGATAGCCACTGCGGAATGGGACTATGTTGAAGATTAACTCTTTGCTTCGGAAATTATCCGGGGATCTGAAGACCACTTCGAGTGTAACTGAGCCTATACAGCTGGCTTCTACACCTGGTATGGCGCCTTTAAAGGTTGTCTTTGTGGGTTTAACCCTTGAGGGATCTATACCCATTTTTCGCACTGTATCCTGATAAAGCAGGTCCAGGCTACTGCCGCCATCCATTAGGACTCTAGTGAGGTGAAATCCGTCGATGATTGGGTCTAGGACCAATGCGACGAATCCACCGTGACGAATGCTAGTGGGGTGGTCCCTTCGATCAAAAGTGATCGGGCAGGAGGACCATGGGTTGAACTTTGGGGCGACTAGCTCCAACGCATAGACGTCCTTTAGAGCACGCTTCCGCTCCCTTTTGGGGATATGGGTTTCGTATATCATGTTCACCATCCGCACTTGCGGGGGGAAGCCCTTCTGTCCTCTGTTGTTCGGCGGCCGGGGCTCCTCCTCGTCATCGCTATGCAGCCCCTTGTCTCTGGTTTCCTCACTTAACTTGCCTGCCTGCTTGAACACGCAACAATCCCTGTTGGTGTGGTTGGCTGGTTGTTCAGTGGTGCCGTGTATCTGACACGAGCAATCGAGTATCCGGTCTAAACTGGATGGGCCCGGAGGGTTTCTTTTGAATGGCTTCTTCCGCTGACCGGGTTTAGAGCCTCTGAATCCGGCATTGACTGCCGTATCCTAAGTATTGTTGCTGTTAATGCGGCGCTTGTGCTTGTTGCGATGTGACCTGCCATTGTTATCCTTGGTATCCGAATTGCCAGGGCTCTTGGTTATGTTATTGCTACGAGCTAGCCAGCTGTCTTCTCCCGCACAAAAGCGGGTCATGAGTGTCGTGAGGGCTGCCATAGATTTCGGCTTTTCCTATCCTAGGTGCCGGGAAAGCCATTCATCTCGGATGTTGTGCCTGAAGGCTGCAAGGGCCTCGGCATCCGGACAGTCGACTATTTGATTTTTCTTGGTTAGGAACCGTGTCCAGAATTGTCTGGCCGATTCCTCTGGCTGCTGGATTATGTGGCTTAGGTCATCGGCGTCTGGTGGTCGCACATAAGTGCCCTGGAAGTTGTCAAGGAATGCAGATTCCAGGTCCTCCCAGCAACTAATTGACTCTGCTGGCAGGCTGTTAAGCCAATGCCGAGCTGGTCCTTTAAGCTTGAGCGGGAGGTATTTGATGGCGTGTAGATCATCACCACGGGCCATGTGGATATGAAGGAGATAATCTTCGATCCATACCGCGGGATCAGTTGTGCCATCGTATGATTCGATGTTTACGGGTTTAAAACCCTCGGGGATTTGATGATCCATTACTTCGTCTGTGAAGCATAGTGGGTGTGCGGCGCCCCTGTACTGGGCTATATCGCGACGTAGCTCAGATGAGATTTGTCTGTTGTATTCGACCTGGCCGTATTTATCATATCCGACGTGACGATTATCGTCACGTGATGTGGGGCGCCGACGCGATCCACAGATCGATCTTGTTTGCCTTGCCTTATCCTCCAATATGTCTCGCAGGTCTGTTGCGTTTCCCCGTGCTCTGGTATTCTTAGAGCGGCGCCACGGTGCGGCTTGGATTGAGGGCCGAAGGGCCTCTCTGTCGCGGCCACGGGGTGGCCGATCGGGCGCATCGTACGCTGGTGATGTAGGTTTAGTTGCTTCCTCCTCTAATTGGGGTAGCAGCTTGTGCTTTGGGTAACTCTTGGAGGGGCATTCGAGTTTATATTCTTCGGCCGCCAGGACTTCAGTCCATCTGTCGGCTAGCAAGTCTTGGTCAGCTCTAAGCTGCTGCTATTTTTTCTTGAGGCTGCTCGCCGTGGCGATAAGCCTGCGTTTGAAACGCTCCTGTTCGACGGGATCCTCTGGCACAACGAATTCGTCGTCGTCGAGGCTTGCCTCGTCTTCGGAGGGAGGCATATAATAGTCGTCCTCGACCTCTCTGTCTGCCGCTCTCTCATGAGGGCTGGCTCCTTCGTCCTCCTGCGCTGAATCCTGCTGGAGGGGGTTGTCTTCGACACTGTCCGGGGTGTTGATGTCTCCGGTGCCGGATTCGCCGTTCTTGCTTTGGCGGGATTTAGAGCGGTGCCGCTGACGTCGGCGCTTGGGTTGCTTCTTGGAGGGGTCGTCCTCCGTTTTTTCATCACCATCCCCTGCTTTGGGGGTGTCCACCATGTATATGTCATATGACGAGGTGGCCTTCCAGTGCCCTATAGGTGCTGGTTCTTGGTCGTCTCCTTCATCGGCGTCCATACCGTCGATGTCTTCGGAGTCGAAGTCAAGCATGTCGGTTAGATCATCGACAGTGGCTACAAAGTGGGTGGTGGGTGGGTTTCGAATTTCTTCGTCGTCCGCATCCCAACCATGCTGACCATAGTCCGGCCAGGGCTCTCTTGACAAAGAGAGAGACTTTAGTGAATTTAGGATAACGCCAAAGGGCGAGTGCTGAAAGACGTCCGCGGCGGTGAACTCCATGATCGGAGCCCAATCGGGTTCGATCGGAAGGGGTGCGGAAGATTCGGAGTCCGGAACGGAGCCCGGCACCTTGGAGTCACGGGCCTTGTAAAGGACTAGGCTGGTATTCGGCTCTATTGCCATAGAGATTGCGGCTCCTGGGGCGGCGTCCAACCGACCGTCCCAGACTGGCGCAGTCGGCTCCAAGCTAATGGTCGGAGCGGGCACCTAAGTGGCGCTCGGGGCGCTGTCCAGCGCAGAGCTAGATCATGCCCATCGTGACAGTGCGGCGCGCTCGACTGTGGCTCGAATCCGTCGAAGATCAAGTCCCTGCGGATGTCGGCCGTGTAGTTTAGGCTTCCAAATCTGACCTGATGGCCAGGGGCGTAGCTTTCGATCTGCTCCAGATGGCCAAGCGAATTGGCCCGCAGTGCAAAGCCGCCGAATACGAAGATCTGTCCGGGGAGAAAAGTCTCACCCTGGACCGCGTCGTGGTTGACGATCGAAGAAGCCATCGGGCCTAAGGGTGACAACACAGAGGAACTCTCAATGAAAGCACCAATGTCAGTGTCAAAACCGGCGGATCTCGGGTAGGGGGTCCCGAACTGTGCGTCTAGGCGGATGGTAACGGGAGACAAGGGACACGATGTTATTACCCAGGTTCGGGCCCTCTCGATGGAGGTAAAACCCTACTCCTCCTTGATTGATATTGATGATATGGGTAGTACAAGAGTTGATCTACCACGAGATCAGAGAGGCTAAACCCTAGAAGCTAGCCTATGGTATGATTGTTGTTTGTCCTATGGACTAAAACTCTCCGGTTTATATAGACACTGGAGAGGGGTAGGGTTACACAGAGTCGGTTACAATGGGAGGAGATCTTCATATCGTATCGCCAAGCTTGCCTTCCACGCCAAGGAAAGTCCTATCCGGACACGGGACGGAGTCTTTAATCTTGTATCTTCATAGTCCGGGAGTCCGGCCAAAGGTCATAGTCCGGCCATCCGGACACCCCCTAATCCAGGACTCCCTCACTCTCCCTCATGGACTTTGTAGTCTTTAGAGCGTCGCACAATGCAGCATGCCTCATTTTGATCCTCGGGGAGTTCTTTCCTATTAAGGTAGGCCAAGAAGGGTTCGATCCATGGGGCGACGACAGCCATGATGAGATGGGTCAATGGTGTTATTTCGGTGGTAGGGCCCCCGATTATGTCAGTGTGTTCGGAATCTGGGGTTGTGGTCGGATCCGGACTGGCGTTGCCGGTCTCCCCTTGCCACACCACGAATGGCCTGAAGAGCATTTCCAGAAAGATGTTAGGTGGGACGGGGTCGCGGTTAGCGCCAATGCGGGCAAGGACATCCGCCGCTTGATTGTTTTCTCGAACCACATGATGAAATTCAAGCCCCTCGAATCGAGATGACATTTTAGAATGGCATTGCGATAGGCCGCCATTTTAGGATCTTTGGCATCGAAGTCTCCATTTATTTGAGATATTGCAAGGTTTGAATCCCCGCGCACTTCCAGGCGCTGAATCCCCATGGAGACAGCCATCCGAAGACCATGTAATAGAGCCTCATATTTGGCTGCATCGTTGGAGTCTGTGTATAATATTTGGAGTACGTATTGGACTGTATCTCCAGTGGGGGATGTTAGGACAGCACCTGCTCCCAGACCTGCCAGCATTTTAGAGTCATCGAAGTGCATGATCCAATTGGAGTAGTCGCCGTACTCTTTAGGGAGTTCAGCCTCTGTCCATTCAGCGATGAAGTCTTCCAGTACTTGGGATTTAATGGCTCACCGTGGTTTATATGTAATGTCGAATGGGAGGAGCTCGATGGCCCACTTATCAATCCAGCCTGTTGCATCGCTGTTGTTTATTATGTCATTAAGTGGTACTTCAGAGGCCACCGTGATTGAACACTCTTGAAAGTAGTGTCATAATTTCCGGGATGCCATGAAGACCGCGTATGCTATTTTTTGATAATGAGGGTACGGAGATTTGCATGGTGTGAGGATAGTGGATACGTGGTATACCGGCTTTTTAAGCGGGAATTTGTGTCTGTCCTCCTCGCGTTCGACGATGAGAACTGCGTTCACAACTTGGTGTGTTGCAGCTATGTATAATAACATGGGTTCGCCAACGTTCGGCGCGGCCAGGATTTGGTTGCTTGCTAAAAGAGCCTTTATTTCTTCTAGTCCGGCCATCGCCGTGTCCGTCCACTCGAAGTGTTCGGTTCGTCGAAGAAGGCGATAAAGTGACAATGCCTTTTCTCCCAATCGGGAGATAAATCGGCTTAAAGTTGCCACGCATCCAGTTAGTTTTTGGATTTGTTTAACATCTATTGGGGTAGCCAACTGTGACAAAGCTCGGATCTTAGCTGGGTTTGCCTCAATTCCTCTATTGGAAACGATGAAGCCCAGCAGCTTTCCCGCGGGAATGCCGAAAACACATTTTTTCAGATTGAGCTTAATGTCATATGTACGGAGGTTATCGAATGTGAGCCTCAGATCGTCTATTAAATATTCGACATGTCTGGTCCTGATGACCACGTCATCCACATATGCTTCGACTGTTTTGCTGATTTGTTTTTCTAGGCATGTTTGAATCATGCGTTGATAGGTGGCACCAGCGTGTTTGAGCCCAAAAGGCATAGTGTTGAAGCAGAAAGGCCCGTATGGGGTGATAAATGCCGTTGCAGCTTGATCGGACTCCGCCATCTTGATTTGATGGTATCTGGAGTATGCATCGAGGAAACACAATGAGTCGTATCCTGCGGTAGCATCGATAATCTGATCGATGTGGGGGAGAGGGAAGGGATCCTTAGGGCAAGCCTTGTTGAGGTCTTTGAAATCGACACATAGGCGCCAGGATTTATCCTTCTTTGGTACCATCACCAGGTTCGCTAGCCAATCCGGGTGTTTTATTTCTCTGATGAATCCGGCTTCGAGTAACTTGGCTAGCTCCTCTCCCATAGCTTGTCATTTGGGTTTTGAAAAGCGCCGTAGTGTTTGCTTGACCGTCTTATATCCCTTCAGTATGATTAGGCTTTGTTCGGCCAGCCTGCGTGGGATCCTTGGCATATCAGAAGGGTGCCAGGCGAAGATATCCCAGTTCTCGCGTAAAAACGCCCACAGTGCAGCGTCAATTGTAGGGTCCAGCTGTGCCCCAATGGATGTTGCCTTCGTGGAGTCTGTTGGGTGGACTTGGAATTTGACTATTTCGTCCGCTGGTTTAAAGGAGGTGGATTTGGATCGCTTATCGAGCATCACATCGTCCCTATCCACCGTGGAGCGTAATGCAGTTAATTCTTCGGCCGCGAGGGCTTCGGACAATGCCTCGAGGGCCAAGGCGGCGGTTTTGTTTTCAGTGCGGAGTGTTATGTCTGGATCACTAGCAAGAGTGATGAATCCATTGGGCCCAGGCATCTTGAGCTTCATGTACCCATAATGGGGTATAGCTTGGAAGCTCGCGAATGCATCCCACCCTAACAAGGTGTGATATCCACTGTTGAAAGGGGCCACTTGAAAGGTTATCTCTTCGAACCGATAATTCTCCGGCGTGCCGAATACCACATCGAGTCTGATTTTTCCCGCACATCGTGCCTCCCAACTGGGAATAATTCCTCAGAAGGTCATGCTGCTTTGCTCAATGCGACTCCTGTCTATTTCCATTTTGTTGAGAGTTTCCTCGTAAATGAGGTTTAGTCTGCTGCCGCCGTCCATGAGCACTTTGGTAAGCCGAAAGTCATCCATGATTGGACTGAGGACCAAAGCGGCTGGTGCCCGGACTATTCTGAATTGCGGTTCGTCACTGGCATTTAAAGTTATGGCCGTGTCATTCCAGGGGTTTATTGTTGAAACTTGGCAGACTTCGGCAAGGCCGTGGAGTGCTCTCTTGCACCTGTTATTTGAGGTGAAAGTCTTGAAGACTGTCAATACTGTAGTGTTTTTTTCTGTGGGATGTTGCTCTGTGGTGTTTTGAATGAGGAGATCCTCGCTGCTCTTGGCCACCTGCCAAAGTATCCAACATGCTCTAAGGTTGTGTGTTGGTACGGTATCCGGTGTGGTGTGTATTTTGCATGTCCTATCGAGCCATCCCTCCAACACGGTTCCACGCCCTGTGATGGGCTTCGATTTCTTCGTTGTTGGATCGGGCGACCTACGAGGGTACACCCTTTTTGTTCGGTCAAGGGGTTTATTGAGAGCTAGTGGATCCTAAAAGGCTGCCTGAGTTTTCCAGGCGCTTTCCATCGCGCAGTACTTCTGTACTATGGTTGCCAAGTCAGCGAAGTGTGATACATGGTGGTGATTTATGGCGTTAATGATTCCCTTGTCCGTATATTTTTTGCAAAATAATGAGATTGTGTCTTCATCGCGACACTCCTTGATCTTGTTCTTGACAAGGAGGAATTTGGCCCAAAAGTGATGTACCGTCTCTTGGGACTGTTGTCTGATGTGGGAAAGATCGCTTGTATCTGGGTGGGTGGGTGGATTCAAGTCCGAACCCTGGCCCGATCTAGGACCCGGAGCTTGAGGAGTTTTCGAGCTTAATAGTTCGGGTTTCGGGATGTCAACCAATTTTTCTGGCCCACAGTCCGATTCTAAGTTCGAAGTTCGGGGCATGTCCTCCCGCGAGCGGGTATACGGCTCGGTGAGCTCAGATATCCCGACATATCTCATCCTCAATATAGGGGAAGAGTTGTTGCATTGCTCCTCCACCACTGCTATCTGATGGGTGATCGATGGAGATTCAATCTCTCTCTGATCGGGTTTAAGCCCAATTGATCATAGTCCGTAGTGACTCCCAAGGCCGCGATGTGATCCAGGAGCTCGTTTAAGGACGATAACTCCATCAGATGCAACTGCTCGGTGTATTCTGAGCTGACGTGGAGGCGATTTTCGATGACCCGAGAAGTCATCATCGGCCCGAGGGCCGAACGGGCGGTCATGATGAAGTCGCCCAGCCGGAGGTTTTGGCCTGAGGCCAGGGCTCCACCGGAGGTGATGTTGTCCTTGATGACAAGGTGAGCCATCAAACCTTTCTTCGACATCACAGTGGAACTCTCAATGAAAGGACCAATGTCGGTGTCAAAACCGGCAAATCTCGGGTAGGGGGTCCCGAACTATGCGTCTAAGGCTAATGGTAACAGGAGGCGGGGGACACGATGTTTACCCAGGTTCGGGCCCTCTCTATGGAGGTAATACCCTACTTCCTGCTTGATTGATCTTGATGAATATGAGTATTACAAGAGTTGATCAACCACGAGATCGTAGAGGCTAACCCTAGAAGCTAGCCTATGATTATGATTGGTGTTGTCCTACGGACTAAACCCTCTGGTTTATATAGACACCGGAGGGGGCTAGAGTTACACAGAGTCGGTTACAGAGAAGGGAATCTATACATCCGAATTGCCAAGCTTGCCTTCCACGCAAAGGAGAGTCCCACCTGGACGCGGGGCGAAGTCTTCTATCTTGTATCTTCATAGCCCAATAATACGGCCCATGTATATAGTCCGGCTATCCGAGGACCCCTTAATCCAGGACTCCCTCACCCCCCTTCATGGACTACATCCACTTCAAGAAGATCGAGTTCTTGTTCGATGCCTGTGGTGACACCATGACTGTCTATGCTCCTATGTCACCAATGGTGAGGAGGGCGATGCGGGCCTCTGCCCATCGCGGTTGGACTAGTCCTTCATCAACCCACTAGCCCACCCAAACAACCAGCATCAACATGATCTTCCGAGCCGCAGAGATGCACAGGGCTCATAAGCCCCATCCGACCTCCAGAAATGGTCCGATGCCCGGTCACCTTCGGCAGCACCGATCATCCAACCTACATCTCACACCCCAGCAAGTTTTCCTTGGTAGTAGATCCGACCGTTGGAGGATTCCACCTCCTGCGGGTGATAATAGATGGTGGCAGCGGTGTCAACATTATCTTCCCCGACACCTCGGCCAAGATAGGGCCCTCCCTATCTAGCCTGCAACGTTCACCCAGCAGTTTCCACGGCTTTGGACCGGACGGGCCAGTGCGCGCCCCTTATGGGGTGTAAAACGTAGGTTTTGGGGGAACTGGCTCAACCCTCTATGGGGTGGCCTACCACATATATATATAATGGTGTCATACAAGTCCTATACCAATATGGTATGGATTACACAATAAGGCTACAATATGAAGTCGAACACCCTCCCTCAATGTCAACTCACTCCTGAAGCATCTAGGAGGTTGAGATTGCGCCTACATACCTCAAACATGGGAGACGGTGGAGCTTAGTGAAGATGTCTACAAGTTGATCTTTTAAAGAGATAAACCTGACTTGTAGTAGCTTCTGTGCGACACGTTCCCTCACAAAATGATAGTCAATCTCAATGTGTTTAGTCCGTGCATGGAACACCGGGTTTGATGACAGAAACGTAGCACCGATGTTATCACACCAGAGGCCGACGGATGTGGCTGAGCAACTCCTAGCTCTCGAATTAGGGACTCAATCCATATAAGTTCAAGAGTCGCATTGGCAGCTGACTTGTACTTAGCCTATGTGCTGCTGCAGGAAACAATGGCTTGCTTGCGTGCACTCCAGGCGATCAGATTAGGCCCCAGGAACACTGCATGTCCCCCCGTAGATTGCCTGTCATCTGGACACCCAGCCCAATCAGCATCTGAGAATGCAGAAAGAACTCCAGAGGAACTGGGGCGTAGATGAAGACCAAAGGAGACAGTGAGACACACATAGCACAATATGCGCTTCACAACAGACTAGTGCACGGACGGGTGGTCGTCAGATACTGCAGGCCACCAACAATACTCTTGTACTCGGTAGCATCCTCAGGGGATAGAGGGGTATGGAGTACCATCAGCAGCTGAAAGTTTGTCAGTGGAGGACATGGGCGTAGGCGATGTCTTGCACTTGAGCATACCAGCACAGCACAGAAGATCAAGACAGTACTTCTTCTGGGTGAGAGTCAAACTACCACGAGACTGATGAGCGACTTCAATACCCATGAAGAAATGAAGTTGTCCCAAATCCTTAACTGCAAAATCATGACCAAGCGCAGTCACAAGAGCATCAGCAGCCATCGAAGAGGAGCTAATGAGGACAATATCATCCACGTACACAAGGAGGTACATGCTCACACTCGGTCGCTGAAACAAGAACAGTGAAGTATCAGCCATCGAAGGAATGAATCCATGAGTGTGTAAAGCTGAAGCGAGGCGAGCATGCCAGGCATGAGGCACCTGTTTCAGTCCATAGAGAGCCTTCATCAGACGACAAAGGTGATAAGGTTGAGTGTGATCAACAAATCCAGGTGGCTGCTGTAACACCCCGTGGCCAACGCTTCGGTTGCCCTTCCATTTATTTTAGTTGTTGATGTGTGTTTTTTATGTTTGTTGCATTATCATAATTATTTTTGCATATTTCATTCCTATATGTTTATGACATGATCATGTGATGTTGCCTTTATCATTTATGTTGCATTTGCATCATGATCATCATTGTAGTGTGCACATTTCTCGTGGGTATATTTGTGGTGGGCTTGTTATATTTGTGAACTCCTTCTCCTCATCTTCTTTGCTGTTCCATCTTGCCCTTTCATCTTAACCATCATCAAGTGCAACACCCTATCACTAGCTTCTTCCTTTCAAATCTCACACATTTATTGCAAGTGACATTTTTCCCTCCTCCATTAATGTTCATTCATATCCTGATAAATCTTGCCTCTTGCCTACACCCTCTCTGTCAGATTTCATCCCATTTGAAGTTGTTTTGGTCAGGTTCAAAACTGATTGAAGTTTGAGATAAGTCAAACTCTAATTATTTTTCTTCCTTCTAAAAATGCCAGAGCACTTTATTCAAATCCTACATAAATCCAGGGTTCCAAATCCATTCCTACTTATTCTTGATTCATTACCTAAACCCCTGGACTTTTCCTTTTCTAAACCTGGGAATTCAAATTTTCAGAAAAGAAAGAAAAGGGAAGGGGCCTCCTAGCAGCTTACGTGGGCCTCCCCACTCCAGCCGGCCCAGCCCAATGCCCGAATGGCCACCTGCTCTGTTTCCCCTCCATCCCCCTCGCTCCAGACACAGGAAGCTCGCGTCGTCGCACCGTGAGCTCACGGACGTCGAGGCCAGCGACGCTCGCGCCCCCTCCTATTTAACCCTGCAGCCTCCGCCCTAGGGTTCCTCCTCCTCCCTCTTTTCCCCTCCACGCCGCCGCCACAGGTAAGGGGCACCCACGCACCTGCTTCCCCGCCTCCAGGAGCCATGGCCGGCTCGGGAACGACCTCGCCGCCGGCCTAACCCTCCTCCGTGGCCTCCCCTTCGTCGTCTACTCGCTCGAGAACACTGCCCCGGACCCATTCTGACGACGAGCCACGCCCAAGGATCACCAAGTCCGGCTACCTCCCCGTCGTCCTCTTCCTCCCCTGCTTCATGGACAGCGCCTTCCCTTGTCGCTTCCGCTCGTCCCCGACCCCGATCGACTCCAGCAACACTCCCACGGTGAAGCCTCCACTCCTCCCCATCTCTCTCTCTCTCTCTGGTCTCGTTGTCCGCATGTCTGTCGATCCGCGCAACCCCGAAGCCGTGCGGCCATGGCCAAGCTCGACCGTTGTTGAGTAGCTCAAAAGAGCCTGGGAGCACTTTGCATCACGAACACTAAGCTAACCCAGTGGTTTCTCCCTCGTGCACACATCCAGGAGGTTCTGGGATCAAATCCCAGGGTGTCCCCAATTTTTTTGCCCTGTTTCTTTTTCATCTTGTTTCTGTCAGGTTCGCTGGAACTATTGGTTCAGTTTGAGTTTGCCTGCGAATCATCTCAGGTGCACTCTTGGTACTACTGGTTAGACTAGCAGGTTTGCACCCAGGCAACCAGGCATCAAATCCCCATGCCAGCAACTTTTGCCCCAGTTTTTGCCTCCCCAAGATCAAGCCCTTGTTCTTCTTCATCTAAAGATGATTCCCTATGTCAACACAAAGTTACAGACATCCCAGTGGTCATCTCAGCGTGCACCCTTCCAGGGGATCTGGGGTTCGAGTCACAGGAGGGCCCCTGTTTCCTTTTATTTTTGCTCCCACAGTCAGCCGCTGGACCTCAAATCCTCTTGGGCCTCATTCACTCTCGGGCCGCTGCACTCTAATGCTTCAGGCCCGTGCATATTTTTTTACCAGTCTGTGTATTTTAGCATTTTTCCAATGCATTCTTATTTACAGAATATGCCCCTGTTTTGAATTGTTAATAACTAAATATGCATGCATCCAAATTAAATGAAACTATATATGTAAAATGCTTAGAATTTTATCTGGTTTCACAATATGCAACTTTCATCCATGTTAAAATATTTAAAATTGTTGTTTGCGTTAATTTGCATAAATGACATGTTAAAATGATTTATGTCATAACTAAATAACCGTAGCTCGGTTTCTAACAAACTTTATATGTAAATGGGGTGGAAAAATGCCTAGTTTAACATGGTCCACTTTATTTTCCTGTTTAACAACAATAAAATATGTTTTAGGGCAGAACAGTACCAAAACTAAAATATGCACATGGGGATTTTCCGGAATTGTCATTTGTTGTTTCCGGCCTCACTTAAACTTGCCTAGATAGTTAGTTTATTTATGCTTCACCTCTTGCCATGTTTAACAACATTTAATATTGTTTGGTAGCTTAAACAAGATCAAACTAAATAATTGCTTGTGGTGTTTTGTCAATATGCAACTCGTTGCATATTGAGCTCCACTTAACTTGTAGTATTGTTTGTTGCACTTTGCCATGCCATGCCTCATTAAACCGGACATGCATCATACTTGTTTGTGCATCATGCCATGTTTATGCTTGCGTGTTTACCTTGTTGTTTGTTTCTTTCCGGTGTTGCTTCTTAGTTCCGGTAATGTTGCGATTGTGAGGATTCGTTCGACTACTCTCGTTCATCTTCTTCATGGACTCGTTCTTCTTCCTTGCGGGATATCAGGCAAGATGACCGTCACCTTGGATCTCACTACTATCATTGTTATGCTAGTTGCTTCGTTCTATCGCTTTGCCGCGCTACCTATCTCTTGTTACTCAAGCCTTCCCAAATTGCCATGAACCTCTAACCTTTTCACCCTTCTCGCTCTTATTTGCATATGTTAGCCACCATATATGCTTAGTCGCTGCTGCAACCTCACCACTTTACCCCTTCCTTTCCCTTTAAGCTTTGCTAGTCTTGATACCCATGGTAATGGGATTGCTGAGTCCTCGTGGCTCACAGATTACAACAACAACAGTTGCAGGTACAGGTTATGCGATGATCTTGACGCGAGAGCGATGTTGCTTGTTTTGGAGTTCTTCTTCTGCTTCTTCTTCGATCAGGGGATAGGTTCCAGGTCGGCAGCCTGGGCTAGTAGGGTGGATGTCGTTTGAGTTTTTGTTTGTGTTTCATCCGTAGTCGGATGGTGCTCTGATGTATTGTGATGTTGTATTCGTGTGGCATTGTATGCCTTTTGTATGTATCCCTATCTATTATGTAATGTTGATGTAATGATATCCACCTTGCAAAAGCGTTTCAATATGCGGGTCTATCCTTGGTGGGACCTTCGAGTTCCTTTTGGATAAGGTCGCATATTGGGCATGACAGTTGCCTCATGTAAACCTCCTCTTCAAGCAGTCCATGTAGAAAAGCGTTCTGCACGTCAAGCTGGCGGAGAGACCATCCACGAGAAACTGCCAGAGACAAAAGTAGTCAAATAGTGGTAGGCTTGACCACGGGTCTGAATGTATCCTCATAGTCCTGTCCCTGACGCTGTTTAAAGCCCTTAGCCACAAGACGCACTTTGTAGTGCTCAATGGAACCATCTGCATGTTTCTTCACCTTGAAAACCCACTTCGAATCGATGATGTTGACATGAGACAGAGGTGGAACAAGTGTCCAGGTCTTATTCTGCATAAGAATGTGATATTCTTGTTCCATAGCAGCCCTCCAGTGTGGGATACTCATAGCGGCTTGATAACTGCGTGGTTCGGAGGTTGGAGCATCCACAGCATGAGCCAGACAAGCAGCAAGATACGTGACCGTGCCATCGGTGCGATCCTTGGGACGAATTGTGCTGCTGCGACTGCGCGTGTGTGGACGTCGTGGAGCAATGACCACCAGAGCAGGCGGGGCATCCGGAGCAGGCGAGGCGTCCGGACCAGGCGAGGTGTCCGGAGCAGGCTAGGCCGGTCAAGCGAACTCCGGTGAGGAGGGACCGGGTGACAGTGGGCCGGGAGATGGTGGACTGGGCGACGTGGGCCCAGGCGGTGTGTGAGTCACTGCAGGCCCAGGCGAAGTGGGCGGCAATGACGCCCGCGCAGATGGCGGAGGTGATGATGGAAGGGAGGCTAGGCGAGGAAGCGGTGATGTAGGTCGCTCCATCATGAGCTCCGACCCAGCCATAGTAGCCAACGCAGGCTCCAGTCGAGTGGTAGATGGGGCTCCCGAGGCAGAGTTGAGGGCGGGAGGCGGTGCATGCACATGCACCGGCCGATCGACGTGCGCCACGGGTGCGTAGTAGGTCCGTCAGGGAGAAGTTCCACACGAGCTCCACGTCCAGTTCCTGCACCATGATTAGGTAACAACACAGGCGAATATGCAACATCTTCAAATTGGCCAGTCATAAGAGGAGATGAATGCATAGATGGTGCTGTGGTGGATGCCTGAGGCATGGCAGAAAAAGGGAAGATATTCTCATCGAAAACAACATCCCGAGATATGTAGACTCGATTAGTTGGGACATGGAGACACTTGTAGCCTTTATGGAGAGAACTATACCCCAAGAACACACACTTTTGGAGCGAAACTCAAGTTTGCGATCATTATAAGGACAAAGATGAGGCCAGCAAGCACACCCGAATACCTTGAAAAAGGTGTAGTCAGGAGTTTCATCCAAGAGAAGCTCAATTGGAGTTTTCATATTAAGAACACGCGTAGGTAATCTGTTAATGAGAAAACACGTGGTGGAAAAGGCATCACTCCAAAAGCGAAAAGGTACAAAAGCATGAGCAAGAAGTGTGAGGCCGGTTTCAACTATATGGCGATGTTTGCGCTCAACAGCGCCATTCTGCTGATGTGTATGTGGACATGACAAACGATGGGAGATCCCAAGCTTATTAAAGAAACTATTGAGGTTGCTATATTCGCCCCCTCCCCCCAATCTGACTGAACATGGATAATTTTATGCTTGAGTAGACGTTCAACATGCAACTGAAACTGAATGAATATATCAAACACATCAGATTTGCGCTTAAGAAGATAAAGCCATGTGAAAAGACTGTAGGCATCAACAAAACTGACATAGTAGTTGTGACCACTAACAAATGTTTGTGCTGGACCCCACACATCAGAAAATACAATTTCAAGAGGACTCTTTACTTCTCTAGTAGATCAAACAAAAGGTAGCTGATGACTTTTGCCTTGTTGACAGGCATCACACGCGGACATCTCTTTATTGCTAGACTCTAATGGTAGCTCATGGCGGTGGAGTATGTGGCGAACGATGGGTGTGGCAGGATGACCAAAGCGAGAGTGCCACTGGGAAGGTGACGCACGAACACCGCTGAAGACACATGGGGTGGATGGATCCTCCAAATGCTACAAGCCTTGGCTCAAGCGGCCACTAAGCAGAACGTCCCGTGTTGCTCGGTCCTTAACAGAAAGATTAAAAGGGTGAAATTCACATAGGACATGATTATCAAGGGTGAGCTTAGGGACAGATAAAAGATTACGAGTCACCGAGGGAACCCGCAAAACATTACAAAGATGGAGCTGCCTAGAGGGATGACTAGTTAAAAGAGATGCTTGGCAAATGTGAGAGATGGGCATACCTACACCATTGGCGGTGTGAACTTGATCGTGCCCGTAGTAGGCATGGTAGGTGGAGAGTTTGTTGAGCTCGTTCGTCATGTGATCTGTGGCGCCAGTGTCCATGTACCAGCCTGGATCAACACGATAGGATGGCATGTGCCCCAGGTTGACGCGCGGGTCCTTCCCTTTGGCGGCGATATGGGCACCTGGGGCGGCGGCGATGTGGGCAGCCGGGGCGACGGTGGGGGGACAAAATGTTGGGGAACATTGCAGAAAAAAATTCCTACGGTTTCACCAAGAGCAATCTATGAGTTCATCTAGCAACGAGAGAGAGGAGTGCATCTACATACCCTTGTAGATCGAGCGGAAGCGTTCAAGGGAACGGGGTTGAGGGAGTCGTACTCGTCGCGATCCAAATCACCGGAGATCCTAGAGCCGAACGGATGGCACCTCCGTGTTCAAACTTGTGTTTCAGTACGTTGATTCTCTACCTCATTCTGAAATTCCTTGAACTTTTCAAAGGTCTCAGACTTGTGTTTCATCAAGTAGACATACCCATATCTACTCAAGTCGTCAGTGAGAGTGAGAACATAACGATATCCTCCGCGAGCCTCAATGCTCATTGGACCGCACACATCAGTATGTATGATTTCCAATAAGTTGGTTGCTCGCTCCATTGTTCCAGAGAATGGAGTCTTGGTCATTTTGCCCATGAGGCATGGTTCGCATGTGTCAAATGATTCATAATCGAGAGACTCTAAAAGTACATCAGCATGGAGCTTCTTCATGCGCTTGACACCAATGTGACCAAGGCGGCAGTGCCACAAGTATGTGGGACTATCGTTATCAACTTTACATCTTTTGGTATTCACACTATGAATATGTGTAACATCACGTTCGAGATTCATTAAGAATAAACCATTGACCATCGGGGCATGACCATAAAACATATCTCTCATATAAATAGAACAACCATTATTCTCGGATTTAAATGAGTAGCCATCTTGTATTAAACGAGATCCAGATACAATGTTCATGCTCAAAGTTGGCACTAAATAACAATTATTGAGGTTTAAAACTAATCCCGTAGGTAAATGTAGAGGTAGCGCGCCGACGGCGATCACATCAACTCTGGAACCATTCCCGACGCGCATCGTCACCTCGTCCTTCGCCAGTCTCCGCTTATTCCGCAGCTCCTGCTTTGAGTTACAAATATGAGCAACGCACCGGTATCAAATACCCAGGAGCTACTACGAGCACTGGTAAGGTACACATCAATTACATGTATATCACATATACCTTTAGTGTTGTCGGCCTTCTTGTTCGCTAAGTATTTGGGGCAGTTCCGCTTCCAGTGACCCTTCCCTTTGCAATAAAAGCACTCAGTCTCAGGCTTGGGTCCATTCTTTGACTTCTTCCCGGCAGCTGGCTTACCAGGCGTGGCAACTTCCTTGCCATCCTTCTTGAAGTTCTTCTTACCCTTGCCTTTCTTGAACTTAGTGGTTTTATTCACCATCAACACTTGATGTTCCTTTTTGATCTCTACCTCTGCTGATTTCAGCATTGAATATACTTCAGGAATGGTCTTTTCCATCCCCTACATATTGAAGTTTATCACAAAGCTCTTGTAGCTCGGTGGAAGCGACTGAAGGATTCTGTCAATAACCGCATCATCCGGGAGATTAACTCCCAGCTGAGTCAAGCGGTTGTGCAACCCAGACATTCTGAGTATGTGCTCACTGACAGAACTATTTTCCTCCATCTTACAGCTGAGACTTCATATCTCTCGACCCGGGCATGAGCTTGGAAAACCATTTTCAGCTCTTCGAACATCTCATATGCTCCGTGTTGCTCAAAACGCTTTTGGAGCCCTGGTTCTAAGCTGTAAAGCATGCCGCACTGAACGGGGGAGTAATCATCAGCACGAAACTGCCAAGCGTTCATGACGTCTTGGTTCTATGGGATGGGAGCTTCACCTAGAGGTGCTTCTAAGACATAATCTTTCTTTGTAGCTATGAGGATGATCCTCAGGTTCCGGACCCAGTCCGTATAGTTGCTGCCATCATCTTTGAGCTTGGTTTTCTCTAGGAACGCGTGGAAGTTGAGGTGGACATGAGCGTTGGCCATTTGATCTACAAGACATATTTGCAAAGGTTTTTAGACTAAGTTCATGATAATTAAGTTCATCTAATCAAATTATTTAATGAACTCCCACTCAGATTAGACATCTCTCTAGTCATCTAAGTGATACATGATCCGAGTCGACTAGGCCGTGTCCGATCATCACATGAGACGGACTAGTCATCATCGGTGAACATCTCCATGTTGATCGTATCTTCCATACGACTCATGTTCGACCTTTCGGTCTCTTGTGTTCCGAGGCCATGTCTGTACATGCTAGACTCGTCAAGTTAACCTAAGTGTTTTGCATGTGTAAATCTGTCTTACACCCGTTGTATGTGAACGTTAGAATCTATCACACCCGATCATCACGTGGTGCTTCGAAACGACGAACTTTCGCAACGGTGCACAGTTAGGGGGAACACTTTCTTGAAATTATTATGAGGGATCATCTTATTTACTACCGTCGTTCTAAGTAAACAAGATGCATAAACATAATAAACATCACATGCAATTAAACAGTGACATGATATGGCCAATATCATATAGCTCCTTTGATCTCCATCTTCGGGGCTCCATGATCATTTTCGTCACCGGCATGACACCATGATCTCCATCATCATGATCTCCATCATAGTGTCTCCATGAAGTTGCTCGCCAACTATTACTTCTACTATTATGGCTAATGGTTTAGCAATAAAGTAAAGTAATTACATGGTGTTGAATCATTCACACGTAGGTCATACAATAATTAAGACAACTCCTATGGCTCCTGCCGGTTGTCATACTCATCGACATGCAAGTCATGATTCCTATTACAAGAACATGATCTCATACATCACATATATATCATTCATCATTCATCACAACTTTTGGCCATATCACATCACGAATCATATGCTGCAAAAACAAGTTAGACGTCCTCTAATTGTTGTTGCATGTTTTACGTGGCTGCAATAGGGTTCTAGCAAGAACATTTTCTTACCTACGTAAAAGCCACAACGTGATTTGTCAACTTATATTTACCCTTCATAAGGACCCTTTTCATCGAATCCGCTCCAACTAAAGTGGGAGAGACAGACACCCGCTAGCCACCTTATGCAAGTAGTGCATGTCGGTCGGTGGAACCTGTCTCACGTAAGCGTACGTGTAAGGTCGGTCCGGGCCGCTTCATCCCACAATACCGCTGAAGCAAAATAAGAATAGTAGTGGCAAGAAAGTTGACAACATCTACGCCCACAACAAAATTGTGTTCTACTCGTGCAAAGAGAACTACGCATAGACCTAGCGCATGATGCCACTGTTGGGGAACGTTGCAGGAAAAAATCCGACGGTTTACCAAGATCAATCTATGAGTTCATCTAGCAACGACAGAGCGGAGTGCATCTACATACCCTTGTAGATCGAGCGGAAGCATTCAAGGGAACGGGGTTGAGGGAGTCGTACTCGTCGTGATCCAAATCATCGGAGATCCTAGCGCCAAACGGACGGCACCTCCGCGTTCAACACACGTACGATTAGGGAGACGTCTCCTCCTTCTTGATCCAGCAAGGGGGAAGGAGAGGTTGATGAAGATCCAGTAGCACGACGGCGTGGTGGTGGATGCAGCAGCGATCTCGGCAGGGCTTCGCTAAGCGTCTGCGAGAGGGAGAGGTGTAACAGAGGGAAAGGGAGGCGCCAAGAGCATGGGTGCGGCTGCCCTCCCTCCCCCCCCCTCTTTATATAGGGCCCCTAGGGGGCGCCGGCCCTAGGAGATGGGATCTCCTAGGGGGGCAGCGGCCAAGGAGGTGCCTTGCCCCCCAAGGCAAGTGGAAGCGCCCCCCACCCCTAGGGTTTCCCACCCTAGGCGCAGGAGGGGCCTAAGGGGGGCGCACCAGCCCACCAGGGGCTGGTTCCCCTCCCACTTCAGCCCATGGGGCCCTCCGGGATAGGTGGCCCCACTCAGTGGACCCCCGGGACCCTTCCGGTGGTCTCGGTACAATACCGGTGACCCGCGAAACTTTCCCGATGGCCGAAACACGACTTCCTATATATAATTCTTTACCTCTGGACCATTCTGGAACTCCTCGTGACATCCAGGATCTCATCCGGGACTCCGAACAACTTTCGGTTTACTGCATACTCATATCTCTACAACCCTAGCGTCACCGAACCTTAAGTGTGTAGACCCTACGGGTTCGGGAGACATGTAGACATGACCGAGAAGGCTCTCCGGTCAATAACCAACAGCGGGATCTAGATACCCATGTTGGCTCCCACATACTCCTCGATGATCTCATCGGATGAACCACGATGTCGAGGATTCAATCAACCCTGTATGCAATTCCCTTTGTCAATCGGCACGTTACTTGCCCGAGACTCGATCGTCGGTATCCCGATACCTCATTTAATCTCGTGACCGACAAGTCACTTTACTCGTACCGTAATGCATGATCCCGTGACCAGACATTTGGTCACATTGAGCTCATTATGATGATGCATTACCGAGTGGGCCCAGAGATACCTCTCCGTCATACGGAGTGACAAATCCCAGTCTCGATGCCAACCCAACAAACACTTTTGGAGATACCTGTAGGGCACCTTTATAGTCACCCAGTTACGTTGTGACGTTTGGTACACCCAAACCACTCCTACGGTATCCGGGAGTTGCACAATCTCATGGTTTAAGGAAATGATACTTGACATTTGGAAAAGCTCTAGCTAAACGAACTACATGATCTTTGAGCTATGCTTAGGATTGGGTCCTGTCCATCACATCATTCTTCTAATGATGTGATCCCATTATCAATGACATCCAATGTCCATAGTCAGGAAATCATGAGCTAGTCAACTACAGGCTCACTAGGGACTTGTTGTGGTCTATGTATTCACACGTGTATTATGATTTCCGGATAATACAATTAGAGCATGAATAACAGACAGTTATCATGAACAAAGAAATATAGTATTAACCATTTTATTATTGCCTCTAGGGCATATTTCCAACACAAAAGTCTGCTACTACGTCTTGAGCTTGCGTTGGTTTTCCTCGAAGAGGAGAGGGTGATGCAGCAATAGTAGCATAAGTATTTCCCTCAGTTTTTTAGAACCAAAGTATCAATCCAGTAGGAGGCTCCTCAACAAGTCCCATGAACGTACACAAACAAACAAAGAACTCGCAACCAACGCGACAAAGGGGTTGACAATCCCTTCACGGCCACTTGCGAAAGTGAGATCTGATAGAGATAGTATGATAAGATAAATATATTTTTGGTATTTTATTATATAGATGCAGAAAATAAAGATGCAAATAAAAGTAGATTGAAAGCAAATATGATAAGAGATAGACCCTGGGGCCATAGGTTTCACTAGAGGCTTCTCTCGAGAGCATAAGTATTATGGTGGGTGAACAAATTACTGTCGAGCAATTGATAGAGAAGTGAATAATTATGGCGTTATCTAGGCTTGATCATGTATATAGGCATCATGTCCATAACAAGTAGACCAACTCCTGCCTGCATCTACTACTATTACTCCACACATCGACCGCTATCCAGCATGCATCTAGAGTATTAAGTTCATAAGAACAGAGTAACGCATTAAGAAAGATGACATGATGTAGAGGGATAAACTCAAGCAATATGATATAAACCCCATCTTGTTATCCTCGATGGCAACAATACAATACGTGTCTTACAACCCTTTCTGTCACTGGGTAAGAACACAGCAAGATTGAACCCAAAGCTAAGCACTTCTCCCATGGCAAGAAAGATCAATCTAGTAGGCCAAACCAAACCGATAATTTGAAGAGACTTGCAAACATAACTCAATCATATAAAAGAATTCAGAGAAGATTCAATTATTATCCATAGATAAATCTGATCATAAACCCACAATTCATCGGATCTCGACAAACACACCGCAAAAAGATATTACATCGAATAGTTCTCCACAAGAGAGGGGGAGAACATTGTATTGAGATCCAAAAAGAGAGAAGAAGTCATCTAGCTAATAACTATGGACCCGTAGGTCTGTGGTAACCTACTCACAACTCATCGGAGAGGCAAGGGTGTTGATGTAGAAGCCCTCCATGGTTGATTCCCCCTCCGGTAGAGTGCCGGTGAAGGCTCCAAGATGGGATCTCGCGGATACAAAAGGTTACGGTGGTGGAAATTGTGTTTCATCCTGCCCCCTAGATGTTTTCGGGGTACGTAGGCTTATATAGGAGGAAGAAGTACGTCGGTGGATGCTTGAGGGGCCCACGAGACAGGGAGCGCGCCTTATAGGGGGGCGCGCCCTCCTATCTCGTGGGAGCCTCGGCTGCTTCTTGACTTGCACTCCAAGTCCTCTGGATCACGTTCGTTCCAAAAATCACGCTCCCAAAGGTTTCATTCCATTTGGACTCCGTTTGATATTCCTTTTCTTCGAAATATTGAAATAGGCAAAAAAACAGCAATACGGGCTGGGCCTCCGGTTAGTAGGTTAGTCCCAAAAATGATATAAATGTGTAAAATAAAGCCCATAATCATCCAAAAGGGGTAATATAATAGCATGGAACAATCAAAAATTATAGATACGTTGGAGACGTATCAAGCATCCCCAAGCTTAATTCCTACTCGTCCTCGAGTAGGTAAATGATAAAAAAGAAAAAAAATTATGTGGAATGCTACCTAGCATAATTCTCAATGTAATTTTCTTTAATGTGGCATGAATGTTCAGATCCAAATGATTCAATATAAAAGCTTATAAAACATAAAAATAATAATGCTTCAGAGCATACTAACAAATAATCATGTCCTATCAAAATAGCATAGCCAAAGAAATCGTATCCCTACAAAATCATATAGTTAGGCCATGCTTCATTTTCATTACACAAAATACTCCCATCATGTACAACCCCGATGACGAGCCGAGCAATTGGCATACTTTTTAACGCGCTTCAGCTTTTTCAACTCTTATGCAATACATGAGCGCAAGCCATGGACATAGCACTATGGTGGTCTAATAAGGTGGTTGTGAGGACAAAAAGTGGGAGAAGATAGTCTCACATCAACTAGGCGTATCAACGGGCTATGGAGATGCCCATCAATAGATACCAATGTGAGTGAGTAGGGATTGCCATGCAACGGATGCACTAGAGCTGTAAATATATGAAAGCTCAACAAAAGAAACTAAGTGGGTGTGCATCCAACTTTCTTGCTCACGAAGGCCTAGGGCACTTTTGAGGAAGCCCATCATTGGAATATACAAGCCAAGTTCTATAATGAAAAATTCCCACTAGTATATGAAAGTGATAACATATGAGACTCTCTATCATGAAGATCATGGTGCTATTTTTGAAGCACAAGTGTGGAACAAGAGATAGTAGCAATTGTCCCTTCTCTCTTTTTCTCTCTTTTTATTTCTCTTTTTTTCTTTATTTCTTTTTTTCCTTTCTTTATTTCTTTCTTTCTTTTTGGCGGGCTTCTTTGGCCTCTTTTATTTTTATGAAGTCCGAAGTCCCATCCCGACTTGTGGGGGATAGTCTTCATCATCCTTTCCTCAATTGGGACAATGCTCTAATAATAAAGATCATCACACTTTTATGGATTTACAACTCAAGAATTACAGCTCAAAGCTAGAACAAGATATGACTCTATGTGAATGCCTCCGGCGGTGTACCGGGATATGCAATGAATCAAGAGCGACATGTATGAAATTATGAAGGTGGCTTTGCCACAAATATGATGTCAACTACATGATCATGAAAAGAGCAATATGACAATGATGAAACGTGTCATAATAAACGGAACGATGGAAAGTTGCATGGCAATATATCTCGGAATGGCTACGGAAATTCCATAATAGGTAGGTATGGTGGCTGTTTTGAGGAAGGTAAATAATAGGTTCAATACCGGCGAGAGTTGCGCGGTAAAATAGAGGTTAGCTAAGTGGGAGGATGAGTGTGCGTATATCCATGGACTCACATTAGTCATAAAGAACTCATATACTTATTGCAAAAATCTACTTCTCCCTCGAAGCAAAGTACTACTACGCATGCCCCAAGAGGGATAGATTGGTAGGAAAAAATTCCATCGCTCGTCCCCGACTGCCACTCATAAGGAAGACACTCAAAAGAGCACCTCATGCAACAAATTTGTCACACAACTTTTACCATACGTGCATGCTACGAGACTTGCCAACTTCAACAAAAGTATTTCTCAATTTCATAATTATCCACTAGCATGACCCTAACATTACTACCTTTATATCTCAAAACAATTATCAAGCAACAAGTTGATCATAGCATCCAATTCAACTTCTATGATAGTTTTTATTATACCCAACTTGGATGCTCATCATTCTAGGACCAAATTTGTAACCAAAGCAAATACCATGCTGTTCTAAAAGACTCTCAAAATAATATAAGTGAAGCATGAGATACTAGCAATTTCTATAAAATCAAGCCACCGCCGTGCTCTAAAAGATATAAGTGAAGCACTAGAGCAAAAACTATCAAGCTCAAAAGATATAGGTGAAGCACATAGAGTATTCTAGCAAATTCTAGTAAAATAGGCTTCTCCAAAAAGGTGTGTAAAGCAAGGATGATTGTGGTAAACAAAAAAGAAAAGACTAATGTAATACACGACGCTCCAAGCAAAACACATATCATGTGAAGAATAAAAATATAGCTCCAAGTAAAGTTACCAATGAACAAAGACGAAAGAGGGGATGCCTTCCCGGGGCATCCACAAGCTTAGGATTTCGGCTATCCTTGAATATATTGGGGTGCCTTGGGCATCCCCAAGCTTAGGCTCTTGCCACTCCTTATTCCATAATCCATAAAAGCTTTACCCAAAACTTGAAAACTTCACAACACAAAACTCAACAGGAAATCTTATAAGCTCCGTTAGTGAAAGAAAACAAAACCACCACATAAGGTACTGTAATGAACTCATTCTTTATTTATTTTGGTGTTAAACCTACTGTATTCCAACTTCTCTATGGTTTATAAACTATTTTACTAGCCATAGATGCATCAAAATAAGCAAACAACACATGAAAAATAGAATCTGTCAAAAACATAATAGTCTATAGCAATCTGTAACTAACGCAAACTTCTGGAACTCTAAAACTCCTACAAAAATAGGACGTACTGTACAATTTGTTTATTGATCAGAAGCAAAAAGAATCAATGCAAAATCTCGTTTCTGTGATTTATTGAATTTTTCTCGTGAGCGGAAAGTTTCTGTTTTTCAGCAGAATCAAATCAAATATCATCATAGTTTATCCTATAGGTTCTACTTGGCACAAACACTAATTAAAAGCTAAAAACACATCTAAACAGAAAGTAGAAACAAAATTTAACACTAAATAGGAACAAAAACAAAGAACACAAAGAAAATTGGGTTGCCTCCCAACTAGCGCTATCGTTTAACGCCCCTAGCTAGGCATAAAAGCGAAGATAGATCTAAAGAGTGCCATCTTTGGCACTTGGCTCATAAGTAGCGCACCTGTGATCTCTAGGGATTTCTCCCTTTTTAGCAATGGCTAAACCTTTAGGCAAAATTTCAAGAAATTCATCGGTAGCCAAAGGTTCCTTAACGATAGAAAGACCATTGGGATGAGCCCTTATGGCTTTGAGATCCACGTCTCCCTTACTAGAAGATTCACCCTTATTTTTAGGAACATAAATAAGCTTGGAGGTTTTTGTAGGGGGTTTTGGAGTGTTTTTCATGGAATAAAATGCCGAACCTAAATTTGTAATTATATCCTCAAGTTTACCAATTCTAGCAGAATCAAGGTCTATTTTTTCATTAACTATAGGTTCTTTCTCTTTAAGATTTTTCAAAGTAACTCCAATCCTAGATCCATATTGGGTGATATGACTATGAATCTTTTTATCCAAATTTTCAATCAACTCAACAGTGGCAATTTTATTTTCAATAATATCAAGTCGTTGCATAACGTGTTCTAAAGTTAAAACGGTTCCATTGACCAAAAGAGGTGGAGGGCCAAACAAATCCAACATGGCATTATAAGCATCAAACGTATGGCTACTCATGAAATCACCTCCGGCAGCAATATCAAGAACACATCTATTCCAAGGAGTAATGCCTACATAAAAATTGCGGAGAAGAACGGAAGTGGAAAGCTTCCTAGAAGATTTATATTGGGCATTGCAAATTCTATGCCAAGCATCTTTTAAATTTTCTCCCTCCCTTTGCTAAAAATTGAGAATTTCTTGTTCGGGAGTGATAATAAGGATAGGGGGACTAGCCATAACGACAAGATAAATGAGCAAACACACGGGCAACGGAAAAAAGCAAGCAGAAAAGAGAGGAGGAGATTGGGAAAGAGAGGGCGAATAAAACGGCAAGGGTGAAGTGGGGGAGAGGAAAACGAGAAGCAAATGGCAAATAATGTAAATGCGAGGGAGATGAGTTTGTGATGGGTACTTGGTATGTCTTGACTTGAGCGAAGACCTCCCCGGCAACGGCGCCAGAAATCCTTCTTGCTACGTCTTGAGCTTGCGTTGGTTTTCCTCGAAGAGGAGAGGGTGATGCAGCAATAGTAGCGTAAGTATTTCCCTCAGTTTTTGAGAACCAAGGTATCAATACAGTAGGAGGCTCCTCAACAAGTCCCACAAACCTACACAAACAAACAAAGAACTCACAACCAACGCGACAAAGGGGTTGTCAATCCCTTCATGGCCACTAGCGAAAGTGAGATCTGATAGATATAGAATGATAAGATAAATATATTTTTGGTATTTTATAATATAGATGCAGAAAATAAAGATGCAAATAAAAGTAGATTGAAAGTAAATATGATAAGAGATAAACCCGGGGGCCATAGGTTTCACTAGAGGCTTCTCTCGAGAGCATAAGTATTACGGTGGGTGAACAAATTACTGTCGAGCAATTGATAGAAAATCGAATAATTATGACGTTATCTAGGCATGATCATGTATGTAGGCATCATGTCCATAACAAGTAGACCGACTCCTGCCTGCATCTATTACTATTACTCCACACATCGACCGCTATCCAGCATGCATCTAGAGTATTAAGTTCATAAGAATAGAGTAACGCATTAAGAAAGATGACATGATGTAGAGAGATAAACTCAAGCAATATGATATAAACCCCATCTTGTTATACTCGATGGCAACAATACAATACGTGTCTTGCAACCCTTTCTGTCACTGGGTAAGAACACCACAAGATTGAACCCAAAGCTAAGCACTTCTCCCATGGCAAGAAAGATCAATCTAGTAGGCCAAACCAAACCGATAATTCGAAGAGACTTGCAAAGATAACTCAATCATATAAAAGAATTCAGAGAAGATTCAATTATTATCCATAGATAAATCTGATCATAAACCCACAATTCATTGGATCTCGACAAACACACCGCAAAAAGAGATTACATCGAATAGTTCTCCATGAGAGAGGGGGAGAACATTGTATTGAGATCCAAAAAGAGAGAAGAAGCCATCTAGCTAATAACTATGGACCCGTAGGTCTGTGGTAAACTACTCACAACTCATCGGAGAGGCAAGGGTGTTGATGTAGAAGCCCTCCATGGTCGATTCCCCCTCCGGCAGAGTGCCGGCGAAGGCTCCAAGATGGGATCTCGCGGATACAGAAGGTTATGGTGGTGGAAATTGTGTTTCGTCCTGCCCCTAGATGTTTTCGGGGTACGTAGGCTTATATAGGAGGAAGAAGTACGTCGGTGGACGCCCGAGGGGCCCACGAGACAGGAGCGCGCCCTACAGGGGGGGCGCGCCCTCCTATCTCGTGGGAGCCTCGGCTACTTCTTGACTTGCACTCCAAGTCCTCTGTATCACGTTCGTTCAAAAAATCACGCTCCCAAAGGTTTCATTCCGTTTGGACTCCATTTGATATTCCTTTTCTTCGAAATACTGAAATAGGCAAAAAACAGCAATACGGGATGGGCCTCCGGTTAGTAGCTTAGTCCCAAAAATGATATAAATGTGTAAAATAAAGCCCATAATCATCCAAAAGGGGTAATATAATAGCATTGAACAATCAAAAATTATAGATACGTTGGAGACGTATCATCTGCCATCGCAAATTAGCGCTTGTTGCCCTTGTCCTCATTGCCGATGCCAAGGAAGCTCCTCTGAAAGCGGCGGTGACACTTGGAGGTGACATGGCGTTCATGACCACATAGCTGGCATACCACCCGAGTGTTAGGGGCGCCACCTAGGGTCAATGTAGGGGGCGGGGCGGGCTTGCCAGATGACGGGGCAGGGAGACACTGGCCGCGAGAAGCCCAGAAGGCCGTCGGCTATGAGGTGATGGTGGAGAAGGAGCGATAAGCCTCGACGCGTTGCTCGGTGTAGAGGAGTCGTGAGTAGAGCTCGTGCGGGGGCATCGCTGGCTTGGCGTTGTGCACAGCCTTGGCGAGATTGTCATAGTCGGCATCGAGGCCTTTGATGACAAAGCCAACAAACTCCTCGTCGCTGAGCGGTCGACCGATAGAGGTGAGTGTGTCCGCCAGCACCTTCATCTTGTCGAAGTAGGTCGTGGCGGAGGAGTCCAGCTTCTTAATGTTGGTGAAAGTGCACTAAGTCGACTAGAGGGGGGTGAATAGGCGATTTTTAAAAATTTGTCACTGAGGAATTTCAGGGTGAGGAAGTTCCTAAGTCACGAACAACTAGTAGCGGAATAAGTACTCACGTATAAGCATAACAGAGTGAAAGCATAGTCATCATGCTAAAATGAAAGAAAAACACAGAGTACAGAAAGCGTAAACACAGGATAAGCAGGTTGAAGACAATGTGACTGAATAAATAGAATTGAGGAAATAGAGAAAGTCTTCAATCAAAGTCTTCAAACAGTAATGATCAGGTTTAGCAACACATGAGTGAGGAAATGAAAGGGTTGAGGAAATAGAACCAGTAGGCTTGGTGAAGATAATGATTTGGTAGACCAGTTCCAACTGCTATGACAGTTGTACGTCTAGTAGGAGCGACTGAGTATTTAAACTCGACGACACACAGTCCCGAACACACAGTCCTCACCGTATTCTCCTTGAGCTAAGATCACGCAGATCTCGCCCAACACTCGTGGTAAGTCTTCACAGGTGACTTCCAAACCTTCACAGACTTGGTCACTCGGCGATCCACAATTCCTCTTGGATGCTCAGTCCATGAAGCCTAACCGTCTGGAGGATACACAATCCTCAAAGATAACAAGCGTCAGTTCCATGCAGGAACAATCTCTTCAGTGATGCTCAATCACTTTGGGTTTGTTGGTTTGGTTTGGGGTTTGGGTTTTCCTCACTTGATGATTTTTGCTCAAAGTCCTCGGAGGATGGGATGCTCTGAAATGACAAGTGTCAATTCCTCTCGGAGCAGCCAACCAGCTAGTGGTTGTAGGGGGGCGGCTATTTATAGCCTAGGAAGTAGCCCGACATGATAAGATATAAATGCCCTTCAAGGATATGACTGTTAGGTGGTAGGATATTTTGGACAGCTCGCGCGTAGCATGGCAACGGTCGGATTTGAGGTTCGAATTCCTCAGGGCTATCATGTTCCTCACTGTGTAGGCAATCTGCACTGGCGAATTCCTAACTCCTTAGTCAGAACAAATTCCTCAGAGACCAGAAGATCTTCGGCCCTGTCACTGAAGAAGTTGACTGGACTGATATGAGATTTCCAATGGCTTCACTCGAAAGGATTGGGTATATGTTGGATTTTGAGATGAGCATCACTTGGAAATCAGTTTCCTTAGTATTACCTCGACCCCCTTTAATAGTACGATGTTTCCTATGACTCAAGAAAGAGAAAATGAAACTACGAAACAAAAGTCTTCACGCTCCATAATCCTCGCATGAATATCCAAGTCTTCAAGGTCGCACCAATTTCATCACTTTCAAAGTCTTCAGGAGCACCAAAGTCTTCGGCTGAAGACATTCATTTTTAGGGGTTGACTTTCACTGTAAATATCAAACTCCTCATCGACTTATAGAGCATGTGTACACTTACAAACATATTAGTCCCTTAACCTATAAGTCTTTAATACACCAAAATCACTAAGGGGCACTAGATGCACGTACAATCTCCCCCTTTTTGGTGATTGATGACAATATAGGTTAAGTTTTCAACGGGGATAAACATATGAATTGAAAGTGGTCAATGTTGAGGAATTTGATTACAAGATATAGAAGAACTCCCCCTGAAGATGTGCAAAGTGAGGAATTTGCTATTGAAGCAATGCACATTTTTAGAGTAGAATCATGGAGATCTCCTCCTATATCTTGTAATTCATACACGCATTTAACATATCGAATGAAGAATTAGAAATGCATGATGAAATATGGTGACTGATGTAATTCAGCATGCGTGCATAGCATATATGAGGAAATAGCATGCAGAAAAACAGAGCAAAAGTATCAGGTCACCATCGGACTTAAGTTTACAACTCAATCAACAAACACTTCAGAAGAGCGAGAGTTGTAACTTAACAAAAAAACGCCCATATAGATAGACCCGCTTGAAGACTAACTCAAATTTCTCCTCCTTTGTCATCAAATGACCAAAAGGGACGAAAAATGAGGACTAACGCCCCTGAAGAATTTCATCATGAAGTTGATGGAGGAGCGCCATCATTGTTGGGGTCGGTTGTTGGAGTAGGGCCTGCTGCAGTGTCGTCCAAATCTTCATTTTCATCGGTCTCGCGCGATGAAGAATATGAGATGGGCACCAAGGGAGGAACTTCAACTTTCTTGAATTTCTTCGCTCGAGGCTTAGACCAGCCGAAGTCCTGCTTGAAGCCCGTCTGCTTGAGTTCCTCATCACCATAGAGATGAGACACAATTGCCCAGGTGCGATCAAAACTTCATTGAGGTAGTAATGGTTCTTCTTTACTGAATTATATGTAGCAGTCATGTTGTGAAGAATTGAACCAAACTGACACTTGACCCATTTGTGATTGTGATCGACCTTCTGATGAAGACTGAGGAGAAGCTCATGATTAGTCATCACCCTTGGAGTTGTGGCTTGAGGACTTTGCTTTGTGGCATTGGCGGAAGAATCATGAGTGGCAGAGTCATCATTGGTGGAATACGATGCAGCTTTGTGGAACTGTCCATCCAATGGACAAATGCCCTCATCAACAATTGCAGTGGCCTTACCTTTTCATCAGTTGAGAAAAATGTCCGCTTGAGGACTTCAATAGGGGGAAAGTAACTGCCATGGTTGAGCGTGTCAACCTTGTAATTGATTGAAGACCTTGATCTGAGGAATCTCATAATCCAGGGAGCGTAAGGCTTCAATTCAAAGGGAGATAGTGCAACATTTGTCATAGTCCGCATTAAGAAGTCATGGTAGTTCATTGGGATATCATGCATGATATTGAACAACATATTCTTCATCATGCCAACAACTTCTTCATCATTGGAGTTCTGGCCTTTGATAGGACTCAGTGTCTTGGTAAGAATGTGATAGACAGTCCGCGGCACTGATACCTCTCCAACGTATCTACTTTTCCAAACACTTTTGCCCTTGTTTTGGACTCAAACTTGCATGATTTGAAGGAAACTAACCCGGACTGACGCTGTTTTCAGCAGAACTGCCATGATGTTGTTTTATGTGTAGAAAAGAAAAGTTCTCGGAATGTCCTGGAAATCCATGGAGGCACTTTTCAGAATTAATAAGAATTTTTGGCGAAAGAATAAAGGCCAGGGGGCCCACGGGCTGTCCACGAGACA
>NC_041393.1:582416164-582443004 GCF_002162155.2 Triticum dicoccoides
TCCTATCTCGTGGGCCCCCCGAACCTCCTTCGACCTCAACTCCAACTCCATATATACCGTCTCGGTGAGAAAAAAATAAAGGAGAAAGTTTCATCGCGTTTCACGACATGAAGCCGCCGCCAAGCCCTAATCTCTCTCGGGAGGGCTAATCTGGAGTCCATTCGGGGCTCCGAGAGGGGGATTCGTCGCCATCGTCATCATCAACCATCCTCCATCACCAATTTCATGATGCTCACCGCTGTGCGTGAGTAATTCCATCATAGGCTTGTTGGACAGTGATGGGTTGGATGAGATTTACCATGTAATCAAGTTAGTTTTGTTAGGGTTTGATCCCTAGTATCCACTATGTTCTGAGATTGATGTTGCTATGACTTTGCTATGCTTAATGCTTGTCACTAGGGCCCGAATGCATGATTTCAGATCTGCACCTACTATGTCTTCATCACTATATGTGTGTTCTTGATCCTATCTTGCAAGTCTATAGTCACCTATTATGTGTTATGATCCGACAACCCCGAAGAGACAATAATCGGGACACTTCTTAGTGATGACCATAGTTTGAGGAGTTCATGTATTCACTATGTGTTAATGCTTTGGTCCGGTTCTCTATTAAAAGGAGGCCTTAATATCCCTTAGTTTCCACTAGGACCCCGCTGCCACGGGAGGGTAGGACAAAAGATGTCATGCAAGTTCTTTTCCATAAGCACGTATGACTATTTACGGAATACATGCCTACATTACATTGATGAATTGGAGCTAGTTCTATATCACCCTATGTTATAACTATTGCATGAGGAATCGCATCCGGCATAATTATCCATCACTGATCCATTGCCTACGAGCTTTTCACATATTGTTCTTCGCTTATTTACTTTTCTGTTGCTACTGTTACAACTACTACAAAAACCCAAAAACATTTACCTTTTTTGTTGCTACTGTTACCATTATTATCATACCACTTTTGCTACTAAATACTTTGCTGCAAATACTAAGTTATCCAGGTGTGGTTTAATTGACAACTCAACTTCTAATACTCAAGAATATTCTTTGGCTCCCCTTGTGTCGAATCAATAAATTTGGGTTGAATACTCTACCCTCGAGAGCTGTTGCGATCCCCTATACTTGTGGGTCATCAAGACTAATTTCTGGCGCTGTTGCGGGGGAGCATAGCTCTATTCTCTAAGTCACTTGGGATTTATATATGTTGATCACTATGAATAACTTGAAAGACGCTAAGACCAAGATTTTGCCCTCAACTATGAGGGGAGGTAAGGAAATGCCATCTAGATCTGCAATAGATTCTCCTTCCATTATTAGTAAGCTTGCGACACCTAAACCTGCTACTGCTGTGAATTCTGATATGTCGCATGTTATCGATGATGCCACTTCTGCTTTGCATGGTACTTATGATGAAACTACTTCTGTGCGTGATACTACTTTGCCATTAGGTGAATTTCTTGATGAACAACTTGCTAGAGTTAGGGGGAATGAAAATATTGAAGAACCTATTATTGATGATAGTGATGATGAACGTTCCCCCAATGATTATGTATTACCTGTTGTTTGTAAGGGTTATGTTATGAACAAAGAAGCTGCAGAAGCTATTCTTGCTTGCAATGATAGAAATGATCTTAAGAAATTATTAGCTAAATGGAAGCATCAGTCTCTTAATGCTAGAATGAAACCTGATCCTACTTTTGCTACTTCACCTATCTGTGTTAATGATAAGGATTATGAATTCTCTGTTGATCCTGATATTATTACTTTAGTTGAATCTGATCCTTTTTATGGCCTTGAATCTGAAACTGTTGTGGCACATCTTACCAAGTTGAATGATATAGCCACCCTATTTACTCATGATGAGAAGTCTCGCTATTTATATATCCTTAAGATATTTCCGTTCTCATTAAAGGGTGATGCTAAGACTTGGTATAATTCTCTTGCTCCTGGTTGTGTGCGTAGTCGCCAGGATATGATCTATTACTTCTCTGCTAAATATTTCCCTGCTCATAAGAAACAAGTTGCCTTGCGGGAAATATATAATTTTGTGCAAACCAAAGAAGAGAGTCTCCCACAAGCTTGGGGGAGGCTTCTCAGGTTGTTTTATGCTTTGCCTGATCATCATCTTAAGAAAAATGAAATACTTGATATCTTTTATAATGGACTAACCGATGCTTCCAAGGACCACTAGGATAGTTGTGCTGGTTGTGTTTTCAGGGAAAGAACAATTGACGAAGCTGAAATACTATTGAATAATATGTTGACTAATGAAAATAATTGGACTCTTCCCGAGCCAGTTCCTGAAGTAATTCCTGAACCAATTGAGCCAACTCCTGAGCCTATTCCTAAACCCACTCTGAAGAAGAGAGGCGTTTTATTTTTGGGATAATTAGATTTATGCCCCTAGTTGTGTCCCACTCGCCTGTTTTACCCCTAATTCCCAAAAGTCATCGGTTCTGTCCAAGTCACTTTGCTCCTCTTATGCTTTTGCCCTTTGACCGTTTGACCGTCAGTTTGAAAACTTCATAACTAATTCATACTAAATCATAAAAATGCAAATAAGATACCAAAGTGTTCAGAAAAACATCACCAATATGTGAGTGTCATTTGCATTCATGAAAAAAATGTTGGAAAGTGCACATCTGAGTTTTAGCTCTTTTGATACCACCATGAATAGTAAACTCTAAAAAAATTCAAAAAAATTCAAAAAAAATATGGTGGCAAAGAACGACAAATGTTCTAAGTGCTTGCCAAGTTTCATTAGGGAACGACATTCATGGAAGTCATGGCAAAAAAATAATCTATTTTGGAGTGCTGATTGTTTTTTTTTTGCCGCGGCACCCACGAATGTTATTCCCTGATGAAACTTGGCAGGCACTTAAAACATTTGTCATTCTTTGCCACCAAATTTTTGTTGAATTTTTTTGAACTTTTTTAGATTTTATTATTCATGGTGGTAGCCTAAGAGCTAAAACTCAGATGGGCACTTTCCAACACTTGTCTCATGAATGCAAATGACACTCACATATAGGTGATGTTTTTCTAAACATTTTGGTATCTTATTTGCATTTTTCTGATTTAGTATGAATTAGTTATGAAGTTTTCAAACTGACGGTCAAACGGTCAAAGGGCAAAAGCATAAGAGGGGCAAAGTGACATGGACAAAACCGGTGACTTTTAGGAATTAGGGGTAAAACAGATGAGTGGGACACAACTAGGGGCATAAATCTAATTATCCCTTTATTTTTCAGTCCTGAAGATATGCAAGAGGCAAAGAAATCAATGAAAGAAAAAGGTATTAAAGCTGAAGATGTTAAGAATTTACCTCCTATTGAAGAAATACATGGTCTGAATACACTGCCTGAAGAACTACATTGTCTTGATAACCCTACACAGGTAGTGAAGGTAAATTCTCTCTATAGATATGATAAAGTTGAAATACCCTCTACTAAATTTCATAGCCCATGCTTAGATGAATTTGATGACTTTATGGCTAGACAAGAAAGTTTTAATGCTTATGTTGGTAGAGATTTAAAGAATAATGCTTTCGAGATAGGACGCGTAGGTGATAATCTGGCTAGAGTTAAAGATGAACTTCACCGCGTTAGCAAATATGCTTCTATGGTTGCTACTCAAGCTGAGCAAGTACTCAAAGCTCAAAATGATTTGCTTGATGAATTGAATAATAAAAATGACTTTGCTGTTAGAGTGGCTACTAGAACTGGTAGAATGACTCAGGAACCTTTGTATCCTGAAGGCCACCCTAAAAGAATTGAACAAGATTCTTAGAATAATAATCTAGATGTTCCTAGTTCTTCTAAGAAGAAGAAAAAGAAGAATGATAGGACTTTGCAAACTTCTAGTGAACCTAATGTAGAAACACCTGAGAATCCCAATGGTACTTCTATTTCTGATGCTGAAACACAATCAGGTGATGAACATGAACCTAGTAATAATGTTAATGATAATGTTCATGTTGATGCTCAATCTAGCAAAGATAATGATGTAGAGATTGAACCTGTTGTTGATCTTGATAACCCACAATCAAAGAATCAACATTATGATAAGAGAGATTTTGTTGCTAGGAAGCATGGTAAAGAAAGAGAACCATGGGTTCAGAAACCCATGCCCTTTCCTCCTAAACCATCCAAGTCAAAGGATGATGAGGATTTTGAGCGCTTTGCTGAAATGATTAGACCTATTTTCTTACGTATGCGCTTAACTGATATGCTGAAAGCAAATCCTTACGCTAAATATATGAAGGATATCATCACAAATAAAAGAAAGATACCGGAAGCTGAAATTTCCACCATGCTTGCTAATTACACTTTTAAGGGTGGAATACCAAAGAAACTTGGAGATCCGAGTGTACCAACTATACCATGCTCTATTAAAAGAAATTATGTTAGAACCGCTTTATGTGATCTTGGAGCCGGTGTTAGTGTTATGCCTCTATCTTTATATCATAGACTTGAATTGAATAAGTTGACACCTACTGAAATATCTTTGCAAATGGCTGATAAATCAACTGCTATACCTGTCGGTATTTGTGAGGATGTGCCTGTTGTGGTTGCAAATGTCACTATTTTAACGGACTTTGTTATTCTTGATATTCCCGAGGACGATAGTATGTCTATTATCCTTGGTAGACCTTTTCTTAATACTGCAGGGGCTGTTGTTGATTGCAACAAAGGCAATATCACTTTTCATGTTAATGGTAATGAGCATACGGTACACTTTCTGAGGAAACAATCTCAAGTTCATAGCATCAATTCTATTGAAAAAGTTCCAACTATCATTTTTGGAGGTTTTGAATTTCCTCTCCCTACTGTCAAGAAAAAGTATGATATTCTTATTGTTAGGGATTTTCATATCCTTGTTGAGGTAACTTAGTGTTATTTGAAATTTCTCCGGTTCCGTGTTATTCGGAATGAGTTTGTTAACAAGACTTGATCAACCTTGTTAGTGGATTCATTTTGATGATCATGAGATGGATGAAACTAGAAGGCACAACCTTCTGTACCCTCCTTTCACTTTCTGTTATTTAGAATAAATAAATAAATAAAATAGTATTATCTGTCTGTTTTCTGATTTATCCGTGCATTAAAAAAATAGTCCGAAAATAAAAGTGCTCCAAATGCCCTGAAAATTTAGTATGATTTTTTCTGGAATATTTGAGGATTTTAGGCACTGAAAACACTGCAGGAGGGCCAAGCACCAGGCCACGAGAGAGGAGGGCGCCCCCCCCCCCTCTAGGGGCGCGCCCCCCTATCTCGTGGGCCCCTGGTGACGCCCCTCCACTTATGCTAACACCCACACACTCCATCTTCTACCCAAAAAAATTCCCATCCAGCTCAAGCCCGAGTTGTAGCTCGTTTTGCTGCGATTTTCGATCTCTTAGCTCAAAGCTCCATTCACAAAACTGCTTTAGGAGATTGTTGCTTGGTATATGACTCCTCCATTGGTCCAATTAGTTTTTGTTCTAGTGCTTTATTCATTGCAAATCCTTGCTACCTTGGTGACCCTGTTCTTGAGCTTGCATGTTAAATTTTTGAGGTCCCAAGCAATTCCAATGCATGATATAGGCTCTAGGCACTTGTAGGAGTAGTTGCTATCAACCTTGTTTAGTTTTATGCATTTTTATTTTGAAGTTACTAAAATTTTAGATTTTTTCAGAAAAAGAAATATGCTTAGGAGAATGTACCAAGGTGGCTCCTCGGCAAAGAATGGGCCAAGGATTGCTATACGAGAGCAAGACGTTAGATTGCCGATGGATGCATATGTACGGGCTTGTGAGTGGCCATCCGATGATTTTATGGTCAAAGCAGGCTTCAAGGAGGAATTTGACGTGTATGTGCGTAATGCCGAGCTAGAGGACTTCTTACAAGATAAGTGTCCTCAATATTATCATTTGACTGATTCCTTTGTGCGGAGGTTCGAATATATTTCTTCGCCTAATTCCCCTAGTGTTATGTTTGATATTTATGATACATCTTATACCATGGATTTAGAGGATTTCACAACTGCTTGCAAACTCCCTCAGTGGGGTAATATCAATGATCCTCGCAAATTTGAATTTAGAGATTTTCTTGCTAGTATTACTGTGGGAGAATCTAGGGACGTAGCACAAGCTACCATAGGGAGCATTCATTTTCCTGCTATACATTACTTGCTCTCTTTATTGGTAAATGCATTAACGGTAAGGACGAAGTAAGTCACTTGTGTGCCCCTCATCTTTGTGTCCTCAAGAGTGCTGTGTCTGGTTACAGGGGTTATAACTTGGGGGCAATAGTTGCACGTAGGCTGCATAATAATAGTAAAAAGGGAAATTTCTTTGGAGGAATTTATGCAACCCGTGTGGCAAATTTTCTTAATATAGCTCCACGAGAGGGGGATATGATTGTAGCTCCTGTTTATTTAGATAAAAAAAAGCTATGTTTGATCATCAATTTCTTGAGAGGAATGAACAATTCCTCCATTATCGACTAATATATGATAGACGCAATGTCGTCCCTGTTACTCTTCCTGCTCCCTACCTTTTTGATTATCAGGCAAGAGGAGGATATGTTATCACCAGGGAAGAAGCCACTGAATATGAGAGGGGAATGGAGGCAGCTCGCCAACACGCCACTGCCCAGGAGGCCGTTGCATCTGCATCTCAGTACAATCCCAGTTTCACTTATGGATATCAGCCAGGCGGTCCTTGGTATTAAACCAACCTAGGCCAAAAGCCTAAGCTTGGGGGAGTACGTATTTCTCACCGACTTTACATTCATGTTCACACACTAGTCGTCGATGCTCATACTCTTTCATTGTATTATCCATGTTAGTTTAAATCTCCTTTTCTAGTTTTCTACTTGTGTGTTTGATAAACCTTAAGAAAAACCAAAAAAATTAGTTAGTTTAATTTCCTTGCTTGTAGTAGAAATTAAAATGAAAACCCAAAAAGATTTCTCATTCTTCTTTTACTTGTTGGGAGCTTTCCCGTGTAAATAGTTTTATTTTCTTTTCTTTCTTCTAGGGTCGAGAAGACCATATTGAAAATGCTTAGTGGCTCTCATATGCATGATTGATTATTTATATTTAGAGCCCATATTACTTGTCTTCTCTCTTGAGTTGAATGCTTGCAGATTCCAGCTTAGTCCAATGCACGTGCACTCTTATTATTATACACTTCGTTCGGTCGTGCGAGTGAAAGGCAATAATGACGATATATGGTGGACTTATTGGGATGAGAAAAGCTGGTATGAACTCGACCTCTCTTGTTTTTGTAAATATGATGATTCATCATTCCTGAGTCAGCTATTATGAAGTAAACATATTTGCAATGACATTTAGAGATTATAGATGCTTGTGCCATGCTTGATTAGCTTTGAGTCATAATAGTTTACCTTGCGTGCCAACATGCTATTAGAATGATTATGATGTGATATGATGGGATGGTATCCTCCTTTGAATGAATTGAGTGACTCGACTTGGCACATGTTCACGCATGTAGTTGAATCAAATCAACATAGCCTTCATGATATTTATGTTCATGGTGGATTATATCCTACTCATTCTTGTATCCCGTATGAATTAATTTTAATGCATGCTTACGACTGTTGTCGCTCTCTTAGTTGGTTGCTTCCCAGTCTTTTGCTAGCCTTCACCTGTACTAAGCGGGAATACTGCTTGTGCATCCAAACTCCTTAAACCCCAAAGTTGTTCCATATGAGTCCACTATACCTTCCTATATGCGGTATCTACCTGCCGTTCCAAGTAAATTTGTATGTGCCAAACTCCAAACCTCCAAATGAAATTCTGTTTAGCATGCTCGAGCAGCTCATGTTACAACTAGGGCTGCCTATATCTTCCATGTTGGGTGTGTTATTCTCAGAGGAGTGGACTCTGCTCCTCATTCACGAGAAAGGGCCGGTAACCGGGATGCCCAGTCCCATGATCCAAAAAGATCAAAGCAAATCAAAATAATTAAACAAAACTCCCCCAGGGTTGTTGTATGTTGGAGGCACTCATTGTTTCGAGCAAGCCATGGATTGATGCTTGTTGGTGGTTGGGGGAGTATAAACCTTTACCATTCTGTTTGGGAACTGCCTATAATGCATGTAGTATGGAAGATACAGCCATCTCATAGGTGTTGCGTTGACAGCGAAAGTATTCCGCTCAAAATTTTATTCAATCTCTATTTTAAAATCGAGCTCCGGCACCTCTATAAATCCCTGGTTCCCTCTGCGAAGGGCCTATCTATTTACTTTTATGTTGAGTCATCACCCTTCTTAATAAAGCACCAGCTGGAGAGCACACTGTCATTTGCATTCATTATTACTGGTTTATATTGGGTATGACTTGACTGGATCTCTTCTACCATGAATTACAATGTTTAGTCAGTCCTTGATCTTTAAAGGTGCTCTGCATTTATGTTTCGCGGTCCCAGAAAGGGCTAGCGAGATACCATTTTGTTATATCATGTTATGATTATTTTGAGAAAGTGTTGTCATCCGAGTTTTATTATTATGACTCGCTAGCTGATTATGCTATTGATATGAGAAATTGTGAGACCTATGTGTTATTGTGAGTATGGTTAGTTCATAATATTTGCTAAAACTTAAATGCTGGTTTTTCATGTTTACAACAACAAGAGCAAACAGAGTTTGTAAAAGTTTTTCTTTATCACTTTCAGTTTGTCAACTGAATTGCTTGAGGACAAGCAAAGGTTTAAGCTTGGGGGAGCTCATACATCTCCAACGTATCTACTTTTCCAAACACTTTTGCCCTTGTTTTGGACTCTAACTTGCATGATTTGAATGAAACTAACCCGGACTGACGTTGTCTTCAGCAGAACTGCCATAATGTTGTTTTATGTGTAGAAAAGAAAAGTTCTCAGAATGTCCTGGAAATCCACGGAGGCACTTTTTAGAATTAATACGAATTTTGGGCGAAAGAATCAAGGCCAGGGGCCCACAGGCTGTCCACGAGACAGGGGGGCGCCCCCCCTAGGGGCGCGCCCTCCTATCTCATGGGCCCCCCGGACCTCCTCTGACCTCAAATCCAACTCCATATATACCGTCTCGGGGAGAAAAAAATAAAGGAGAAAGTTTAATCGCGTTTCACGACACGGAGCCGCCGCCAAGCCCTAATCTCTCTCGGGAGGGCTGATCTGGAGTCCGTTCGGGGCTCCGGAGAGGGGGATTCATCGCCGTCGTCATCATCAACCATCCTCCATCACCAATTTCATGATGCTCACCGCCGTTCATGAGTAATTCCATTGTAGGCTTGCTGGATGGTGATGGGTTGGATGAGATTTACCATGTAATCAAGTTAGTTTTGTTAGGGTTTGATCCCTAGTATCCACTATGTTCTGAGATTGATGTTGCTATGACTTTGCTATGCTTAATGCTTTTCACTAGGGCCCGAGTGCCATGATTTCAGATCTGAACCTATTATGTTTTCATCAATATATGTGTGTTCTTGATCCTATGTTGCAAGTCTATAGTCACCTATTATGTGTTATGATCCGACAACCCCGAAGTGACAATAATCGGGGCACTTCTCGGTGATGACCGTAGTTTGAGGAGTTCATGTATTCACTATGTGTTAATGCTTTGGTCCGGTTCTCTATTAAAAGGAGGCCTTAATATCCCTTAGTTTCCACTAGGACCCCGCTGCCACGGGAGGATAGGACAAAAGATGTCATGCAAGTTCTTTTCCATAAGCATGTATGACTATTTACGGAATACATGCCTACATTACATTGATGAATTGGAGCTAGTTCTATATCACCCTATGTTATAACTATTGCATGAGGAATCGCATCCGGCATAATTATCCATCACTGATCCATTGCCTACGAGCTTATCACATATTGTTCTTCGCTTATTTACTTTTCTGTTGCTACTGTTACAACTACTAGAAAAACCCAAAAACATTTACCTTTTCTGTTGCTACTGTTACCATTATTATCATACCACTTTTGCTACTAAATACTTTGCTGCAAATACTAAGTTATCCAGGTGTGGTTTAATTGACAACTCAACTACTAATACTCAAGAATATTCTTTGGCTCCCCTTGTGTCGAATCAATAAATTTGGGTTGAATACTCTACCCTCGAAAGCTGTTGAGATCCCCTATACTTGTGGGTCATCAGGCACATAGAGCAATTCCTTCACGAGGAATTTGGTTCTTGGGGCTTGACCAGGCTTCATTGGTTTCATCAACACTTGCATATAGTGATCAGAAAGTTCAGGTTCTTGATACATAAGATGCGCACCTTCGAGGGGAGGACTGACAGGCAGGGCATGAAGCAATTCAGAGGCTGGTGCTTTGAAGTGAGTGTTCTCTATCATCCAGTCCAACACCCAGGAGTTTATATCTTCAGCATTGCCGGTGATGTGCAGTGTCGCGTAGAATTGAAGAATGAGTTCTTCATTCCAATCGCATATATCGGTGCAGAAGTTGAGCAGTCCGGCGTCATGAAGAACACTGAGGACTGGTGTGAAGCACGGTAGCGATTCCATATCCACATGAGGAATATGCTCATGGTTGAAGACTTTGTCCTTATTGAAAAGCAGTGAAGAATAGAAGTTGGCTTGGCTAGCAGTCCAGAAATGCTTCCTTCTAATACGAGCAGAGTCATAAGGATTGTAGTCGGTGAAGAACACTCGCTCATGGAAAAAGTCATCAGCCTTGAATTTTGGCGTCTTCGAGAATGGATTCTTCGGCTTTGGATGAGGAGTATCAGTCAATTGCAGTACTACCTCAGGAATCTCAATCTCTGGAGCCGCGGGCTGAGGAATTTCAGTTTCTGCTTCATTAGTAGCCTGGGTCTCCATATCTTCAGCAGCTTTGTCATCAGCACTAGTGGCTAGAATTTCTTCTGGAATGGAAGGCGTAGGGTGAATTTCATCAGAGCCCATGAGAACTTCAGTTGGTACTGGGGACTGAGGAATTTGTTGCAGTGGCGTGAACATGGGAGAGTTGGGATGCTCACTTTTCCAAAAGTCATCATTCATCATAGGTGTGGTGCTCCCAATGTCCATGTCTTCATCTTCTTCCATTTCTTCCACGCCTGCCTCTTCAGCTGTGAACTAAGGCATTGGCGATGATACCCGAGGAGTTGAAGTGAAAGTGTCCACTTCAATTTCTTCATCCATCTGCTCTATAGAAGCAGCAGAAGGATTTTTTTCAGCAGATTCACTCGGAATCACATAATCTTCACCAAAAGGAACGAGTTCCTTGATGACATGGTTGAGAGAGGAATAACATCAATTGGGTTCTCAAGTGAGCTTGTCAAAATATTCGCCTTCTTGGGTGCAGAAGATTCTAAGGAAGCTGATGCTTTCCTTTTCTTCAGAGCGGCTCGCTCTGCATCCTTTGTTTTCTTCACTTCCAAGGCAGAAGGAAGAATTGGAGTTAGTGTTGGCATTGATGCAGGAGGAGCAGAGGGAGTTGGAGCAATTTCTTCTAGCACAACTGATGCAGTTGTCCTGTCTTGTTCAGCTTCGGCAGGCGCAGCTTCAGATGCTTCAGTTGGCCTGGCTTGTTCTTCAGGCGCAATGCTAGTGGTTGCCCTGCGAATTTCTTCAGCGGCTGGAACTCCTTCAGCCCTGGTGCTTGCAGTTTCATCAGCAGCCTAATTTTCATCAGCGGTGCTGGCATTTTCCTTAGTTGGTTGTGCAGATGCATCAGCTTGAGGAATTTCAATGTGCGTTGGAGCAGCAACATTTAAAGTGAGGCCTTTCGCCATTTTGATGAATCTGACTTTGGCTCCCTGCCATTCTTCCTTGTAGGCCTCAAATTCATCACTGAGCTTTTTGATCTCAGATTGTAAAGCGATCAGTTTTTCAGGCAATAGCGCGAGAACATTGTCCTTCAGATAGCGTTGTTTCTTGTACTGGGCTTTCTTCACAGTCCTGGCATGTTCTTACTTCCATTTTTCTTCAGCGATGAATGCCATCAACATGTGACTTTGTCCAGGAGTGAGGTCTAACTCTGGCAAAAAAGTGTTTGGGTCTTTGTGCCAGAGTTCAGTGAAATCCAGGATCTTCTTCGGATCCAATATAAGAGGCACAGCACTGCCCTTGTCTCTAGCGGCCCTTTTCTGTCTACTTTTGATGAGTTCAGCCAATTCTTCATCATCAGCTTCATCATCATCAGATGGTATATGGAAGGCAACTTGTTGTGAGGACTTGTTCTGGTGCCACGTCCTGCAATGGCCTTGGTCTTCAGCAAAGTTGGACTTTTTGAGAACTGAGGAGGAGCGGAAGAACTTGCAGAAGCTCCTGAGCCAATTGAGATGCCTATTGTCCTTTGGCATGTGGCGAGATGCACATGTGTTGAGGACTTTGCCGGAGGAGCTGAGGATTTTGCAGCCGGAGGAACTGGAGCAGCCTGAGGAATTTGTCGTGAGGGCATAGATGAGCTTGGCCGTGAGGGCATTGCTGATCTCGGAGGTTTGTGAGCAGGCTTCTTGGGCATAGCCTTATTGCTTGTGGAAGCCTCAGCAGCGGCAGCAGCAGAATCTTCATTGAATTTCTTCACTGCTTCTTTGGCCAGTTTGGCCAATTTGGTTTGCCGCTTGGCCCATTCATTAGCATAATCCTCACCATGTTTGATGCTTGTGGGATCAGCTATTTGGCCAGGTGCCAATGGAGGTCTTGATCAAGGAGGGTTGAGAGTGAATTTCTTCATATATTTTGGAGTAGCATATTTGTACTCCCTCCATTCCCGTGCCCATCTTCGTTCAATTCTCTGTATATGCACCTTGCGCTCATTCTTGGTTTCCTTCCCATGAGTTGCCTCATCAGGTGTGCACTACCCTGCATAAATGTCAGCAAGGATCTCAAAGGCAGTGTTGACTTCCAGTTTCTTTCCTCCCTTCTGAGGTCTTTTCCCATCTGCCATTTTCTTCAGCTGAGGAATTTGAACTATTGAGTTCTCTGAAGAAGTATGCAGCTTTTCTTCGAGGAATGCTGCAAATGAGTTAAGTTGATGAGAACCTAGTGATTCATCAGCAGATATGTGTACGTGTGAACAGAGTATAGGTGCGAAGAATTTGGAGAGGTCATATGTGTTCTCAGAAGTTTTTGCAAAACAGAACAAGTTTGAGGAAATAGACCAGATATGTCTTGAAGAATTTCACTAAGCGTTCTTTGACTTAGGTTCCAGAGTTGTATGGATTGTGAAATTCACACAATTGAGGAATCTTGAAGAAAAAAACGTCACTTAGAGAAACAAATCAATAATATATGATTGTGCGAGGTGTTCAGAGTGTGGAAGTTGAAGAATAAACACCTTTTGAAGATTTTCTGGAAATCATCAGTTTCAACAAAGGCAGTAAAAGTAACTTTTAATTACCCTTGACAAAGAACATGATGAACTGAGGATGTAGATTTAGAAGTTCGTCAGTCCAGATCTTCCACGCCCTAACTTGACAGCCGGTGCGAGTACGACAGCGATGAGGTCGAGGCAGTGAAGCTCTTCCTCACCAACGACGATCAAGGTAGCGGCAGCGCTAGGTCTAGAGAGCCCGAGCGAGGGGAGTGAGATCGAGCGGGGTAAATGCAGTCTGAGGAGGGTGAGGGGTATTTACAGCCGAGGTGAAAAACCATTCGCCTGAGGAAATTGGACGAACATGCCCCAGACCCTTCTCATCCTAGCGACATGTGTCACCCACGTATAGTATGGTGGAGATCGTGTGAGATCGTGGGTGAATAGATAAGTCTTATCGTGGGATGTGGAACGGTTTGAGCGGCCAAATCCAAAATTTTAGATAGGAATATTTTAATGTTTCGTTCGCAAATTCTTCAGCTGACAAAGACACAGTGAAGATTTTGAACGGGTTTCAAATAGAACACACATGAAGAATTTGTGAATAGACTGGGTTGCGTTTAGCATAGAGGGGAAAGGGTCCGATCACATTCACTTAGTAGAAAAGGCAGCTTGAAGAATTAGCAATAAGTGAATGTTGTAGAGGACATAAAACTCAAATATATATATATAGTCAATGAAGAATAATGATGGAAGGACTGAAGACTTTGCAAAGTTGAAGAATTTGAAAAACTGAGGAATTTCAAAAATGACAAACTCAAATTGAAGATTTTAAACTTTGGTTGGTGGCATAACCCACCGTATAAGAATGATGACTTCAGACACCGCGTACAATTGTCGTAAGGTTCTGAGAATCAAATTCTTCATTAATTTCTTCACACTTAGAGGGTTAGTCTTCATTGATTGAAGAAAAACGTTACTTCGTGTGTTGCACGTCTAAGTCATCAAATTTGCATAAGTGTTAGGATGTGTGTCCTTTTCAAAGAACATTCGAAGATTCCTGGATATTTAGCTCACACCGCAACTTGCTAAATCTCTTCTCATCCAAGGGCTTTGTGAAGATATCAACCAGCTGGTCTTTAGTACTTGCATGGTCGATGGAGATGTCGCCCTTCAACACATGGTCACGAAGAAAATGATGATGAATCTGGATGTGCTTTGTCTTCGAGTGCTGAACTAGGTTGTGAGCAATCTTGATGGTACTCTCATTATCGCAGTAGAGTGGCACATTCTTCACATTGGTGTCATAGTCCTTGAGGGTTTGCTTCATCCATAGCAATTGAGCACAGCAGGATCCAGCAGCAATGTACTCAGCTTCAAAAATTGAGAGTGACATGCAGTTCTGCTTCTTCGAGGACCAACATACCAAGGATCGTCCGAGGAAATGACATGTGCCTGACATTGACTTGCGGTCCACACGATCACCAGCATAGTCAGAGTCTGAATATCCAATGAGATCAAAGGAAGAGCCCTTGGCATACCATAATCCAAGTGTTGGTGTGTGAGCTAGATATCGAAGAATATGCTTCACAGCCTTATGGTGTGATTCCTTTGGTGTAGCTTGAAATCGGGCACATATGCAAACACTAAGCATAATATCCGGCCTAGATGCACATAGGTACAATAAGGAGCCAATCATGGAGCGGTATACCTTTTAATCGAAATCTTTACCATTTTCATCGGTGCATAGATGGCCATTTGTGGGCATAGGGATTTTGACGCCTTTGCAATCTTGCATGTCGAATTTCCTCAATACATCCTTGAGGTATTTCTCCTGAGATATGAATATGCCATTGTATTGTTGACGAATTTGAAGACCTAAAAAGAATTTCAATTCTCCCATTATAGACATTTAGTATTCTTCATAGACATTTGATATTCTTCACTCATCATATAGGCAAATTTGTCACTGTAATGTTGGTTACTACAGCCAAAGATAATATCATCAACATATATTTGGCACACAAATAATTCATCATCATATGCTTTGGTGAAAAGAGTTGGATCAAGTGAACCAGGTTTGAAGCCTTTCTTCATGTGGAATTCCTTAAGTGTGTCATACCACGCCCTAGGTGCTTGCTTGAGGCCATAGAGGGCCTTGTTGAGTCTGTAGACGTGATCTAGAAATTTTGGATCCTCAAAACCTGTTGGTTGAGCAACATATACTTCTTCCTCAAGCTTACCATTGAGGAATGCACTTTTCACATCCATTTGATGTAAGATGATATTATGATGGTTAGTGTAAGCAGCAATATGCAAATAGCCTCAAGTCTAGCAACAGGTGCAAAAGTTTCATCGAAATCAATTCCTTCAACTTGTGTGTAGCCTTGAGCTACAAGACGAGCCATATTCCTCACCACAAGGCAATTTTCATCTTGTTTGTTGCGCTAGATCCATTTGGTACCGATGATGTTGTGCTTGCGTGGGTCTCATCGCTTGACAAGCTCCCACACATTGTTGAGCTAGAATTGATGCAATTCATCTTACATGGCTTGAATCCACTAAATTCCATGAATGCTTCATCAAATTTAGTGGGCTCTGTGATAGAGAAAAACGCAAAATGCGCACAAAAGTTAGATAAATGTGAAGCTTTTGAGCGAGTGAGAGGACCTGGTGCATTGATGTCATCGATGATCTTCTCGATCTGCACTTTGTTTGCAATGCGAGGATGTGCGGGTTGACGACTTTGTTTAGGCCCAACAATTTCTTCAGGACCATTTTCTTCAGCAGCACCAGTGTGATTTTCTTCATGATCCAGAATGACTTCTTTAGCAGATTCTTCGGTAGGGATGATATCCTTAGTAGCTTTGAACTTGATGGATTCCTCAGGTGACATTTCATCTAGCACAGGAGGTAGGTGCTCTCTTTGCGAGCCATTAGTTTCATCGAACCGCACATCTACAGTTTCAACAATCTTGTGATGATTGAGGTTGAAGACTCTGTAGGTGTGCGAGTCCTTTCTGTAACCAAGCATAAAACCCTTATGTGCTTTCGGTGCAAATTTTAGAGTGATGGTGAGGATCTCTAATCCAACATTTAGCACCGAAGACTTTGAAATAACTTACATTGGGTTTCTTGTTAGTGAGGAGTTCATATGAGGTCTTTCTCAAGAATTTGTGAAGATATACCCTGTTGATGATGTGGCACGCAGTATCAATGGCTTTAGGCCAGAAGCGCTGAGGTGTCTTGTATTCATCAAGCATGGTGCGAGCCATCTCAACAAGAGTCCTATTCTTGCGCTCCACGACGCCATTCTACTGAGGAGTATAGGGAGTAGACAACTCGTGAGTAATACCAAGTATATCAAGATATTCATCGGGACCAATGTTCTTGAACTCAGTTCCATTATCACTCCTGATATGCTTGATCTTCACACTGAAGTTAGTAGAAGCCCTTGAGGAAAATCGTCTGAAGACTTCCTGCTCTTCATTTTTGTAAGTGATGATATGCACCCATGTGTAACGAGAATAGTCTTCAACTATGACAGAGCCATATAATGATGCAGAACTAGAGAACGTGGCATAATGAGTAGGGCCAAAGAGTTCCATATGAAGTAATTCAAAGGGACAAGATGTGGTCATGATAGTCTGCGAGGGATGCTTGGCTCTGGTGATCTTTCCAGACTCACAAGCCCCACAAAGATGATCTTTGAGGAATTTGACACCCTCAATGCCAATGACATGCTTCTTCTTCACGAGTGTATGCAAGTTCCTCATCCCAGCATGACCAATTCGTCAATGCCATAGCCAGCATTTTCAAGCTTTTGCAAGTATACATGTGGCAGGTTGTGGTCCTGTAGAGAAATCAACAGTGTACAAGTCTCCTTTCCTAAAGCCTTCGAAGACTTTGGAGTTGTCAGATTCCATCAACACAATGCAACGATATTTGCCAAAGACGACAACCATATCAAGATCACAAAGCATTGAGACAGACATGAGGTTGAATCCTAAGGACTCGATAAGCATGACTTTGTCCATGTGTCTATCCTTTGAGATCGCAACCTTACCTAGACCCAATACCTTGCTTTTGCCTTTGTCAGCGTAGGTGATATGCTTCAGATGAGATGGTACAAATCAGTGTCCATCAACAAGTTCCTGTCACTGGTCATGTGGTTTGTGCATCCACTTTCGACGACCCACTCAGTAGCTTTAGGTTGTTCATCCTACAGATGAATTAGTGCAACTTACGAACCCATATACTTCATCATGAAGAAAATGATATCAATTTCATCAACAACAATAGTAATACGAGGGCGTGAGAAATGAGGGATTCATTTCTTCATGATTAGCTTGCGTCCATTCAAGCACATTCAGGTCTCCAGCAAATTCTTCAGACGATTAAGTTCGTCTGGAGACCTGACCCTGCATAAGAGATTAGTTCTTTTTCTTCACCACCCACATCTGTAGGGGTGGCAAAGAATTCATCATTCTGCGATCTCCATAAGAAAAGGATGGCATTGAAGCCAGTGCACTTCGTTTCACAGAAGAGTGGTTAGGATAAGCATATGCATAAGCAGAGAAATTCTTCGAGGACTTATGAACACAATGGTTTGAAGAATAATGCACATATTCATAGCCCTTAGCCTTTCACTGCGAAACTGAAGTGTTAGCACGATGATGTTCATATGAGGATTTTGATCCATGTGAAGAATTTGGTTCATATGAAGAATTTGATCTGGGGTTCCTTTTCTTCATGGGTGGAGTCATGATGACATTCACCTGGAGATTTTCAAGGTACCTTTTAGGAACCCAGATTTTCTTCATAGGGGAACCGTTCTTGCAGTTAGTTCCAACATATCGAGCAAATACTTCAACATTCTGATTCTTAAATAGTTTATAGTTGGAGTCAAATGACTCATCAGAGGAATATGAAGAATCACAAGTAAAGCCAGATAGAGTGCATGGATCTACAGGAGGTCCTTTCGCACCAATCCATGAGGTTTTGGGGTACTGCTCAGGTTTCTAGTAGGTTCCATCAGCGTTGAGTTTCCTCTCAAAGGCAATACCCTCTTTTCTAGGGTTCCTGTTCAAGATATGTTTTTAAGCACATCACATAGAGTCTGATGCCCTTTGAAGCTTTTGTAAATGCATGTCACATACAATTCCTTCGGCCCTGCATTATCATCATTGATACTTGTGGTATCCTCAGATGAGGAATTTGTGACCACGGAGACAGTTGAAGAATTTGCAGCAATAGAAGCATTTGAACATTCAGGTGATGAATTAGCAGATTCACGCTCAATGCATTTTAGACATGGTGGAATAAATTCTTCCTGAGCGGAACTGATCTGTTGAGCAAGCAATGAATTGTTTTCCTTTTGAAGATCTTCATAACTCACTTTTAACTTCTCAAGATCTTCCTTTCTCTGAAGAAATTCATAAGAAAGCTTCTCATGATCAGTTAAGAGTGTGTTATGATGATTTTGAAGGTTGACAAACTTAGACTGAAGTTTTTGAAGACTATCAGTCAAAGCCTTAGTCTGATTCAATTCCTCACCCAACATATCATCGCTTTCATCAAGCATGATTTGAACTCTTTCAAGAGCTCTTTGTTGTTTAGTGGCAAGGGAAGCAAGTTTGACATACCTGGGTCAAATTCATCACCCGATTCATCATCAATGGATTCAGATAGGTAGCATTCAGTTACCTTGGCACCCTTTGCCATAAGGCTTGGTGTAGTGGATGATGATTCAGGTGCGAAAGTCATCTCCTTGAGTGATTCCTTGAAATCCTCAAACTAAGGATCATGACAAGTTCGATGGCCTTCATAGACCTCAGATAGTCGGTCCCAGATAAGCTTCACATGGTTGAGATGCATGATGTTCCTGGACTGATTTTGAGACAGACAAGAGCAGATGACATCCTTCGCCGTGAGGTTGAGTAGAGTGTACTTGCGAATATCATCAGCCTCCGCCATCTTGCATAGATCGGTAAGACCAATCTTAGTGACAGTCCACAGTTTGTTGTTCATCGCCATAAGTCGCTTCTTCATCATGGCCTTCCACTTGGGATACTCATGACCATCAAAGATGGGGCAAGACACTTTCCTCATACCTGCAGTCGACATAACTAAAACTCCAGGTGGTTAAACCAAAATCACACAGAACAAGGGAGTACCTTGCTCTAATACCAATTGAAAGTGCGTTAAGTCGACTAGAGGGGGGTGAATAGGCGATTTTTACAAATTCGTCAATGAGGAATTTCAGCGTGAGGAAATTCCTAAGTCACGAATAACTAGCAGAGAAATAAGTACTCAGGTATAAGCATAACAGAGTGAAAGCATAGTCATCATGATGAAATGAAAGACAAACACAGAGTATAGAAAGCGTAAACACGGGATAAGCAGGCTAAAGACAATGTGACTGAAGAAATAGGATTGAGGAAATAGAGAAAGTCTTTAGTCAAAGTCTTCAAACAGTAATGATTAGGTTTATCAACACATGAGTGAGGAAATGAAAGGGTTGAGGAAATAGAACCAGTAGGCTTGGTGAAGACAATGATTTGGTAGACCAGTTCCAACTGCTGTGACAGTTGTACGTTTGGTTGGACCAGAGTATTTAAACTTGAGGGCACACAGTCCCGGACACACAGTCCTCACCGTATTCTCCTTTAGCTAAGATCACACAGATCTCGCCCCAACACTCGTGGTAAGTCTTCACAAGTGACTTCCAAACCTTCATAGACTTGGTCACTCGGCGATCCACAATTCCTCTTGGATGCTTAGACCATGATGCCTAACTGTCTGGAGGATACATAGTCCTCGAAGGTAACAAGCGCCGGTTCCACGCAGGAACAATCTCTTCAGTGATGCTCAATCACTTTGGGTTTGTTGGTTTGGGTTTGGGATTTGGGTTTTCCTCACATGATGATTTTCGCTCAAAGTCCTCGGAGGATGGGATGCTCTCAAATGACAAGTGTCAGTTTCTCTCGGAGCAGCCAACTAGCTAGTGGTTGTAGGGGGCGGCTATTTATAGCCTAGGGAGCAGCCCGACATGATAAGACATAAATGCCCTCCAAGGATATGACCGTTAGGTGGTACGATATTTTGGAAAGATGGCGTGTAGCACAGCAATGGTCGGATTTTGAGGTTCGAATTCCTCAGGGCTATCATGTTCCTCACTGTCTAGGCAATCCGCACTGGCGAATTCCTAACTCCTTAGTAAGAACAAATTCCTCAGAGACCAGAAGATCTTCGTCTCTGTCACTGAAGAAGTTGACTGAACTGATATGAGATTTCCAATGGCTTCACTCAAAAGGATTGGGTATGTGTAGGATTTTGAGATGAGCATCACTTGGAAATCAGCTTCCTTAGTATTACCTTTTTTTGTGGGTGATTCCTTAGTATTACCTCGACCCCCTTTAATAGTATGGTGTTTCCTATGACTCAAGAAAGAGAAAATGAAACTAAGAAAACAAAAGTCTTCACGCTTCATAATCCTCGCATGAATATCCAAGTCTTCAAGGTCGCACCAATTTCATCACTCTCAAAGTCTTCAGGAGAACCAAAGTCTTTAGCTGAAGACATTCATTTTTAGGGGTCAACTTTCACTGTAAATATCAAACTCCTCATCGACTTATAGAGCCTGTGTACACTTACAAACATATTAGTCCCTTAACCTATAAGTCTTCAATACACCAAAGTCACTAAGGGGCACTAGATGCACTTACAGTCGGCGAGCTTGCTTCTAAGGTCCATCGAGCGGGAGGTAGAGACTTGGGCAAAGGCGTGCTCCAGGGTCGTCCAGGTGTCCATGGAGGTGGCGGCGAAGAGACAGAGACCGGCGACCCCGTCGCCGAGGGGGCCCTGGATGGCAGAGAGGATCGACTAGTCCTGCTGCAGGCACATACGGTCCTCGCATGAATATCCAAGTCTTCAAGGTCGCACCAATTTCATCACTCTCAAAGTCTTCAGGAGAACCAAAGTCTTTAGCTGAAGACATTCATTTTTAGGGGTTGACTTTCACTGTAAATATCAAACTCCTCATCGACTTATAGAGCCTGTGTACACTTACAAACATATTAGTCCCTTAACCTATAAGTCTTCAATACACCAAAATCACTAAGGGGCACTAGATGCACTTACAGTCGGCGAGCTTGCTTCTAAGGGCCATCAAGCGTGAGGTAGAGACTTGGGCAAAGGCGTGCTCCAGGGTCGTCCAGGCGTCCATGGAGGTGGCGGCGAAGAGACAGAGACCGGCGACCCCGTCGCCGAGGCAGCCCTGGATGGTAGAGAGGATCGATTGGTCCTGCTGCATGCACATACGGTGTTTCGGGTTAATGGTCGGGCCGTGTACGGTGGGGATGACCTGCGGAGGACACGGTAGCAAACCGTCCACAAACCCTAGGAGAGACCGGCTGCGGAGCAACGGTAGGACCTTGGCACACCAGAACAGGTAGTTGTCTGGCGTGAGTCTGATGGCAATCAAGTTGTCAAAGTGGAACGGCCCGACGGGCGTGATGACGCCAGCAGCAGGGGCGGCGGTCGACGGAGCTGTGGCAGGAACCACAGCCGTGACCGATGTCACGGGTGGCGGCGCAGGAACGATTGGGATCACGGTCGCGGGTGCTGCCGTGAGCGAGACCGCGGGTGGCTCCATGGGCAGCTCCTCCCCCAAGGTTGCCGGGATGACGGCGAGTGTCGAGGAGGATCCAGAGGGGGCCATCGCGGGCGGCGGCGGTGCGACTGGTGTTGAGGCCGTCGCAGGCGGTGACGGCGGGATCGACGCTAAAAACATGGAGCCGATGGCGGTGGTGCCGAAGAACTTAGGCACCGACGGGGCCAGAGGGCGAGGTGGGAGGTTGAGGAGGGCGGCAAGTGATGCGGGGATTGACCCAGAGCTAACGGCGCTCAAAGCGAAAGCGGTCATGGTGCCGGTGGCAGCAGCCCTAGGGTTTAGGGTTTTGGTGGTGCGGCGGTGGTGGGTGGAGTAGAGGACCTAGGTTAGACTCGATACCATGTAAAACATAGGTTTTGGGCATGTTTGGTTGCCCGCATCGAGCCCACCCACGCCCGCGCTGGAAGGGAGAGGCCCGTTTGGTTGGCTGGTTTTCTTGTTGGGCCTGCATCACACGCTTCTCAAAGCAGCCCAGAGCCTGGCTCGCTGGAAATCCTCGGATCGGCAGTTTCTTGCGAGCCAGGCTGAGTGCGGCACGAGGTCGCATGGGCGGGAGCGAGGCGAGGGCGAGGGGGGATGGCGGGAGATAGAAATCTGCCAAATTAGCCTCACCCCCCTTTCACTCGCTCACCCATAGCCACTGCCCCCCTTTCTTCGCTACTGCCTCACCACCGACGGCAGCTGTGACTTCAGATCTGTGCTATAGGCGGCGGTGGCGGAAGAGGCAGCAGCGTTTGCGGTGGATCTGGTGCTCCCCTTCCTGTTGGCCACCGCCTGGTCGACCTAGTCTGTGCCATGGCTCCCCCTACGCCATCCTCGTCTCCCATGCCGGTAAGCAGCACCCCCTCCCCCTTTGTTAGCTCAGTGGTTAGGCCGTTAAGCTAGGTGTAGGATCGATTTCTCACTGAACGAACTATCAATATCGACTAGGTTATGGACGCACGGATGAGGCTGATAATCCAGGCAACAACACTGATTAGTGTGATTCAGGCATGGGTCATGTTCATGCACCAGAGAGTTGTTCGTCATGCTGGGAGTCCTTTGATCCGCTATGGTCCATTGTTTCCCCGAGAATAGGAGAGGATCCAAAATCTGAACTACATCTACAACTGCAATGACGTCGAGGCTCTGTGGATGCTTAGAATGAAAAGAGCACCATTTGCCAGGCTTGTCGAGACCTTCAAGAGCAGGGGCCTGTTACAAGATAGCATCAACACCAGTGTCGAAGAGCAGGTGGCCATGTTCCTCCATGTTGTTGGCCATAACCAGAGGTTCAAGGTCATTCACAACACGTTCAGGAGATCAATGGAGACCATCTCTAGGTACTTGAAGCATGTGCTTTTTGCTGTTGGGGAGCTTAGAGGAGAGATGATCAGGAGACCATCTGGCCAGTCTCCGCCTAAGATTCGTGGAAGCCCAAGATGGTATCCATACTTCAAGGTGAGCATTGACAATATACACTTTTCATGGCTTGATATGCTTGTATTGTTCAAGTTCAGCACTAACACAGGCTAGTGATGCCATTTTCAGGATTGCATTGGGGCAATAGATGGTACTCATGTCACTGCCAGAGTTCCTAGGTTACAGTCTGCAGCATACAGGGGGAGGAAGTGTTGGAAATATGCCCTAGAGGCAATAATAAAAGGATTATTATTATATTTCCTTGTTCGTGATAATTGTCTTTTATTCATGCTATAATTGTATTATCCGGAAATTGTAATACACGTGTGAATACACAGACCACAATATGTCCCTAGTGAGCCTCTAGTTGACTAGCTCGTTGATCAACAGATAGTCATGGTTTCCTGACTATGGACATTGGATGTCATTGATGACGGGATCACATCATTAGGAGAATGATGTGATGGACAAGACCCAATCCTAAGCATAGCACAAGATCGTGTAGTTTGTTTTGCTAGAGCTTTTCCAATGTCAAGTATCTTTTCCTTAGACCATGAGATCGTGTAACTCCCGGATATTGTAGAAGTGCTTTGGGTGTACCAAACGTCAGAACGTAACTGGGTGACTATAAAGGTGCACTACAGGTATCTCCGAAAGTGTCTGTTGGGTTGACACGGATCGAGACTGGGATTTGTCACTCCGTATGATGGAGAGGTATCTCTGGGCCCACTCGGTAATGCATCATCATAATGAGCTCAAAGTGACCAAGTGTCTGGTCACGGGATCATGCATTACGGTACGAGTAAAGTGACTTGCCGGTAACGAGATTGAACGAGGTATTGGGATACCGACGATCGAATCTCGGGCAAGTAACGTACCAATTGACAAAGGGAATTGTATACAGGGTTGCTTAAATCCTCGACATTGTGGTTCAACCGATGAGATCATCGAGGAGTATGTGGGAGCCAACATGGGTATCCAGATCCCGCTGTTGGTTATTGACCGGAGAGCCTTCTCGTTCATGTCTACATGTCTCCCGAACCCGTAGGGTCTACAAACTTAAGGTTCGGTGACGCTAGGGTTGTATGAATATGAGTATGCAGCAAACCGAAAGTTGTTCGGAGTCCCGGATGAGATCCCGGACGTCACGAGGAGTTCCGGAATGGTCCGGAGGTAAAGAATTATATATGGGAAGTTAAGTTTCGGCCATCGGGAAAGTTTCGGGGGTCACCGGTATTGTACCGGGACCACCGGAAGGGTCCCGGGGGTCCACCGGGTGGGGCCACCCATCCCGGAGGGCCCCATGGGCTGAAGTGGGAGGGGAACCAGACCCTGGTGGGCTGGTGCGCCCCCCCCCCCTAGGCCCCCTCTGCGCCTAGGGTTGGGAACCCTAGGGGAGGGGGCGCCTCCACTTGCCTTGGGGGGCACTCCACCCCCCTGGCCGCCGCCCCCCTAGGAGATCCCATGTCCTAGGGCCGGCGCCTGTAGGGTAACGTAGTAATTTCAAAAAAAATCCTACGCACACGCAAGATCATGGTGATGCATAGCAACGAGAGGGGAGAGTGTTGTCCATGTACCATCGTAGACCGTAAGCGGAAGCGTTATGACAACATGGTTGATGTAGTCGTACGTCTTCACGATCCGACCGATCCAAGCACCGAATGTACGGCACCTCCGAGTTCAGCACACGTTCAGCTCGATGACGATCCCCGGACGCCAATCCAGCAGGGTGTCGGGGATGAGTTCTGTCAGCACGACGGCATGGTGACGATGATGATGTTCTACCGATGCAGGGCTTCACCTAAGCAACGCAACGATATGACCGAGGTGGAATATGGTGGAGGGGGGCACCGCACACGGCTAAGGAACGATCACGAAGATCAACTTGTGTTGTTGTGCCTAGAGGTGCCCCCCTGCCCCCGTATATAAAGGAGCAAGGGGAGGAGGGCCGGCCAAGGAGGAGGAGGCGCGCCCAAGGGGGGAGTCCTACTCCCACCGGGAGTAGGACTCCTCCTTTCCTAGTAGGAGTAGGAGAGAAGGGAAGGAAGGAGGGGGTGCGGCCCCTCCCCCTAGTCCAATTCGGACTAGGCTTTGGGGGGGCGCGGCCTCCCCCAGGCAGCCCCTCTCTCTTTCCCGTATGGCCCAATAAGGCCCAATACTTCTCCCCAGCGAATTCCCGTAACTCTCCGGTACTCCGATAAATACCCGAATCACTCGGAACCTTTCCGAAGTCCGAATATAGTTGTCCAATATATCGATCTTTATGTCTCAACCATTTCGAGACTCCTCCGATCTCATCCAGGACTCCGAACTCCTTCGGTACATCAAAACTCATAAACTCATAATATAACTGTCATCGAAACCTTAAGCGTGCGGACCTACGGGTTCGAGAACAATGTAGACATGACCGAAACACGTTTCCAGTCAATAACCAATAGCGGAACCTGGATGCTCATATTGGCTCCCACATATTCTACGAAGATCTTTATTGGTCAGACCGCATAACAACATACGTTGTTCCCTTTGTCATCGGTATGTTACTTGCCCGAGATTCGATCATCGGTATCTCAATACCTAGTTCAATCTCGTTACCGGCAAGTCTCTTTACTCGTTCCGTAATGCATCATCCCGCAACTAACTAATTAGTTGCAATGCTTGCCAGGCTTTATGGTGATGTGCATTACCGAGTGGGCCCAGAGATACCTCTCCGACAATCAGAGTGATAAATCCAAATCTCGAAATACGCCAACCCAACATGTACCTTCGGAGACACATGTTGTAACGCCCCGGATGCAACTTTCCATATTCGTAACTCCAACTCTTGCCTTTTCCGGAGATGTTGTATGATATTTCCTCCGTGGTTGGGTTTTGTCTGTTGTTTTGCATTTTGTTCTTGTTATGCATTTCATCTCGTAACATCATGCGCATTGCATCGGCATCATTTTCATAAAACTTGCATCCGTTCGGGATTCCCCGGTCCTCTCCGTTGTCCGTTCGGAGTCCAGACACACTTGCACGCGCCCGCGGCACCTCCGAAATATTATTTTATAAGTGGCACAAAGATGTTCTCGGAATCGGTTGCAACTTGTCGGGCGTTCTTATTATAGTGTAGATAGAGCGCCTGTCAAGTTTCGTCGCATTCGGAGTCCGTTTGACTGCCCAACCGTTAAACATAGCGGTATTGTTGCCGGTATCTTCGTCGGAAGTTTCGGTTTTCGAAACAGTCGCCGGCCTCACTTCTCTTCTCCCCTCCCAGTCCGAGGCCTCTCTCCACAGCCCACCTATGCCCAGCCTAGTCCCCCCTCTGCCCGGAGCCGCACGATTGCGATCATACGGCTCGAAAACCCCTCCTAACCCCCAAACCCTAGCTGCTTTCGCTATAAATAGACCCCCTAGTCCATTTTTGGACATCCCTAGCCTAATCCTAGACCTCCACCTACCTCTAGCCTCCCCCTCGGGATCCCCGCAGCCGCCAGCCGCCGCTCCCCTCCATTTCCG
>NC_041393.1:582443386-582527248 GCF_002162155.2 Triticum dicoccoides
CAAGCCCCGCCATGTCGCCTCCCCTGTATCCCCACTTCCCCGCGGCCCTGCCAGGCCCATCTGGGCCCCGCCGAAGCCTGCCCGAGCCCGTTCGCCACTCGAGCGCCCCGCGAGCCCTTGGCTCCCTCCTCCCGCTCGATCCCGAGCCGGATCGAGACCGCCGCCTCACGCCTCCCGCCGGTGACCCGGCAGCCCCGCCGAAGCCAGCAGGTCAGCGCCGTCCCGCCCCGCTCTCCTCCTTCCCTCTCCTTCCTATCCTTCTTCCTCCTCGCCCTCTCATCTTCTCTCTCTCCCTCACAGGGTACCGCCGCCGCCCGGGATGCCAAGCGCAGTCGCCGGAGCTGAGCCTCGCCGCCGTGTAGTTCGTCGCCCCGGCCTCCTCTTCACCTGATCCGGTCGAGGACCACCGGATCCGGCCACCTGTGGCCCCGTCCCGGCCTCCCCACGCCTGCCCTCACCGGAGATGGCCCCTCTCCGCCGCCGCGCCCTGCATCGCCCCGATCCGGTCCCCCCTCCTCGCCGTTGACCGCGTGGGCCACGGCCTCGTCCGGCCCAGCCCGACTCCAAGCCGACCGGGCCTTGGCCCAGGGTGAGCAGCCCCGCCCCCTCTCCTGTGCACTTGTGGGCTGACTAGATTCGGCCCGTTGCTATTTTTTTTCTGTCCAGCAATTTTAACATTATCCGGTGAATTACAGTTTTGCAGAAAACCCCCTGTTGTTCATGCATATAATAACTCCTCAACCGTGCATCATATTAAAATGATTTATATATGTAAAATGCTCAGAAAATTGTGTAGATTAATAATATGCCACTTTCATCTATGTTAAAAATGTTTAAACTTGCTGTTTATTTAATTTTGCATAATGCCATGCTAAAATGATTTATTTCATAACTAATTAACCGTAGCTCCGATTTTAATAAACTTTATATGTAAATGGGGTGGAAAAATGCCTAGATTAACTTGGTGCACTCATCTTGCATGTTTAACAACATTAAAATATGGTTTAGGGCAGAACAGTACCGAATCTAAAATATGCACATGGGGAATTTCCGGAATTGATGTTTTGTTGTTCCGGCCTCATTTAAACTTGTCTAGATAGGTAGTTTTTCATATGCTTCACCCGTTGCCATGTTTAATAACATTTAATATTGTTGGGTACCTAAACAAGATCGAACTAAATAACTCGAATGTGGTGTTTCGTCAATATGCAACTCGTTGCATATTGATCTCCACTTAACTTGTAGTATTGTTTGTTGCACTTGCCATGCCATGCCTCATTAAACCGGACATGCATCATACTTGTTTGTGAATCATGCCATGTTTATGCTTGTGCATTTACCATGTTGTTACCTTCTTTCCGGTGTTGCTTCTTAGTTCCGGTAATGTTGCGATTGTGAGGATTCGTTCGTCTACTCCCGTTCGTCTTCTTCATGGACTCGTTCTTCTTCCTTGCGGAATTTCAGGCAAGATGACCGCTACCCTGGATCTCACTACTATCATTGCTATGCTAGTTGCTTCGTTCTATCGCTATGATGCGTTACCTATCTTTTGCTCATCAAGCCTCCCAAATTGCCATGAACCTCTAACCTTTGACACCATTCCTAGCAAACCTTTGCTTGGCTATGTTACCGCTTTGCTCAGCCCCTCTTATAGCGTTGCTAGTTGCAGGTGAAGTTGAAGATTGCTCCATGTTGGACAGGATTTTGGTTGGGATATCACAATATCTCTTATATTATTAATGCATCTATATACTTGGTAAAGGGTGGAAGACTCGGCCTTATGCCTGGTGTTTTGTTCCACTCTTGCCGCCCTAGTTTCCATCATACCGGTGTTATGTTCTCGGATTTTGCGTTCCTTACGCGGTCGGGTGATTTATGGGACCCCCTTGACAGTTCGCTTTGAATAAAACTCCTCCAGTCAGGCCCAACATTACTTTTACCATTTGCCTCACCACCACCTATATTTCCCTTGGGAGTAATTAACCCAAGGGTCATCTTTATTTTAGCCCCCCCCCCCCCGGGCCAGTGCTTGTCTAAGTGTTGGTCCGAATCGGGCAGACTGCGGGGCCACCTCGGGGCAACTCGAGGGCTGGTTTTACCCGTAGGCTGACCTATCCGGTGTTGCCCTGAGAACGAGATATGTGCAGCTCCTATCGGGATTGTCGGCGCATCGGGCGGCTTTGCTGGTCTTGTTTTACCATTGTCGAAATGTCTTGTAAACCGGGATTCCGAGTCTGATCGGGTCTTCCTGGGAGAAGGTCTATTCCTTTGTTGATCGCGAGAGCTTGTCATGGGCTAAGTTGGGACACCCCTGCAGGGTATAATCTTTCAAAAGACGTGCCTGCGGTTATAGGCAGATGGGAATTTGTTAATGTCCGATTGTAGATAACTTGACACCAGATCCGAATTAAAACGCATCAACCGCGTGTGTAGTCGTGATGGTCTCTTCTCGGCGGAGTCCGGGAAGTGAACACGGTTTCTGGGTTATGTTTGACGTAAGTAGGAGTTCAGGATCAGTTCTTGATCATTGCTAGGTTCACGACCGTTCCGCTTGCTCTCTTCTCGCTCTTATTTGCGTATGTTAGCCACCATATATGCTTAGTCGCTGCTGCAACCTCACCACTTTACCCCTTCCTTTCCCTTTAAGCTTTGCTAGTCTTGATACCCATGGTAATGGGATTGCTGAGTCCTCGTGGCTCACAGATTACTACAACAACAGTTGCAGGTACATGTTATGCGATGATCATGACGCGAGAGCGATGTTTGCTCGTTTGGAGTTCTTCTTCTGCTTCTTCGATCAGGGGATAGGTTTCAGGTCGGCAGCCTGGGCTAGCAGGGTGGATGTCGTTTGAGTTTCTGTTTGTGTTTCATCCGTAGTCGGATGATGCTCTTATGTATTGTGATGTTGTATTCATGTGGCATTGTATGCCTTTTGTATGTATCTCTATCTATTATGTAATGTTGATGTAATGATATCCACCTTGCAAAAGCGTTTCAATATGCGGTTCTATCCTTGGTGGGACCTTCGAGTCTCTTTAGGATAGTATCGCATATTGGGCGTGACAAGTTGGTATCAGAGCCTCGACCGACCATAGGAGCCCCCTTGATTGTTGGCCGTTGTTGAGTCTAGAAGAAAACTATTTTTGAGTCTTAGGATTATATATATCGGAGAGTAGGATTCTTTTTACTCCTCAGCCCCTTCGTCGCTCTGGTGAGGACTCCTGACGTAGATGTTTTGTCTTTCCTCTCCTCAAATTTCACTAAATTTTTTTTAGGATCACACGGGTATCTTGGAATCGTTCCGATGGTTTTGTGACGAGAACATTGTTCTTGGTGCCTCCTGTCTATTATGTGGCTTTGACCCGGGGAGTTGAGCTCCGAGGTGTTGTCGTCACAACTTTATCGTTGCAGTTCTGGAATACCTGAGTTTTGCCGACATCGAAAATCTCTTTTATGCAGTTCTTGGTGAGATAACCTCGACGCCACCCAGTACTGGGGAGTTCGGGAGTATTGCCATAGCTCGTATAACGGATGATTTTCGAAGGTTGAGGTACACGATTTCTGGAGTTTTCTTGGTTATGTGTTGACGGATGGATACAGCTTGGATGTAGGTATTGTTAGTTTGGGTGAGATATATTGCTTCCCCTGTATCCCCAACACCAGATTGCATAACCAGAAAGTTTTGGGAGTTTTATAGGTGGGAATTCAAGTAGCTCGTAGGATATCTTTCCAACAGACACATGATACAATATGGGATCTATCATATGTTTGTTTCTGGCTTATTCTACAAGCCAAATCCTTTGTTTTGTTTTGAGTTGTGGTATTCAAGTTGCTTCGATGTCAAATGTTGAATCCATACCTTTCCCTAAATGGTGTTCTCATACTTCTATGAGAGTGCTAATCCTTCTTGATCATCGAGGTTGTCATGCTAATTCTTTACAACCGTGTGCTTCTCTTCAAGTGGATCCGATCATTTTCAACATCCGCAAGATCAACTCTAAGTTTTCTCACCGGTGTCCATTCCATATGCCCCAAGTTGCCTTTGTTTTCCCGCCCTCCCACCCATTTTCTGCAAGGACTCAGATTTCTTAACCAAGTATCATTTTATTCATGTGAAGTCTATTCACTCTTTTCTATCAATGTTCTTATCCGGTGATTTCCCATGAAGATGCTCAACAGTTTCAAGTTCATCATCCTCCGTTCTCTTTTCTTCTCCGGTGGATCCAATTCCAAGCTTTCACTGTTGATCATATTCCTTTCCTCGTGTCAAATGCTTTCTCATGCCGTTGCACGTCTCAATCACTCACCTCTGGCTATTCATTTGTTCTGGAGTGCTGAAGATATCTCAGAAAACTCGTGTTTCCATTCTCAATCCGTTCAAGCTATTTGGAGATTATTATCTCATTCAAGCCATTTAATTCAACCGGTGCAATCTCTCTTCTAAATTGTTCAACGGTGTTTTCTTTTGAGTGGGCCCATAACCCACAAGTCTTTTCCCAGGATCTTACCTGACTCTTCTAATTCTCCCGGAGTTATTCTCAAATTCCTTTTTAAGTGTGACGTAAGAATGAATTTTCATCAGTCGCATGCCTTCTCCAAGGTCGTTTTCAAATTCTTTTCATCCTTGGTTCAACCCTTCCTCTTTTTCATTCTCCCGGAGTATCTCAGTAATTTCGGTGGTGTTTCTCGTCGTCATTATTGGATTTTGAATACCGAAGAAGAGTTTTTCCTCTAAATCTTGGCCATTCTCTTGAAGTTTCGTGATTCTAGCTTGATGCCATCCTCTCATAATTATTTTAGATTGTGAGAATTCTTTTCACCCATCCGGATCTATTCAAGAGTCTTTTCAGTTTGATTCTCCGTAGGCCATCATTTCTGAATATTACTCATTCTCAACTTTCAGCTGTTGTTCTCCAAATCTTACCGGTGGATCGTTCAAGTATACTCTTTAATCAGTTCATGGTCTCTTCGTTCTCATATATCTAAATCCCCTCAAGTATCTTCATTCGTTTTCCAATTCTTCCCAGTGAATTGTGCCTTTGCTATGTTCATTTTCAATTCTGACGGTGGTTCGTGTAACATTCCTCTTCCGTTGTTATCGTATAAATTAATTCATTCGTTGTTTCCAATCCCGTCGGTGGTTCCATCAATACCTTCTGAAGTTTATGCTATATCTCTCTTAATTCTTTCTACGAGAATAAGTAGTATGCCAAATCCATTGCTTGTCATCAATTTAAATTGGTGAAGGATAAGCATGCAATAAATCTTATTCTTATTTCCTCGAGGTGATTCAATTCTTTTCTTCCGGAGATTGTTCATGATGAAGTAATTCTCGGTTCTAGTGTTTCATCTATTCTTTTTCCGGAGTTCCAAGTTTTCCGCATTATCTCGTCGCGAAGCTCCATCTAAATCATTGCAAGGTCTCACCTTGTGTTTTCAACTTCTTTTTCTTTTCATCATCCTTTTATTACCGAAGTTCTTCATGGAGTCTCTACATGATGGTTCATCAAGGATTCCTTTCATTCTTCAATTGTTCTTCAAGATTTCTCTCGAAGTTATGACCTGCTAAGCTATACTCTAAAATAAACATGGTGTTCAACACATGTTTTGTTTTGAGGAGCTCAAGTATTCTTCATCTTGCATTCTGAAGTGCAATTCTTTCTACCTTATCTTTTGTGGTGGTGTTATGTCACTCTTCACAATTTCCGTCATGGTTCATGATTCATATTGTTTTCAAGAATGAGGTATTTTAAATCCATCAATCTCTTTGTTGGAGTTATCTTGGGTTATATTTCACCTAAAGCCTTCCATTGGGAATGTTGCTATTTGTGGTGCTTATCAATGATCCGAGTTTTCTCCTATCCTCTCGGCGAAAGCAGTTTTCATCCCTTCGTTGATCTCAAACAAGTAATTGTTTTCGTTAGTGGCATGTATTCACCTCATAATTTTGAGTTGTTTTCCATAAGCCCACAACAAGCTTATCCTTTTGTTGTTGATAATCCAACAACTCCATCCTAGCATTTCTTGTAAGTGTGCTCTTTCAAGATCTTGTTTCCCTCCGTTCATTCCATTCCATTCTTTAATTTCTTTTGGAGGCATTGTGTTGTCGCTCTCTTTGACCCATCGTCTCGTTTTGTCAAGATCATGTTCTTTTCCATGCTTATCCATTTAACCGGAGTGTTGTGTCATCTCTTCAATGCTTTCATCTTATCAAGTTTTGCCTCTCTTTTCAACCTGAGTGCTGTCTAAAATCCTTCTTACCCATTATGCCATTCTTTCAATAGTTCCAGAGGCAGTGTGTTGTTGATTTCATCAAGTATCTTCCCATCTTCTCAAGTTCATGTTCTATTCCTTCCATGTTCAACCGGAGTGCCACCCAAATTATATCAATCTTATTCCTTCTCCATCTAGTTTTAACCGGAGTGGTTTCAATATCTATCTTATCACTAAACCTACAAGGTTATCGTAATGTTCCTTGTTCCTCTTTTCTAACAGATTGTTGCAATCTCATTCATCTCTGTTGTGTTCTTTTTTTTCAATTTGTTCAACCTCTCAAGGTTCATGGTTTCACTCGTTTGTCGAAGAAGTAACTTAGTTTTACCTCTTCTCGTCCTCTTCCGTTTCCCTCCGGTGCCATCCTAGATCTCGGGACGAGATCCTCTCGTAGGGTGGAGTGTTGTAACGCCCCGGATGCAACTTTCCATATTCGTAACTCCAACTCTTGCCTTTTCCGGAGATGCTATATGATATTTCCTCCGTGGTTGGGTTTTGTCTGTTGTTTTGCATTTCGTTCTTGTTATGCATCTCATCTCATAACATCATGCGCATTGCATCGGCATCGTTTTCATAAAACTTGCATCCGTTCGGGTTTCCCCGGTCCTCTCTGTTGTCCGTTCGGAGTCCAGACACACTTGCACGCGCCCGCGGCACCTCCGAAATATTATTTTATAAGTGGCAAAAAGATGTTCTCGGAATCGGTTGAAACTTGTCGGGCGTTCTTATTATAGTGTAGACAGAGTGCCTGTCAAGTTTCGTCGCATTCGGAGTCCGTTTGACTGCCCAACCGTTAAACATAGCGGTACCGTTGCCGGTATCTTCGACGGAAGTTTCGGTTTTCGAAACAGTCGCCGGGCCTCACTTATCTTCTCCCCTCCCAGTCCGAGGCCTCTCTCCACAGCCCACCTATGCCCAGCCTAGTCCCCCCTCTGTCCGGAGCCGCACGATTGCGATTGTACGGCTCGAAAACCCCTCCTAACCCCCAAACCCTAGCTGCTTTTGCTATAAATAGACCCCCTAGTCCATTTTTGGACATCCCTAGCCTAATCCTAGACCTCCACCTACCTCTAGCCTCCCCCTCAGGATCCTCGCAGCTGCCAGCCGCCGCTCCCCTCCATTTCCGCACCCCCCCAGCCTCCTCTCGCCACTTGGCGCCACCGCACGGGCCAGCGCCGCCGTCCCCGCTGCCTGGAGCCACTCAAGCCCCGCCACGTCGCCTCCCCTGTATCCCCACTTCCCCGCGGCCCTGCCAGGCCCATCTGGGACCCGCCGAAGCCCGCCCGAGCCCGTTCGCCGCTCGAGCCCCCCGCGAGCCCCTGGCACCCTCCTCCCGCTCGATCCCGAGCCGGATCGAGACCGCCGCCTCACGCCTCCTGCCGGCGACCCGGCAGCCCCGCCGGAGCCAGCAGGTCAGCGCCGTCCCGCCCCGCTCTCCTCCTTCCCTCTCCTTCCTGTCCTTCTTCCTCCTCGCCCTCTCATCTTCTCTCTCTCCCTCGCAGGGCACCGCCGCCGCCCGGGATGCCAAGCGCCGCCGCCGGAGCCGAGCCTCGCCGCCGTGTAGTTCGTCGCCCCGGCCTCCTCTTCACCTGATCCGGTCGAGGACCACCGGATCCGGCCACCTGCAGCCCCGTCCCGGCCTCCCCGCGCCTGCCCTCACCGGAGATGGCCCCTCTCCGCTGCCGCGCCCTGCAACGCCCCGATCCGGTCCCCCCTCCTTGTCGTTGACCGCGTGGGCCACGGCCTCGTCCGGCCCAGCCCGCCTCCAAGCCGACCGGGCCTTGGCCCAGGGTGAGCAGCCCCGCCCCCTCTCCTGTGCACTTGTGGGCTGACTAGATTTGGCCCGTTGCTATTTTGTTTCCTGTCCAGCGATTTTAACATTATCCGGTGAATTACAGTTTTGCAGAAAACCCCCTGTTGTTCATGCATATAATAACTCCTCAATCGTGCATCATATTAAAATGATTTATATATGTAAAATGCTCAGAAAATTGTGTAGATTAATAATATGCCACTTTCATATATGTTAAAAATGTTTAAACTTGCTGTTTATTTAATTTTTCATAATGCCATGCTAAAATGATTTATTTCATAACTAATTAACCGTAGCTCCGATTTTAATAAACTTTATATGTAAATGGGGTGGAAAAATGCCTAGATTAACTTGGTGCACTCATCTTGCATGTTTAACAACATTAAAATATGGTTTAGGGCAGAACAGTACCGAATCTAAAATATGCACATGGGGAATTTCCGGAATTGTTGTTTTGTTGTTCCGGCCTCATTTAAACTTGTCTAGGTAGGTAGTTTTTCATATGCTTCACCCCTTGCCATGTTTAATAATATTTAATATTGTTGGGTACCTAAACGAGAGCGAACTAAATAACTCGAATGTGGTGTTTCGTCAATATGCAACTCGTTGCATATTGATCTCCACTTAACTTGTAGTATTGTTTGTTGCACTTGCCATGCCATGCCTCATTAAACCGGACATGCATCATACTTGTTTGTGCATCATGCCATGTTTATGCTTGTGAATTTACCATGTTGTTACCTTCTTTCCGGTGTTGCTTCTTAGTTCCGGTAATGTTGCGATTGTGAGGATTCGTTCGTCTACTCCCGTTCGTCTTCTTCATGGACTCGTTCTTCTTCCTTGCAGGATTTCAGGCAAGATGACCGCTACCCTGGATTTCACTACTATCATTGCTATGCTAGTTGCTTCGTTCTATCGCTATGTTGTGTTACCTATCTTTTGCTCATCAAGCCTCCCAAATTGCCATGAACCTCTAACCTTTGACACCATTCCTAGCAAACCTTTGCTTGGCTATGTTACCGCTTTGCTCAGCCCCTCTTATAGCGTTGCTAGTTGCAGGTGAAGTTGAAGATTGCTCCATGGTGGACAGGATTTTGGTTGGGATATCACAATATCTCTTATATTATTAATGCATCTATATACTTGGTAAAGGGTGGAAGGCTCGGCCTTATGCCTGGTGTTTTGTTCCACTCTTGCCGCCCTAGTTTCCGTCATACCGGTGTTATGTTCCCGGATTTTGCGTTCCTTACGCGGTCGGGTGATTTATGGGACCCCCTTGATAGTTTGCTTTGAATAAAACTCCTCCAGCAAGCCCCAACATTGGTTTTACCATTTGCCTCACCACCACCTATATTTCCCTTGGGAGTAATTAACCCAAGGGTCATCTTTATTTTAGCCCCCCCCCCCCGGTCCAGTGCTTGTCTAAGTGTTGGTCCGAACCAGGCAGACTGCGGGGCCACCTCGGGGCAACTCGAGGGCTGGTTTTACCCGTAGGCTGACCTATCCGGTGTTGCTCTGAGAACGAGATATGTGCAGCTCCTATCGGGATTGTCGGCGCATCGGGCGGCTTTGCTGGTCTTGTTTTACCATTGTCGAAATGTCTTGTAAACCGGGATTCCGAGTCTGATCGGGTCTTCCTGGGAGAAGGTCTATTCCTTCGTTGATCGCGAGAGCTTGTCATGGGCTAAGTTGGGACACCCCTGCAGGGTGTAATCTTTCGAAAGTCGTGCCTGCGGTTATAGGCAGATGGGAATTTGTTAATGTCCGATTGTAGATAACTTGACACCAGATCCGAATTAAAACGCATCAACCGCGTGTGTAGTCGTGATGGTCTCTTCTCGGCGGAGTCCGGGAAGTGAACACGGTTTCTGGGTTATGTTTGACGTAAGTAGGAGTTCAGGATCACTTCTTGATCATTGCTAGCTTCACGACCGTTCCGCTTGCTCTCTTCTCGCTCTTATTTGCATATGTTAGCCACCATATATGCTTAGTCGCTGCTGCAACCTCACCACTTTACCCCTTCCTTTCCCTTTAAGCTTTGCTAGTCTTGATACCCATGGTAATGGGATTGCTGAGTCCTCGTGGCTCACAGATTACTACAACAACAGTTGCAGGTACATGTTATGCGATGATCATGACGCGAGAGCGATGTTTGCTCGTTTGGAGTTCTTCTTCTGCTTCTTCGATCAGGGGATAGGTTTCAGGTCGGCAGCCTGGGCTAGCAGGGTGGATGTCGTTTGAGTTTCTGTTTGTGTTTCATCCGTAGTCGGATGATGCTCTTATGTATTGTGATGTTGTATTCATGTGGCATTGTATGCCTTTTGTATGTATCCCTATCTATTATGTAATGTTGATGTAATGATATCCACCTTGCAAAAGTGTTTCAATATGCGGTTCTATCCTTGGTGGGACCTTCGAGTCTCTTTAGGATAGTATCGCATATTGGGCGTGACACATGTAGAGCTCCTTTATAATCACCCAGTTACGTTGTGACGTTTGGTAGCACACAAAGTGTTCCTCCGATAAATGGGAGTTGCATAATCTCATAGTCACAGGAACATGTATAAGTCATGAAGAAAGCAATAGCAACATACTAAACAATCAAGTGCTAGGCTAACGGAATGGGTCAAGTCAATCACATCATTCTCCTAATGATGTGATCCCGTTAATCAAATGACAACTCTTTTGTCCATGGCTAGGAAACTTGACCATCTTTGATTCACGAGCTAGTCAAGTAGAGGCATACTAGTGACACTATGTTTGTCTATGTATTCACACATGTATTATGTATCCGGTTAATACAATTCTAGCATGAATAATAAACATTTATCATGAAATAAGGAAATAAATAATAAATTTATTGTTGCCTCTAGGGCATATTTCCTTTAGTCTCCCACTTGCACTCGAGTCAATAATCTAGTTCACATCACCATGTGATTTAACACCAATATTCACATCTGTATGTGATTAATACCCATAGTTCACATCGTCATGTGATCAACACCCAAAGGTTTTACTAGAGTCAATAATCTAGTTCACATCGCTATGTGATTAACACCCAAAGAGTACTAAGGTATGATCATGTTTTACTTGTGAGAGAAGTTTAGTCAACGGGTCTGTCACATTCAGAGCCGTATGTATTTTGCAAATATTCTATGTCTACAATGCTCTGCATGGAGCTACTCTAGCTAATTTCTCCCACTTTCAATATGTATCCATATTGCGACTTAGAGTCATCTGGATCAGTGGAAAAGTTTGCACCGATGTAACTTTTACGACGAACTCTTTTATCATCTCCGTAATCGAGAAACATCTCCTTAATCCTTACTAAGGATATTCTTGACCGCTGTCCAGTGATCTACTATTAGATCAAAATTGTATTCCTTTGCCAAACTCAGAGCAAGGTATACAATAGGTCTAGTACACAGCATAGCATACTTTATAGAATCTATGACTGAGGCATAGGGAATGATTTTTAATTCTCTTTCTATTTTCTACCATGGTCGGGTTTTGAGTCTTACTCAACTTCACACCTTGAAACATAGGAAAGAACACCTTCTTTGACTGCTCTATTTTGAACTACTTCAAAATCTTATCAAGGTATGTACTCATTGAAAAATCTTATCAAGCGTCTTGATCTATCTATATAGATCTTGATGCTCAATGTGTAAGCAGCTTTACCGAGGTCTTTCTTTGAAAAACTTTTATTCAAGTATCCTTTTACGCTATCCAGAAATTCTATATCATTTCCAATCAACAATATGTCTTGCGCATATAATGTTAGAAATGCTACAGAGCTCCCACTCACTTTCTTGTAAATAGAGGCTTCTCCAAAAGTCTGTATAAAACCATATGCTTTGATCAACTCATCAAAGCGTATATTCCAACTCCGAGATGCTTGCACCAGTCCATTGATGGATCGCTGGAGCTTGCACGCTTTGTTAGCACCTTTAGGATTGACAAAACCTTCTGGTTGCATCATATACAACTCTTCTTTAAAAAAATCCATTAAGGAATGCAGTTTTGACATCCATTTGCCAGATTTCATAAAATGAGGCAATTGCTAACATGATTCGGACAGACTTAAGCATCGTTACGAGTGAGAAAATCTCATCATATTCAACACCTTGAACTTGTTGAAAACCTTTCGCAACAAGTCGAGCTTAGTAACACTACTATCAGTGTCCGTCTTCCTCTTGAAGATCCATTTATTTAACATGGCTTGCTGATCATCGAGCAAGTCAATCAAAGTCCATACTTTGTTCTCATACATGGATCATATCTCAGATTTTATGGCCTCAAGCCATTTCGCGGAATCTGGGCTCATCATCGCTTCCTCATAGTTCGTAGGTTCATCATGGTCTAGTAACATGACTTCCAGAACATGATTACCGTACCACTCTGGTGCGGATCTTACTCTGGAAGACCTACGAGGTTTGATAGCAACTTGATCAGAAGTTTCATGATCATCATCATTAACTCCCTCCCTAATTGGTGTAGGAATCACTGGAACTGATTTCTGTGATGAACTACTTTCCAATAAGGGAGAAGGTACAATTACCTCATCAAGTTCTACTTTCCTCCCACTCACTTCTTTCGAGAGAAACTTCTTCTCTAGAAAGGATCCATCTTAGCAACGAATAACTTGCCTTCGGATCTGTGATAGAAGGTGTACCCAATAGTTACCTTTGGGTATTCTATGAAGACGCACTTCTCCGATTTGGGTTCGAGCTTATGAGGTTGAAACTTTTTCACATAAGTATCGCAGCCCCAAAATTTAAGAAACGACAACTTTGGTTTCTTGCCAAACCACAGTTCATAAGGCGTCGTCTCAACGGATTTTGATGGTGCCCTTTTTAAAGTGAATGCAACTGTCTCTAATGCATAACCCCAAAACGATAGTGGTAAATCGGTAAGATACATCAAAGATCGCACCATATCCAATAAAGTGTGGTTATGATATTCGGACACACCATTATGCTGTGGTGTTCCATGTGGCATGAGCTGTGAAACTATTCCACATTGTTTTATATGAAGGCCAAACTCATAACTCAAATATTCTCCTCCACGATCAGATCGTAGAAACTTTATTTTCTTGTTACGATGATTCTCCAGTTCACTCTGAAATTCTTTGAACTTTTCAAATGTTTCAGACTTGTGTTTCATTAAGTAGATATACCCATATCTGCTCAAATCATCTGTGAAGGTCAGAAAATAACGATACTCGCCACGAGCATCAATACTCATTGGATCGCATACATCGGTATGTATTATTTCCAATAAATCAGTAGCTCGTTCCATTGTTTCGAAGAACGGAGTTTTAGTCATCTTGCCCAAAAGGCATGGTTCGCAAGCATCAACTGATTCATAACCAAGTGATTCCAAAAATCCATCTTTATGGAGTTTCTTCATGCGCTTTATACCGATATGACCCAAACGGTAGTGCCACAAATAAGTTGCACTATCATTATCAACTTTGCATCTTTTGGCATCAATATTATGAATGTGTGTATCACTACGATCGAGATCAAACAAACTATTTTCATTGGGTGTATGACCATTGAAGGTTTTATTCATGTAAATAGAACAACAATTATTCTCTGATTTTAAATGAATAACCGTATTGCCATAAACATGATCAAATCATATTCATGCTCAACGCGAACGCCAAATAACATTTATTTAGGTTTAACACTAATCCCGAAAGTATAGGGAGTGTGCGATGATGATCATATCAATCTTGGAACCACTTCCAACACACATCGTCACTTCACCCTCAACTAGTCTCTGTTTATTCTGTAACTCCTGTTTCAAGTTACTAATTTTTTTAGCAACCGAACAAGTATCAAATACTTAGGGGCTACTATAAACACTAGTAAGGTACACATCAATAACCTGTATATCAAATATACCCTTGTTCACTTTGCCATCCTTCTTATCCACCAAATATTCAGGGCATTTCCGCTTCTAGTGAACATTTTCTTTGCAGTGTAAGCACTCAGTTTCAGGCTTTGGTCCAGCTTTGGTCTTCTTCACGGGAGTGACAACTTGTTTGCCATTCTACTTGAAGTTTCCCTTTCTTTCCCTTTGCCCTTTTCTTGAAACTAGTGGTCTTGTCAATCATCAACACTTGATGCTCTTTCTTGATTTCTACCTTCATCGATTTCAACATCACGAAGAGCTCGCGAGTCATTTTCATCATCCCTTGCATACTATAGTTCATCACGAAGTTCTAGTAACTTAGTGATGGTGACTAGAGAATTCTATCAATCACTATCTTATCTGGAAGATTAACTCCCACTTGATTCAAGCGATTGTAGTACCCAGACAATCTGAGCACATGCTCACTAATTGAGCGATTCTCCTCCATCTTTTAGCCATAGAACTTGTTGGAGACTTCATATCTCTCAACTCGGGTATTTGCTTGAAATATTAACTTCAACTCCTGGAACATCTCATATGGTCCATGACATTCAAAACGTCTTTGAAGTCCCGATTCTAAGCCGTTAAGCATGGTGCACTAAACTATCAAGTAGTCATCATATTGAGCTAGCCAAACATTCACAACGTCTTCATATGCTCCTGCAATAGGTCCGTCACCTAGCGGTGCATCAAGGACATAATTCTTCTGTGCAGCAATGAGGATAAACCTCAGATCACGGACCAAGTCCGCATTATTGCTACTAACATCTTTCAACATAATTTTCTCTAGGAACATATCAAAATAAACATATGAAAGCAACAACGCAAGCTATTGATCTACAACATAATTTGCAAAATACTACCAGGACTAAGTTCATAATAAATTTAAGTTCAATTGATCATATTACTTAAGAACTCCCACTTAGATAGATATCCCTCTAATCCTCTAAGTGATTACGTGATCCATATCAACTACACCATGTCCGATCATCACGTGAGATGGAGTAGTTTCAACGGTGAACATCAATATGTTGATCATATCTACTATATGATTCACGCTCGACCTTTCGGTCTCCATGTTCCGAGGCCATATCTGTTATATGCTAGGCTCGTCAAGTTTAACCCGAGTATTCCGCGTGTGCAACTGTTTTGCACCCGTTGTATTTGAACGTAGAGCCTATCACACCCGATCATCACGTGGTGTCTCAGCACGAAGAACTTTCGCAATGGTGCATACTCAGGGAGAACACTTCTTGATAATTTTTAGTGAGAGATCATCTTAAAATGCTACCGTCAATCAAAGCAAGATAAGATGCATAAAGGATAAACATCACATGCAATCAATATAAGTGATATGATATGGCCATCATCATCTTGTGCTTGTGATCTCCATCTCCGAAGCACCGTCGTGATCACCATCGTCACCGGTGCGACACCTTGATCTCCATCGTAGCATCGTTGTCGTTACGCCATCTATTGCTTCTACGACTATCGCTACCGCTTAGTGATAAAGTAAAGCAATTACAGGGCATTTGCATTTCATACAATAAAGCGACAACCATATGGCTCCTGCCAGTTGCCGATAACTTCAGTTACAAAACATGATCATCTCATACAATAAAATATAGCATCACGTCTTGACCATATCACATCACAACATGCCCTGCAAAAACAAGTTAGACGTCCTCTACTTTGTTGTTGCAAATTTTACGTGGCTGCTACGGGCTGAGCAAGAACCGTTCTTACCTACGCATCAAAACCACAACGATAGTTCGTCAAGTTAGTGTTGTTTTAACCTTCACAAGGATCGGGCGTAGCCACACTCGGTTCAACTAAAGTTGGAGAAACAGACACCCGCTAGTCACCTGTGTGCAAAGCACGTCGGTAAAACCAGTCTCGCGTAATCGTACGCGTAATGTCGGTCCGGGCCGCTTCATCCAACAATACCGCTGAACCAAAGTATGACATGCTGGTAAGCAGTATGACTTGTATCGCCAACAACTCACTTGTGTTCTACTCGTGCATATAACATCAACGCATAAAACCTGGCTCGGATGCCACTGTAGGGTAACGTAGTAATTTCAAAAAAAATCCTACGCACACGCAAGATCATGGTTATGCATAGCAACGAGAGGGGAGAGTGTTGTCCATGTACCCTCGTAGACCGTAAGCGGAAGCGTTATGACAACGCGGTTGATGTAGTCGTACGTCTTCACGATCCGACCGATCCAAGCACCAAACGTACGGCACCTCCGAGTTCAACACACGTTCAGCTCGATGACGATCCCGGGACTCCGATGCAGCAGGGTGTCGGGGATGAGTTCCGTCAGCACGACGGCATGGTGACGATGATGATGTTCTACCGACACAGGGCTTCGCCTAAGCACCGCAACGATATGACCGAGGTGGAATATGGTGGAGGGGGGCACCGCACACGGCTAAGGAACGATCACGAAGATCAACTTGTGTTGTTGTGCCTAGAGGTGCCCCCCTGCCCCCGTATATAAAGGAGCAAGGGGAGGAGGGCCGGCCAAGGAGGAGGAGGCGCGCCCAAGGGGGGAGTCCTACTCCCACCGGGAGTAGGACTCCTCCTTTCCTAGTAGGAGTAGGAGAGAAGGGAAGGAAGGAGGGGGTGCGGCCCCTCCCCCTAGTCCAATTCGGACTAGGCTTTGGGGGGGCGTGCGGCCTGCCCTAGGCAGCCCCTCTCTCTTTCCCGTATGGCCCAATAAGGCCCAATACTTCTCCCCGGCGAATTCCCGTAACTCTCCGGTACTCCGATAAATACCCGAATCACTCGGAAGCTTTCTGAAGTCCGAATATAGTCGTCCAATATATCGATATTTACGTCTCGATCATTTCGAGACTCCTCGTCATGTCCCCGATCTCATCTGGGACTCCGAACTCCTTCGGTACATCAAAACTCATAAACTCATAATATAACTGTCATCGAAACCTTAAGCATGCGGACCCTACGGGTTCGAGAACAATGTAGACATGACCGAAACACATTTTCGGTCAATAAGCAATAGCGGAACCTGGATGCTCATATTGGCTCCCACATATTCTACGAAGATCTTTATCAGTCAGACTGCATAACAACATAAGTTGTTCCCTTTGTCATCGGTATGTTACTTGTCCGAGATTCGATCGTCGGTATCTCAATACCTAGTTCAATCTCGTTACCGGCAAGTCTCTTTACTCGTTCCGTAATGCATCATCCCGCAACTAACTAATTAGTTGCAATGCTTGCAAGGCTTTATAGTGATGTGCATTACCGAGTGGGCCCAGAGATACCTCTCCGACAATTGGAGTGACAAATCCTAATCTCGAAATACGCCAACCCAACATGTACCTTCGGAGACACCTGTAGAGCTCCTTTATAATCACCCAGTTACGTTGTGACGTTTGGTAGCACACAAAGTGTTCCTCTGGTAAATGGGAGTTGCATAATCTCATAGTCATAGGAACATGTATAAGTCATGAAGAAAGCAATAGCAACATACTAAATGATCAAGTGCTAGGCTAACGGAATGGCTCAAGTCAATCACATCATTCTCCTAATGATGTGATCCCGTTAATCAAATGACAACTCTTTTGTCCATGGCTAGGAAACTTAACCATCTTTGATTCACGAGCTAGTCAAGTAGAGGCATACTAGTGACACTATGTTTGTCTATGTATTCACACATGTATTATGTTTCCGGTTAATACAATTCTAGCATGAATAATAAACATTTATCATGAAATAAGGAAATAAATAATAAATTTATTATTGCCTCTAGGGCATATTTCCTTCAGCGCCCCCCTGGGGTCCCTATATAAAGAGGGGGGTGGGAGTACAGCCGCACCCTGACATCTGGCGCCTCCCTACCCCCCTTGCTACACGTCCTCCTCCCGTAGTCGCTTGGCGAAGCCCTGCCATAACCCTGCTGCATCCACCACCACGCCGTCGTGCTGTTGGATCTTCATCAACCTCTCCTTCCCCCTTGCTGGATCAAGAAGGAGGAGACGTCACGCTGACCGTACGTGTGTTGAACGCGGAGGTGCCGTCCGTTCGGCGCTAGGATCTCCGGTGATTTGGATCACGACGAGTACGACTCCCTCAACCCCGTTCTCTTGAACGCTTCCGCTCGCGATCTACAAGGGTATGTAGATGCACTCCCCTCTCTCGTTGCTAGATGAACTCATAGATTGATCTTGGTGAACGTAGGAAATTTTTTTTTTATGCAACGTTCCCCAACAGTGGCATCATGAGCTAGTTCTATGCGTAGTTCTCTATTGCACGAGTACAACACAAATCTGTTGTGGGCGTAGATGTTGTCAACTTTCTTGCCACTACTAGTCTTATTTTGCTTCAGCGGTATTGTGGGATGAAGCGGCCCGGACCGACCTTACACGTACGCTTACGTGAGACAGGTTCCACCGACTGACATGCACTAGTTGCATAAGGTGGCTAGCGGGTGTCTGTCTCTCCCACTTTAGTTGGAGCGGATTCGATGAAAAGGGTCCTTATTAAGGGTAAATAGAAGTTTACAAATCACGTTGTGGTTATTCGTAGGTAAGAAAACGTTCTTGCTAGAACCCTATTGCAACCACGTAAAAGATGCAACAACAATTAGAGGACGTCTAACTTGTTTTTGCAGCAATTGCTTTGTGATGTGATATGGCCAAAAGTTGTGATGAATGATGAATGATATAGTGTGATGTATAAGATCATGTTCTTGTAATAGGGATCACGACTTGCATGTCGATGAGTATGACAATCGGCAGGAGCCATAGGAGTTGTCTTAATTATTGTATGACCTGCGTGTCAATGATTTAACGCCATGTAATTACTTTGCTTTATTGCTAAACCGTTAGCCATAGTAGTAGAAGTAATAGTTGGCGAGCAACTTCATGGAGACACGATGATGGAGATCATGGTGTCATGCCGGTGACGAAGATGATCATGGAGCCCCAAAGATGGAGATCAAAGGAGCTATATGATATTTGCCATATCATGTCACTACTATATAATTGCATGTGATGTTTGTTATGTTTATGCATCTTGTTTACTTAGAACGACGGTAGTAAATAAGATGATCCCTTATAATAATTTCAAGAAAGTGTTCCCCCTAACTGTGCGCCGTTGCTAGGGGTTCATCGTTTCGAAGCACCATGTGATGATCGGGTGTGATAGATTCTTACGTTCACATACAACAGGTGTAAGACAGTTTTACACATGCAAAAACACTTAGGGTTAACTTGACGAGCCTAGCATGTACAGACATGGCCTCGGAACACAGAGACTGAAAGGCCGAACATGAGTCGTATGGAAGATACGATCAACATGGAGATGTTCACCGATGATGACTAGTCCGTCTCACGTGATGATCGGACACGGTATAGTCGACTCGGATCATGTAACACTTAGATGACTAGAGGGATGTCAAATCTGAGTGGGAGTTCATTAAATAATTTGATTAGATGAACTTAATTATCATGAACTTAGTCTAAAATCTTTGCAAAATATGTCTTGTAGATCAAATGGCCAACGCTCATGTCAACATGAACTTCAATGCGTTCCTAGAGAAAACCAAGCTGAAAGATGATGGCAGCAACTATTCGGACTAGGTCCGGAACCTGAGGATCATCCTCGTAGCTGCCAAGAAAGCATATGTCCTAGAAGGACCGCTAGGTGAAGCACCCATCCCAGAGAACCAAGACGTTATGAACGCTTGGCAGTCACGTGCTGATGATTACTCCCTCGTTCAGTGCGGCATGCTTTACAGCTTAGAACCGGGGCTCCAAAAGCGTTTTGAGCAACACGGAGCATATGAGATGTTCGAGGAGCTGAAAATGGTTTTCCAAGCTCATGCCCAGGTCGAGAGATATGATGTCTCCGACAAGTTCTATAGTTGTAAGATGGAGGAAAATAGTTCTGTCAGTGAGCACATACTCAAAATGTCTGGGTTGCACAACCGCCTGTCCCAGCTGGACATTAACCTCCCGGACGAGGCGGTCATTGACAGAATCCTTCAGTCGCTCCCACCGAGCTACAAGAGCTTTGTGATGAACTACAATATGCAGGGGATGGTGAAAACCATTCCTGAAGTATTTTCAATGCTGAAGTCGGCAGAGGTAGAAATCAAGAAAGAACATCAAGTGTTGATGGTTAATAAAACCACCAAGTTCAAGAAGGGCAAGGGTAAGAAGAACTTCAAGAAGGACGGCAAAGAGGTTGCCGCGCCCGGTAAGCCAGTTGCCGGGAAGAAGTCAAGGAATGGACCCAAGCCTGAGACTGAGTGCTTTTATTGCAAAGGGAAGGGTCACTGGAAGCGGAACTGCCCCAAATACTTAGCGGACAAGAAGGCTGGCAACACTAAAGGTATATGTGATATACATGTAACTGATGTGTACCTTACCAGTACTCGTAGTAACTCCTAGGTATTTGATACCGGTGCCGTTGCTTATATTTGTAACTCACAGCAGGAGCTGCGGAATAAGCGGAGACTAGCAAAGGATGAGGTGACGATGCGCGTAGGGAATGGTTCCAAGGTCGATGTGATCGCCGTCGGCACGCTACCTCTACATCTACCCACGGGATTAGTTTTAAACCTCAATAATTGTTATTTAGTGCCAAGTTTGAGCATGAACATTGTATCTAGATCTTGTTTAATGCGAGATGGCTACTCATTTAAATCCGAGAATAATGGTTGTTCTATTTATATGAGAGATGTGTTTTATGGTCATGCCACGATGGTCAATGGTTTATTCTTAATGAATCTCGAACTTAATGTTACACATATTCATAGTGTGAATTCCAAAAGATGTAAAGTTGATAACGATAGTCCCACATACTTGTGGCACTGCCGCCTTGGTCACATTAGTGTCAAGCGCATGAAGAAGCTCCATGCTGATGGACTTTTAGAGTCTCTCGATTATGAATCATTTGACACATGCAAACCATGCCTCATGGGCAAAATGACCAAGACTCCGTTCTCCGGAACAATGGAGCAAGTAACCAACTTATTGGAAATCATACATACTGATGTGTGTGGTCCAATGAGCGTTGAGGCTTGCGGAGGATATCGTTATGTTCTCACTCTCACTGATGACTTAAGTAGATATGGGTATGTCTACTTAATGAAACACAAGTCTGAGACTTTTGAAAAGTTCAAGGAATTTCAAAATGAAGTAGAGAATCAACGTGACCAAAAAATAAAGTTCTTACGATCAGATCATGGAGGAGAATATTTAAGTCACGAATTTGGTATGCACTTAAGAAAATGTGGAATCGTTTCACAACTCACGCCATCTGGAACACCTCAACGTAACGGTGTGTCCGAATGTCGTAATCGCACTCTATTGGATATGGTGCGATCTATGATGTCTCTTACCGATTTACCGCTATCTTTTTCGGGATACGCTCTAGAGACAGCTACATTCACTTTAAATAGGGCTCCGTCTAAATCCGTTGAGACGACACCGTATGAATTATGGTTTGGGAAGAAACCTAAGCTGTCGTTTCTAAAAGTTTGGGGATGCGATGCTTATGTCAAGAAACTTCAACCTGAAAAGCTCGAACCCAAGTCAGAAAAATGTGTCTTCATAGGATACCCTAAGGAAACCATTGGGTATACCTTCTACTTAAGATCCGAGGGCAAGATCTTTGTTGCCAAGAACGGATCCTTTCTGGAAAAAGAGTTTCTCTCGAAAGAAGTAAGTGGGAGGAAAGTAGAACTCGATGAAGTACTACCTCTTGAACCGGAAAGTAGTGCAGCTCAGCAAAATGTTCCTGTGGTGCCTACACCGACTGGAGAGGAAATTAATGATGATGATCAAGGTACTTCGGATCAAGTTGCTACTGAACTTCGTAGGTCCACAAGGACACGTTCCACACCAGAGTGGTATGGCAAGCCTGTCCTGGAAATCATGTTGTTAGACAACAGTGAACCTTCGAACTATGAAAAAGCGATGGCGGGCCTAGATTCCAACAAATGGCTTGAAGGCATGAAATCCGAGATAGAATCCATGTATGAAAACAAAGTATGGACTTTGACAGACTTGCCCGATGATCGGCGAGCGATAGAAAACAAATGGATCTTTAAGAAGAAGACGGACGCGGATGGTAATGTTACCATCTATAAAGCTCGACTTGTCGCTAAGGGTTATCGGCAAGTTCAAGGGGTTGACTACGATGAGACTTTCTCTCCCATAGCGAAGCTGAAGTCCGTCTGAATCATGTTAGCAATTGCCGCATACTATGATTATGAGATATGGCAGATGGACGTCAAAACGGCATTCCTTAACGACTATCTTAAGGAAGAACTGTATATGATGCAGCCGGAGGGTTTTGTCGATCCTAAGAATGCTAACAAGGTATGCAAGCTCCAGCGATCCATTTATGGGCTGGTGCAAGCATCTCGGAGTTGGAACATTTGCTTTGATGAGATGATCAAAGCGTTTGGGTTTATGCAGACTTATGGAGAAGCCTACGTTTACAAGAAAGTGAGTGGGAGCTCTATAGCATTTCTCATATTATATGTAGATGACATACTTTTGATGGGAAATGATATAGAACTTTTGGATAGCATTAAGGCCTACTTGAATAAGTGTTTTTCAATGAAGGACCTTGGAGAAGCTGCTTACATATTAGGCATCAAGATCTATAGGGATAGATCGAGACGCCTCATAGGTCTTTCACAAAGCACATACCTTAATAAGATATTGAAGAAGTTCAAAATGGATCATTCCAAGAAAAGGTTCTTGCCTGTATTGCAAGGTGTGAGATTGAGCTCGGCTCAATGCCCGACCACGGCAAAAGATAAAGAAGAGATGAGTGTCATCCCCTATGCCTTAGCCATAGGATCTATTATGTATGCCATGCTGTGTACCAGACCTGATGTAAACCTTGCCGTAAGTTTGGTAGGAAGGTACCAAAGTAATCCCGGCAAGGAACACTGGAGTGGTCAAGAATATCCTGAAGTACCTGAAAAGGACAAAGGACATGTTTCTCGTTTATGGAGGTGACGAAGAGCTCGTCGTAAAGGGTTACGTTGACGCTAGCTTCGACACAGATCTGGATGACTCTAAGTCACAAACCGGATACGTGTATATGTTGGATCGTGGAGCAGTAAGCTGGTGCAGTTGCAAGCAGAGCGTCGTGGCGGGATCTACATGTGAAGCGGAGTACATGGCAACCTCGGAGGCAGCACATGAATCAATATGGATGAAGGAGTTCATCACCGACCTAGGAGTCATACCCAATTCGTCGGGGCCAATCACTCTCTTCTGTGACAACACTGGAGCTATTGCCCTAGCCAAGGAGCCCAGGTTTCACAAGAAGACCAGGCACATCAAGCATCGTTTCAACTCCATCCGTGAAAATGTTCAAGATGGAGACATAGATATTTGCAAAGTACATACGAATCTGAATGTCGCAGATCCATTGACTAAACCTCTTCCGCGAGCAAAACATGATCAACACCAGAACTCTATGGGTGTTCGATTCATCACAATGTAACTAGATTATTGACTCTAGTGCAAGTGAGAGACTATTGGAAATATGCCCTAGAGGCAATAATAAAAGGATTATTATTATATTTCCTTGTTCGTGATAATTGTCTTTTATTCATGCTATAATTGTATTATCCGGAAATCTTAATACACGTGTGAATACACAGACCACAATATGTCCCTAGTGAGCCTCTAGTTGACTAGCTCGTTGATCAACAGATAGTCATGGTTTCCTGACTATGGACATTGGATGTCATTGATGACGGGATCACATCATTAGGAGAATGATGTGATGGACAAGACCCAATCCTAAGCATAGCACAAGATCGTGTAGTTCGTTTTGCTAGAGCTTTTCCAATGTCAAGTATCTTTTCCTTAGACCATGAGAGCGTGTAACTCCCGGATACCGTAGAAGTGCTTTGGGTGTACCAAATGTCACAACGTAACTGGGTGACTATAAAGGTGCACTACAGGTATCTCCGAAAGTGTCTGTTGGGTTGACACGGATCGAGACTGGGATTTGTCACTCCGTATGACGGAGAGGTATCTCTGGGCCCACTCGGTAATGCATCATCATAATGAGCTCAAAGTGACCAAGTGTCTGGTCACGGGATCATGCATTACGGTACGAGTAAAGTGACTTGCCGGTAACGAGATTGAACGAGGTATTGGGATACCGACGATCGAATCTCGGGCAAGTAACGTACCGATTGACAAAGGGAATTGTATACAGGGTTGCTTAAATCCTCGACATCGTGGTTCATCCGATGAGATCATCAAGGAGTATGTGGGAGCCAACATGGGTATCCAGATCCCGCTGTTGGTTATTGACCGGAGAGCCTTCTCGGTCATGTCTACATGTCTCCTGAACCCGTAGGGTCTACGCACTTAAGGTTCGGTGACGCTAGGGTTGTATGAATATGAGTATGCAGCAAACCGAAAGTTGTTCGGAGTCCCGGATGAGATCCCGAACGTCACGAGGAGTTCCGGAATGGTCCGGAGGTAAAGAATTATATATGGGAAGTTAAGTTTCGGCCATCGGGAAAGTTTCGGGGGTCACCGGTATTGTACCAGGACCACCGGAAGGGTCCCGGTGGTCCACCGGGTGGGGACACCCATCCCGGAGGGCCCCATGGGCTGAAGTGGGAGGGGAACCAGCCCCTGGTGGGCTGGTGCGCCCCCCCTGGGCCCCCCTCTGCGCCTAGGGTTGGGAACCCTAGGGGAGGGGGCGCCTCCACTTGCCTTGGGGGGCACTCCACCCCCCTGGCCGCCGCCCCCCCTAGGAGATCCCATCTCCTAGGGCCGGCGCCCCCCTGGGGTCCCTATATAAAGAGGGGGGTGGGAGGACAGCCGCACCCTGACATCTGGCGCCTCCCCACCCCCCTTGCTACACCTCCTCCTCCCGTAGTCGCTTGGCGAAGCCCTGCCGGAACCCTGCTGCATCCACCACCACACCGTCGTGCTGCTGGATCTTCATCAACCTCTCCTTCCCCCTTGCTGGATCAAGAAGGAGGAGACGTCACGCTGACCGTACGTGTGTTGAACACGGAGGTGCCGTCCGTTCGGCGCTAGGATCTCCGGTGATTTGGATCACGACGAGTACGACTCCCTCAACCCCATTCTCTTGAACGCTTCCGCTCGCGATCTACAAGGGTATGTAGATGCACTCCCCTCTCTCGTTGCTAGATGAACTCATAGATTGATCTTGGTGAACGTAGGAAAATTTTTATTTTATGCAACGTTCCCCAACAGGAAGCACTACACAAGCGAGAATGTGCTTGCTGATGTTGACTTTGATCTGAAGTTCACATATGTGCTGGCTGGCTGGGAGGGGTCAGCGCATGATGCAAACATTCTCACTGACAGCATGAGTCGACCTGATGGGACAACATCCCCGACGATAAGTTCTACCTTGGAGATGCTGGCTATGCATGTCGGCTGGGTATTCTTCCATCCTTCAGGAAAACAAGGTACCATCTCAACGAGTTCTCTGGTAGGAACTTTCCTAGGACTGCACATGAGCTGTTTAATCTCAGACACTCCAGCCTTAGAGTAACTGTTGAGAGGGTATTTGGAGCTCGGAAGAATAGGTTTAAGATCCTGGATCAGAAGCCATTCCACCCATACTCCACTCAAGTTAAGCTAGTTCTTGCTTGTTCTATTCTGCATAACTGGATCCTCCAGTGGGGCTTTGATGAACATGTGTCTGAGGAGGAAGAGGTCAAGCCTGACGATGTTGTTAGCTCTGGCCATGGTGTGGAGGCATTTGACAATGACGCTTGGAAGAACAAAAGGTTGGAGTGGGCGGAGGCAATGTGGCTTAACAAAGGTCAGTGCAGGATTTGAAGAAGAGGAAGAAGAAGCAGCAGCAGCAGAAGGACAGAAGAAGAGGAAGAAGAAGAAGAAGCAGCAGAAGCAGAAGAGGAAGATGGAGCAGCAACACCGATGAACTATCCCCTATTTAGCCAATGGCTCTTAATAATTTGAACTGTCATTTGATTGTAGTTAGGATGAACTGTCATTTGTTTAACTAGCTGGTACTATGTTCAGATTGTGTGTGGTAAGGTCACCACTAGTTAGAAGTGGTGATAACACCTTATGCAGGTTGCAAGCAAACACCATGTCATATGTGCACCTAATGTAATGCGGGCAACCAAACGCCGGGTTAAAAATGGTTGTCTCATGCAACTAGGGGCTTGCAGGCAACCAAACTATGTGCACCTGTTTTTTTAGCATGCATCCCCTCAAACTGGCTCAATAGAGTCAGGCTCGCCGGGCCAGGCTGAATCGGCAATGTAACCAAACACGCCCTTTGGGCATGTTTGGTTGCCCACATCGAGCCCACCCAGGCCCGCGCTGGAAGGGAGAGGCCTGTTTGGTTGGTTGGTTTTCCTATTGGGCCTGCATCCCACGCTTCTCAAAGTAGCCCAGAGCCTGGCTCACTGGAAACCCTCGGATCGGTAGTTTCTTGCGAGCCAGGCTGAGTGTGGCACAAGGTCGCACGGGCGGGAGCGAGGCGAGGGTGAGGGGGGATGGCGGGAGATGGAAATCTACCAAATTAGCCTCACCCCCTTTCACTCGCTCACCCATAGCCACTGCCCCCCTTTCTTCGCTACTGCCTCACCACCAGCGGCGACTGTGATTTCAGATCTACGCTATAGGCGGTGGCGATGGCGGAAGAGGCGGCGGCGTTTGCGGCAGATCTGGTGCTCCCCTTGTTGTTGGCCACCGTCTGGTCGACCTAGTCTGTGCCATGGCTCCCCCTACGCCGTCCTCGTCTCCGATGCCGATAAGCAGCACCCCCTCCCCCCTTTGTTAGCACAGTGGTTAGGGCGCTAAGCTAGGTGTAGGATCGATTTTCCACTGAATGAACCGTCGATGTCGATTAGGTTATGGACGCACGGATGAGGCTGATAATCCAGGCAGCAACACTGATTAGTGTGGTTCAGGCATGGGTCATGTTCATACACCAGAGAGTTGTTTGTCGTGCTGGGAGACCTTTGTGAAGGAAATATGCCCTACATGCAATAATAAAGTTATTACTTATTTCCTTATATCATGATAAATTTTTATTATTCATGCTAGAATTGTATTAACCGGAAACATGATACATGTGTGAATACATAGACAAACATATAGTCACTAGTATGCCTCTATTTGACTAGCTCATTAATCAAAGATGGTTTTGTTTCCTAACCATAGACATGTGTTGTCATTTGATTAACGGGATCACATCATTAGGAGAATGATGTGATTGACTTGACCCATTCCGTTAGCTTAGCACTTGATCGTTTAGTATGTTGCTATTGCTTTCTTCATGACTTATACATGTTCCTGTAACTATGAGATTATGCAACTCCCGATTACCGGAGGAACACTTTGGGTGCTACCAACCGTCACAACATAACTGGGTGATTATAAAGGAGTACTACATGTGTCTCCAAAGGTACATGTTGAGTTGGCGTATTTCGAGATTAGGTTTTGTCACTCCGATTGTCTGAGAGGTATCTCTGGGCCCTCTCGGTAATGCACATCTTTATAAGCCTTGCAAGCGATGTGACCAAATGAGTTGGTTACGGAATGATGCATTACGGAACGAGTAAAGAGACTTGCCGGTAACGAGATTGAACTAGGTATTGGATATCGACGATCAAATCTCGGGCAAGTAACATACTGATGACAAAGGGAACAAAGTATGTTGTTATGCGGTTTGACCGATAAAAATCTTCGTAGAATATGTAGGAGCCAATATGGGCATCCAGGTTCCGCTATTGGTTATTGACCAAGAATAGTTCTAGGTCATGTCTACATAGTTGTCGAACCCGTAGGGTCCGCACGCTTAAGGTTTTGATGACAGTTATATTATGAGTTTATGAGTTTTGATGTACCGAAGGAGTTCGGAGTCCCGGATGAGATCGGGGACATGACGAGGAGTCTCGAAATGGTCGAGACGTAAAGATCGATATATTGGACGACTATATTCGGAGTTCGGAAAGGTTCCGAGTGATTCGGGTATTTTCGGGGGTACCGGGGAGTTACGGGAATACGAGGAAGAAGCAATGGGCCTCATGGGCCAAGTGGTGGAAGAGAGGAGGCAGGGCGCACGGCCCCCCTAGCCCAAACCGAATTGGACTAGGGGGCCGGCCCCCCTTTCCTCCTTTTCCTCCCTCTCCTTCCTTCTCCTTCTCCTTCCCTTCCTTCCCCTCTCCTACTTGGACTAGGAAAGAGGGGGAATCCTACTTGGAGTAGGATTCTCCCCCTTGGGCGCGCCTCCTCCTACTTGGCCGGCCCTCCTCCCCTTGCTCCTTTATATACGGGGGCAGGGGGGCACCCCATGACACACAAGTTGATCTACGGATCGTTTCTTAGCCGTGTGCGGTGCCCCCCTCCACCATATTCCACCTCGGTCATATCGTCGCGGAGTTTAGGCGAAGCCCTGCGCCGGTAGAACATCATCATCGTCACCACGCCGTCGTGCTGACGGAACTCATCCCCGAAGCTTTGCTGGATCGGAGCCCGGGGATCGTCATCAAGCTGAACGTGTGCTGAACTCGGAGGTACCATACGTTCGGTGCTTGGATCGGTCGGATCTTGAAGACGTACGACTACATCAACCGCGTTGTGCTAACGCTTCCGCTTACGGTCTACGAGGGTACGTGGACAACACTCTCCCCTCTTGTTGCTATGCCATCACCATGATCTTGCGTGTGCGTAGGAATTTTTTTGAAATTACTACGTTCCCCAACACTTTGATCCGCTATGGTCCATTGTTTCCCCAGGAACAGGAGAGGATCCAAAATCTGAACTACATCTACAACTGCAATCACGTCGAGGCTCTGTGGATGCTTAGAATGAAAAGAGCACCATTTGCCAGGCTTGTCGAGACCTTCAGGAGCAGGGGCCTGTTACAAGATAGCATCAACACCAGTGTCGAAGAGCAAGTGGCCATGTTCCTTCATGTTGTTGGCCATAACCAGAGGTTCAGGGTCATTCAGAACACATTCAGGAGATCAATGGAGACCATCTTTAGGTACTTCAAGCAGGTGCTTTTTGCTGTTAGGAAGCTTAGAGGAGAGATGATCAGGAGACCATCTGGCTAGAGTCCACCCAAGATTCGCGGAAGCCCAAGATGGTATCCATGCTTCAAGGTGAGCATTGACAATATACACTTTTCATGACTTGATATGCTTGTATTGTTCAAGTTCAGCACTAACACAGGCTAGTGATGCCATTTTCGGGATTGCATTGGGGCAACAGATGGTACTCATGTCACTGCCAGAGTTCCTAGGTCACAGTATGCAACATACAGGAGGAGGAAGCACTACACAAGCCAGAATGTGCTTGCTGTTGTTGACTTTGATCTGAAGTTCACATATGTGCTGGCTGGCTGGGAGGGGTCAGTGCATGATGCAAACATTCTCACTAACAGCATGAGTCGACCTGATGGGATCAACATCCCCGACGGCAAGTTCTACCTTGGAGATGCTGGCTCGGGTATTCTTCCACCCTTCAGGAAAACAAGGTACCATCTCAACGAGTTCTCTGGTAGGAACTTTCCTAGGACTGCACATGAGTTGTTTAATCTCAGACACTCCAGCCTTAGAGTAACTGTTGGGAGGGCATTTGGAGCTCTGAAGAATAGATTTAAGATCCTGGATCAAAAGCCATTCCACCCATACTCCACTCAAGTTAAGCTAGTTCTTGCTTGTTGCATTCTGCATAATTGGATTCTCCAGTGGGGCTTTGATGAACACGTGCCTGAGGAGGAAGAGGTCGAGCCTGACGATGTTGTTAGCTCTGGCCATGGTGTGGAGGCATTTGACAACGACGCTTGAAAGAACAAAAGGTTGAAGTGGGCAGAGGCAATGTGGCAACAGAGGTCAGTGCAGGATTTGAAGAAGAGGAAGAAGAAGCAGCAACAGCAAAAGCACAGAAGAAGAGGAAGAAGAAGCAGCAGCAGCAGAAGCAGAAGAGGAAGATGAAGAGGAAGATGAAGCAGCAACACTGATGAACTATCCCCTATTTAGCCAATGACTCTTAATAATTTGAATTGTCATTTGATTGTAGTTAAGTTGAACTGTCATTTGTTTAACTAGCTGTCACTATGTTCAGATTGTGTGTGCTAAGGTCACCACTAGTTAGAAGTGGTGACCACACCTTATGCAGGTTGCAACCAAACACCATATCATATGTGCACCTAACGTAATGCGGGCAATCAAACGCCAGGTCAAAAATGTTTGTCTCATGCAACTAGGAGCATGCAGACAACCAAACTATGTGCATCTGCGATTTTTGACCTGCATCCCCTCAAACCGGCTCAATAGAGCCAGGCTCGCCGAGCCAGGCTGAATCGGCAATGTAACCAAACACGCCCTTTGTGAATCAAGAGGCTGCGTGCTTGTGTTTGAGAGACGTGCCGTTTTCCACGCTAGCTACAAGGTGCCAAAGGACATGTGGAGTGGGCGATCGGACGAGGCTGTGGGTGATGCGTGAGCCCTGGACTCTGCCCGTGGACTGGAGGAAGGAGCACGTGGCTCGCTCGGGCACCGCGAGGCTTCCATCTTCCAGAAGCCGACCCCATTTGACCCTTCCCTGTTGCAGGAGGGAGCTGACGCATACTGCTGACCACTCCGATGTAAAAATCGCCCAATGCAAAGCATCACCCCCGGGAATGAAATTAAGTCAAACAACATTTGCTCGGCGGGGGTCACGAGAAGGGGACGCGATCATGGGTTAAATTGCACCTTGATTAAGGGCTTAAGGAGCGGCTCCATGCCTGCAGTTTCTTGTTCCCGCGCATAAGGCTCTGATGCATAGGGATCGTCGACGTGCTATCAAATACAGTACGTACTCCCTACAAGGATGATCTCACCGTGTTTCTCAATTTTGGTAAAGAATCCATGCAACCGTTTTACTTCCAAATAGGAAGAAGAATGAAAGGAACAGATCTCCATCCAGTTGCAGGCGCTCCTTCTAGTAGACGACGAATCAATTCTACTAAGATCTTGTTTGTTTGGGCTTTGCTTCTGCTTTTACAGTTTTTTTAACTCTAGCAAAAACCCAAAAAATACTTGTAAATACACCTTTTAATTCTACTTTTGATGTATGAATCAATATTTGTATAATGATGGTATAAGTCAAAAGCCGAAGCAAAAAACCCTATTTAGGAGCTTTTGTGGCGCAAATTAACAAATAGCACGTGTTTTCCCTACCCTAGCCACCGCCACCAGAAAGGCGACTAGGGAGGTGATCTCTTTCCACCGATCTCCACCGGCTGAAGCGCTGGCCCCCTCTCTCTCCGGTTGCTGCTCTGGCGGCAGGAGCGAGGGGGGACCCCGTTCCTTCGCTCTGTAGTTAGGTTTTGGATTTGTAGGTCGTGTGCGTCGTTAGGTGGTGGGAGCGGCGCCCGGACGAATAAATCTGCCTCAGCTTCACTGCCACACCGGCGGTGCCTTTCATGGCGGTGTCTCGGAGTTGCTGGTATCGTGTGTCTGTCGATCTTTCAAACTTGATAGCGTGTGTTGGCGAGGCGGCGGCGGCGACTCCATCATGTGTGTCTCTCCTTCTGCTCTTCCCCGTTGCTGTGACGTTGTCTCCGGCGTCATGGTGGAGCAGAGAGGTGTTGTCGTTCAGGAGTACGCACAGATGGTTGTCTACGCAAGTGACAGCTGGAAGATGGAGCATATTGTGTTGGATCTGTGGTTGGAGGCTGACAGTTCTGGTTTCCTCCTCCGACGTCGTCGTCATGCGGGGGTGTCAGTTCTGAAATTCAATGGCGTGTCCGGGGACATGTTGCCCCGGTCTGATTCTTTCAACGGCTATGGTTTTGCTTCTGGCAAACTACTTTGGAGGACCGTAAAGCTACTCATCAGCGATGGAGCCGTATCGAGTTTGGGTAAAGAGGTGATCTGCCTTCTTACCCTTGTGGCAGGAGGAGGCGAGCAACTGAGTGGGAGGCAAGCAACGCATCGGCCATCCCGCGCGTGGATCTGGTGTCAAGCCTTGTGCGGATCCTCGGGGTCGTCGGGCTCGAAGGCGAGCAAGCCGGCGACGGGACTGTTGACCTTCCTCCCGATGCCCATGCTCGACATCATCCCGTCTCCTACCTGGCGCCGCCGGTGGGAGTCCCTCGCCTGTTGTTGAAGGCACTGAATCGATTCATCCAGAGGAGACAGATGTATGTTGAAAGCTAGCTCAAACCACCTTGATCGATTGATCCAGCACCTTGTTGTGAAGCCGGCGTGGGCTAAGCTTGCTCACATCGATCTGATTACATCCAATTCGATTGATCCAGCAGCTTGCTGCGAAGCCGGCATAGGCTCACACTTGATGTTTTTTTATCTTTGTATGTGTTGTTTGTTTGATGTCAGAATTCAACTCAGTGTAAATATTCAGTCAAAAATGTCGCTGAGAATATAGCTACAACTGTTCATATTAGATGAGCTGAACTAAATCCATCCGATTCCATCTCTTCAACCAAACACTCAAATATAATCATTTCATTCCACTCAATTGTTCCTACCAAACACATGAATGGAACCAACCCGTTCCTATGGAATGAAACTATGACATTCCATTCTACTACGTTCTCGAACCAAACACATCCTTAGTGGCCATTTCGATGGCGTCGAAGGTGAGGGACAGACGCTGATATTTTGCATAGGATTCTACTATCTTTTCAGTTATGTAAGGTCGGCACTTACGTGCCTTGTAACTTAATCTTTATTCTATAAATGAGAGATGTATACCATGCAAAAAAAAAGCTTTCGTACCAGTCAAAAAAAAAAGCTTTCGTGACATTTTAATCAAAATAAAAAAGCTGTAAAAATAGAAGCGAAAGTCCAAACAAACAGAGACTAATTCACAAGACGGGCGGAATCATCTTAAATTGGATTCCAATTCCATGGGGAATCATCTTAAATTGGATTCCAATTCCATGGGTCGACCGGCCGATGATTAAGTGATCGCTACATATAGCAGCATTGACTCTGAACCTAATAACAAGGTGACGTGAGCCGTGAGGGCTTAGGCGCAAACTCGGCCGCTCCGAATAAATAAATACCTCGCCCACTGTGGCTGGAGGTAGCGCTGCCGCTCCTCCGACCACCAAACCCATCTCTCTCGCACACAAAAACTCTCTCCCTTGCACAAAAAGAAAAATAGTCACAAAAACTCCTTCCCTTTTTTCTCCCACGGAGAAACACATACCCCAAACCGCTTTCCGAGTTTTCTTTTCTCTCCTCTCTCGCACACGCGTCGGATCCCCGGCGCCGGGGGGACTCCGCCGGCTCACTCCCACGACTGGCGCGGGCAGAGGTAATTCGCTCCCCCGCTTCTCGACGATTTTTTTCCGGGGCGGGGGCGATAATTCGGGCTCCGCGGCGAGTAGGAATCCCGCAGTTCCGTGGTCGTGGATGGCCGGCTGGGTGGGTGGGCGGGCGGTTCCGCCTCCTCTCTTCAGGGGTGGGCTGGAGGACGCGATCAGGCGCAAATTCCTCGCTTCGACGCCAAGCAAAGTACAGTTTCCGCGTTTCATCGGCAAAAAAAAATAGGTGTCAAGTTTGCTGCGGCGGTTCATCCCCTCCCCCGCAGGCCGCGGCAGTGGATTCTTTCTGGTGTTCCTGCTTGATGAAGCCCAGTTTCCGTCCCCAAATATGGGAGGCCCGACCTGACCCCTGTAGGAGAGGAGGACAAGAACAGTCATAGTCCAGTAGTAGGGGTACTAGTACTGTAAGCTGTGCAGCTACCGCCGTACACGCACCTGCATTTTCCTCTTGTGCCGCTTGCCTGGTGCCCGCGCGTGTTGTGGTTGTTGGGGGTGGCGTTGTCTCGGAGACAACACTTGCTCATGCCTTTGTCATGTCGCATGGATTCTGCTTCTGCAAACCCGGGCCATCTGCTTTTGCCTTTCAATTTTCCTCTGTTTTTTTGTTGCATTAACGCAAGCGATTGGAGAGCTATCATCAAGTCAGGCGAATATGTTTGTCATGTCAAGTCACTTTCTCTGAATAACTCACCTGTGTGTGAATGAAGGTCAAGAGAGTTGCTGATTTTGCTTTGCTTCGCTGAACCTGTTTGTGGCGTTGCAGTCCTGCTAGGAGCCTCGAGCAGAGCTGACCACGGCGTGCCGGAATCTTCCTTCGTCCCTCCTCCTGACCAGCTGACTTCCGATGGGATGGGGAACCCTCATAACCAGGCGCCTCAAAGTTTTTTCCTTGGCGCTCTTCGTCTACTTCGACTATAAGGTGCGGTTGTTTGCTTCTTTCCATGCTCTTCTTTCGACTTCCGTTGTTCTGGTGGAAGCAGATTAACATATTTCTGAGGTGCAAGCAGGCTGTTCAGAAGAGAGTCCAGTGGGTTAGCGCTGTTAAGAAGAATGCTATATGGGCAAAGACGCACGAGCGAAACGCTCGTCGTGTTCTCAACCTGATGATAGAGCTAGAAGGTTTGTGGGTCAAAATGGGCCAGTATCTGTCCACAAGAGCAGACGTGCTTCCTGAGCCGTACATAGAGGTCCTGAAGCAGTTGCAGGACTCGCTTCCTCCACGCCCTCTTGAAGAGGTATGTATACATTAATTAGTGAATGGTAGATTGAAAAATAATTTAATCATAAGCATTTCCATTTTTGTAGCCAACCAATCTGGCAACATCATATAGCATGACTTAATGTAGTTCATCTTAGTCTTAGTTTTGGTCTGTTGTGTGCAGGTTTGTGGAACCATAGAAAAAGAACTTGGGAAACCCATGCGTCAACTATTTGCTACTTTTGACGTTGACCCTCTTGCGACCGCATCAGTAAGTCCTGTTGCTTCCAAATGAACTATATTTTCTCTGGTGTAAATTCATAACATGGTTGAACACTTCTTGACAGATAGCACAAGTTCATCGTGCAACTCTGGAAGACGGCAGAGAAGTGGTTGTGAAAGTTCAGCATGATGGTATCAAAGAGATCATATTAGAGGTTCTTTTCTTTTCTTTTCTTTTCTAGAAATAGTGTTTTGTAAGATAAGTAGGATTGCTATTGCAACTTTTCATCTGTGATCAGGATTTGAAGAATGCAAAATCATTGATCGAATGGATTGCATGGGCAGAACCTCAGTATGACTTCAACCCAATGATTGATGAATGGTGCAAGGAGGCACCCAAGGAACTTGATTTCAATCATGAAGCAGGTAGTTCTCCTTGCTCAGATTCTTAGGTACAGCCATTCATAAAGAGGTCATCATGATAATGTAAGGTGCAAAATCTACTTTCAGAAAACACTAGGATTGTCTCCAAGAATCTTAGTCGGAAAACTGAAGGTGGGAGTGGCAGTGTTTCCAGCGATGTTGATGTACTGATACCAGAAATTATTCAGGTCTAACTGTCAGCCCGAATTTTATTCTGTTTGTCTTGCATTAGTGTTTGCAAATCACGTGACCATCCTCTGACCCATTCTTCTTTGTATCAGTCTACTGAAAAGATTCTAATTCTGGAATACATGGATGGCATTCGCTTACATGACAATGATTCATTGGAAGAATATGGTGTTGATAAGAAAAGACTCGTTGAAGAGATAACCCGTGCTTATGCTCATCAAATATACATTGACGGTTTCTTCAATGGCGATCCTCATCCTGGTATTTTAATTCTATGCTTCTTTAGGCAGATCTTGTGTCACATAAATTCTGTTCTCCAATATTTCCATTGGATTTCTTTGTGTTGCTTTCACACTGATTCATACTAACATGCTTTTCTTTTCTGTAGGCAATTTTCTTGTAAGCAAGGGACCTCCACACAAACCGATTCTCCTTGATTTTGGGCTCACTAAACGCATATCACAATCAATGAAGCAGGCACTAGCAAAGATGTTTTTATCATGCGCTGAGGTTTGTAATATTTTGATCTTACAAATAATACACATGGCATCAAAGAGCGAAGTCAGTTCAGAGTATCTTTTGTAGCTATAAGCAACAAGCATTTCCTTAGGAGTAACTGCAACCCCTCTTTTGTATTATGGTTGAATCAAAAGAAGCATATCTTTTAACATTTTAACTTTTTTCATGTAATAAATATTGTGGCCTTTTGTCCCTGCATTACACACTAGTGATATTGCAGACTGGTAGATGACACGACATATTCAACAACTATAAGATAAGCAAGACAGAATCAGGAACTTGGCTTTGTTTTTGCCTATAGTAAATTATTAAGTTTCACGCAACACTACATGATCAAATGCACACATGTAAATTTTTGTGAGATGTCGCTTCATTCTATCTTTTGTTGCTTATTACTAGCTTGCCATTCTTTTGTTTAAACTCTATAATTTACAATTCTGAGATCAATGTGTAGGGGGACCAAGTGGCACTGCTGTCAGCTTTTGCAGAGATGGGGCTTAAGCTGCGAGTTGACATGCCTCAGCAGTCTATGGAGATTGCCTCAATATTTTTTCGCCAGTCCACTACAGCAACTGAAGCGAAAGTATGCTGAAGGCCCGTTCTAGATTTTTCCTTTTTTGTTCCTAATACTGCAGGAAGTTGTAGTAACTGATTGGTTGTGGTTTGTTCCTACTTATTAGGAGAACATTAAAGCATTGAATGAACAAAGAGAACGAAACGCCAAGGCCCTTCAAGAGAAGATGAAATTGAACAAGAAGGAGGTTAAACATTTCAATCCTGTGAGTAGCCATGCCCAGCTGATGATTTTCCTTTAAGCTATATTGGGTTTGTCAACCAAGAGACCGGTCTTAAATGGAGGTTTTCTCGCTATCAGGTTGATGCTTTCCCTGGGGATGCGATAATTTTTATGAGGGTCTTAAATCTTCTTAGAGGTATGTCTTTGTCCCTCTTGAACTTGTACATTCCTCTGACATGTCCAGCGTCACAGTGGCAGTTTCCCATTTATACCTGCAGGGCTTTCAGCTTCACTGAATGTTAGGATAGTTTATCTGGACATCATGAGGCCATTTGCTGAATCAACTTTGCTAGGGTGAGATGCATGCCATGCTATGTTTTGCATCAGCTTTGTGGGGGTCATTCTTTTTTAATTGCTAATTTAAGCTTTCACTGATATCAGGAGTATGACGCGTGGGCCCTCAACTAATAGCGAGTGGATCTATGACTCACCTGTTAACTCTGAAGTGGAGTCCAAACTGAGGAGTCTTCTACTTGAGATGGGAAGCGACAAAATTTTGGGACTACAAGTGGGTCGATAATCTCATGCCACTCATTTACATACCATGACAGTACATTAGCAATATTTTGCATGCCGAAATTTCACATCATGAGTTTACCAACGATATCTGCATACAGTTGTTTTGTTGCAACGCAGCCTTACTGATATTCCTCCCGCAGGTATGTGCGTACAAAGACGGAAAGGTCATAATAGACACTGCTGCTGGTACGTTAGGGAAATATGATCCGCGTCCCGTTCAGCCTGATTCTCTGTTTCCGGTTTTCTCAGTGACGAAGGGCATCACTGCTGGAATGGTACACTGGCTTGTCGATCAAGGGTGAGTGGTTAATTTCAGTTTCAGTACCAAGTTTTTTAGCATGCCACTGTAAAAATCTGTTTTGCGGGCCATCGGGCTGTATTATCCTGTAGTTGATCATGCATGCTATGTGCAATTGTTTGCTCATCATCATCTTCATCTTCATCTTAGTTTTACCCGCAAAAAAAGGGCCTAGAAGTATGAGCATGGTAACATGTTGCCAAGGAAACATGGTATTCTGTCTCAGTATACTTATTAGATGGTGAAATAGCTAGCATTTTTGTTGACCGGAGGGCCCCATCCCATCCCCTCTTCACCACGAAATATTCAGAACCCCCCTTCCTTTCACCCAAAACCCTAGCCGCCCCACATCGCGGCGGTGATGGAGGTGCCGCCGGAGATGCTCAACGCCCTGGCGGGGTGGTTCGCGCAGACGCTCTCCCCCGCCACCGCCGCCGACTAGTCAAGCAGTGAAGTTTGTGAATCTCTTGTGGTGGTCATGTCCATAGTGTCAGTCAAGTATGGGCCAGGTGTTTTTGTCAGTTCCCTCGATACAATTCAGCCGAATCTTTCACCACATTTCTTCAGCGTTTTTGGATTCCCAATCTGAAGTTGATCAAAGGTTCTCTTGAAATCAAGCTTACAGCAACAAAGTTGCTTTGTGAGTCTGCGGTGCTGTTGGATGCTGCTGCAGCCCAATTGTGGGGCAAATTGCTCGATAGCATTGTCACACTGTTGTCTAGAATGGACCAAAATGGTGTACAACAAGAGCAGAATGTCGGAGCTGATGCAGTGGATAGTCAGAGGACATCAGGTTATTCCGTCTCGTTTCTACGCCTTCAGTATGCTGGGAAGAGCGAAGATGGTCTGTTGAAAGACGTAAATGATCCAAAACAGTTTCTGGTGACATCCTTGGCCTCACTTTCTGCAGTCTCCTGGAAGGTTGGTCCTATCATCGAGCAGCATGTGGACCCAGCAAACAGAAGTGCTCTTCTCCAGCTTTGCACAGCCTATAACGCCAACATTGTCTAGGAGCCAATGGCGTTGTTCTAAGGCATTCACTTGGTTTCCAGTGGTTTTTGTTAGAGGATGAGTCTCTTCGTGTCATGTGTCCATGAAGCTGGTTTCCGCTTGGTCCCTGCTCCAGTGGAATGTGTTGGCTATTGTGGGATGAGAATGAGGAGGACGCCAAATTAGATCATACAGTAGGATAAACATGAGCTTTGTGGAGAATCTGTCTGTTTTGGTTTGGAATTTTTGTGTGTGTGGATCTCTTTTTCCCAGAGAGTGTACTGGTACTGATCAAGAATGTTGTCAGCATGGTCTGTCTGTGTTGTTATTCCTAGTGAAATCTGCTGTAATTCTTGCATGGGAAATGGTATATTTGTGGATGTTATTGGCAGCATCCATTGGTCGAAAAGAAAAAGTCTCACTTTACAGAAGTCACACTTTTTTTTGACATTATGTGTGTTCTGACGCACCTAAAAGGATCTGCGCTTCTAGTTTAGGCTTTTTAGCATCTCTTTCTTATGTGAAGCAGATCCTTTGGATCTCTGGCTGTTATGCATGATTCTCTTTGGAGAACACTAAGCATCTTGTCCATGTTGCCTTATACACTTTATCTTGTCTATATAGTGAATGTATGCTCTGATCTTTCAGGAAGTTGAAGTATGAAGAAACAGTTGCCGATATATGGCCAAAATTTGGGACTAACAAAAAGGAGCTAATCAAGGTGCAAAAACTTATTTCACTTATGCTATGTAATGAGACACAGTGTTTCAGGATACTAACAGACTCATTTGTCACTATGTAATAAAGGTGCACCATCTTCTCAATCATACATCTGGTTTACATAATGCTCTGGGAGATGTGGTCAAAACCGATCCTATGTCGGTATGTGACTGGGAAGAGATGCTAGACCAGATTGCCAAATCTACACCCGAAACTGAGCCTGGTTCATCACAAATTTATCACTACCTATCCTTTGGTTGGCTGTGTGGCGGTCTCATAGAGGTATAATTAATCTAGGAAAGTGCACTCATACTGCTTGTGTTATAACTTTATTTCACGAGCCCTAACACTGCATTTGACAATAACAGCATGCATCGGGGAGGAAGTTTCAAGAGATCCTAGAAGAGGCTATTGTTCATCCTCTTCACATCGAGGGAGAGCTATATGTCGGAATTCCTCCAGGTATGTTAACGGATGTAAGGAAGTGTTTAGATAGTTTACAATATTTGTTCTTCGGTTTTTCCGTGATTGAAATTGTCTTCTATATTCTACTTTTCTTCAGTCTGAAAGAGTCAGAAACAGAAGTACTGGAACAATGTTTGAAATTTAACTTTATGAAAAACGAAATCCTAGGGAGAGACTACAGCGTACCTGGAAATAACACATTGGATTACTAATTCCGCATATGTTGATCAAGACAACTTTGGACTTAGCTTCACAATTTCCAGCTCTGAGAGGCACTTCATACAAGGCTGACGTTGTTCATAATCTGTGCCCTTTTTAGGTGTTGAGTCTCGCCTAGCAACGCTGACCGTCGACATGGAAGAAATTCAGAAGCTACAAGGGATCAAGCCAGGGCCAGACGTCCCACCGGAACTGCTGAGTGGAATTGCGCAGATGGCGGCTGGCGTACCAGCTATGTTCAACACGCTGAACGTTCGCCGCGCCATCATCCCCGCCGCAAACGGCCACTTATCTGCCCGTGCCCTCGCTCGGTACTACGCGGCGCTGGCAGCCGGCGGCACCATTCCCCCGCCGCACTCCAGCAATGCCAAGCCGCTCCTGGGCAGCCACGTGCACACGCCCGCGTTCCCCACCGCCGCCACGTCCAAGAAGAAGAAGAAAGGCTCCGCAAAGAAGAGCAGCGGAAGCTCGAGCTCGATGGAGAAGGTCGAGTACGCCCAGCTACGCACCAGCGACGCCGACAGCGAAGTGTCGGTGGCTGCATCAGGGAGCACCGGCGGCAGGTTGTTCAGCAACAGCGACAGCGGCATCATGGACGCGTTCATGGGCGTCGGCGAGTACTCGGGCATGATCCACCCAAACGGCAAGTTCGGGCTCGGGTTCAGGAGGTACGGCAGGTCCGGCGCGCCGCCGACGGGGTTTGGGCACTCCGGGATGGGTGGGTCGAACGGGTTCTGCGACCCGGAGCACGGGTTCGCCATCGCCGTGACGGTGAACAAGATGGCGCTGGGGTCCGTCACGCGGCGCGTGGTGCGGTTCGTGTGCGAGGAGCTGGGCGTGCCCGTGCCCGACGAGTTCTCCGTCGCCGGGGAGAAGGGGCCCGACATGGTGCTCAACCTCGCGCCGCCGGCGGAGTAGGTTGACATGTAGTAGGAATTTGAAAGGCACGGCATTAATTAACACGGTAGATATTAATACACACGCGCGGAGGTCATTTTGACGGGGTGTTTTACACTGTAAAACTTCAGTAGCGGCTTGTACGTATGGAATGGAATTGTAATTCTTGATGTGGATGATGGCAGAGAGAGGAATGCAAAATTGGCTCTAATACAGTAATACGTCAATTGTTTGGTGAACTTTGCTCATCGCCGTTACAAAAACTAGGTTTATCTGCTACAGCTCCCTTTACTAACGAGCAAATGGCAACAAATTATGTTATCCATTATTGACGCACAAATGTTTTATTATAGGATTTTTTTTAACATAGTACAATCACAGATACACTCATTCCTACTGAACAAGCACCAATACCAAGTTTAGGATTTGAATCCTGGTGGGTTGGTTCCACCACAAAAACCCTAACCTTTAAGCTACACTCAATTCTCATAGTCTGGAATTGAAAAAACTATTTGTAGTTTCTCAGCTATAGCATGAACCTACTTTTGGTCATAATAAACTATGAAACCATACAAATGTGATCCTCAACTTTGTAAAACCAGACATGCACACTCACTAACCTAAATCGACAATGAAAGACATTCACAAAAATGAAATGAGGAAAATAAAAAATATCTAATAATAATGGAACATTGGTTCACATAAATTATAGACGCTGATAAGTTTCGAACATTCAGGATTTGACCATGGCAAACGAGCATTTTTTGTGGATTTAATGTTTGCTGCCATGGCAAGTTCAATTGACAAGTATGGCAAATTCACACTCAATTACCCTAAAAAATCGCACTAAGTTCATTTCTCTTACAGGAAATTGCCTGCTCATAAAAAAAATTGCCATCCTCGCGTCAACTAATATTTTCATAAAAAACATTCGATTTGCTCAAAATCCGAACGTTCGGGGTTTTATAGTTTCTGTAAATTATTGGACAATGCCCTACATGTATTAAAAAAAGAAAATTTTACGAAAACTAGTGAAAAGAGGAAATGAGGTTTATTTGTATGTTTTATTAATGGTTGGTCTTTTGAAAATACTTATGTCTTATGCATTTTTCTATGACTTCTCATTTCCATATCTTTTGGTAATTTATCAAAAACTTATTAACTACTCCCTCCGCCCAAAATAAGTGTCTCAACTTTGGCTAATTTTAGTACAAATTGGCACTAGAGTTGAGCCAATCGACAATGAAAGGTATTCACGAAAATAAAAATAAAATGAGAAAAATAAAAAATATCTAATAATAAAAAATATTTTATAATCATGAAAAATGTAAATTTAAATATAATTTATTGGACACTCATGATAAGAGGACATATGTATTATTTGATAGGTTTTATTAAGTTGGTATTTTGAAAATACTTATGACTTGCACCTTTTTTTCTAAGACTTACGATTTCCATATCTTTTGGTAGAGGTAAATACACCAGGAGTCATGGAACTTGCACGTGACGGTCAGTTTGGTGCACAAAGTTGTAAAATACGTATTTCTGGTCATCAAACTTGCACAAACGTTCATATACGGTCACATTCCATGTACGCAGACGTATCCGTGGCCTATGTGGCATGCCAGCATGGCCAGGGCCCACTGTAAGCCCGCGACACATGGTAGATCTGCAGGCTTTTTCTTTATTTACGTATTATGCAACTATTTTTTTTAACTTATTAAGCCCCTAAAAATGATTTTTTATTTACGTATAAAGCCCCTAAAATAAAATGAAAAAACAAGGGATGGTTAGGTTACAAACTAGGGACGTGCCCCTACTAGGCTCGGGTTAACAACCACCAAACCAATGACTATTCATGTCTAAGGTTCAAAAAAAAACTATTCATGTCTAGGTAGCACAAATGATTTTTAGATCATATAAACACGGTCGAAAAAACAATTTTACAAGAAATGTAACCCCAAAAAAGGGAGCACCGTGGCTCGACTATGTGACCTCGTGGTCAACGTTAACTAAGATTACCACCGGGCTTCGACAACACAACATATCCAGATGGGATAAATATTTTTCATGTTGTTATTCCTTCTTGTTCTATGTAAGAAAAAAAATATTCTTGTGTTTGTGATATTAATAAATGTTTATGTGTTACAAAAAAAGGTGTGTGACATTTAAAAAAAATAAACATTGTAAACCACATTTGTGTAATTAAAAATGATACATTGCATTTTAAAAATGTTCATGCATTCCAAAAAAAACTGGCCATGACATTTTTTAAATGCCTATACAATGTATAAAACTGTTTGTGTAGCTTTAAAGTGTTTCGTACCATCCGAAAATGTTAAAAACATAGTTGAAAAAAGTTTCAAAAAATTTCAGAACTTGTATTTGAAAAAAATGTTAACCATATGTTTAAAAAGTATTAAGCATATATTTTTTTAAATACTCCAAACATAGATGTATACTGGAGTATTTAAAATATATGTGTATCAAAACATAGATGTATACTGGAGTATTTAAAACATCAAAACATATGTGTATCATATGGAGTATATGTTTCAATACACATAAGTTTCAGAACTTGTATTTGAGAAAATGTTAATCTGGACGTGTTGTGTTGATTAACATTTTTCCAAATACAAGTTTTTGAAACTTTTTAAAATGCCGCGTACCTTTTTTTGTAACACATAAATATTTTTTGAATGTCACAAACACAAGAATATAAATTGTTTTCTTACATCTGGACGTGTTGTGTTGTCGGTGGTAATGTTAGTTAATCTTTACCACAAGGTCACATGGTCGGCCACGGTGCTCATTTTTTCCGTGTTACATTTCTTGTAAAATTTATTTTCGGTCATTGTTTATATGATACAGATATTAGTCGGTCTATGTAGACATGAATGATCAGTAGTCTGGTGGTTGTCCACGTGAGACTACTAGGGCACGTTGCAGCTTCAAAACCCCATATCGCTTGTTTTTTCATTTTATTTTTAGGGGCTTAATACGAAAATAAAGAAAGCCAAAGGCTTCTATGCAGATCTACATGCTACAGCGGATACGTCCGTGTACATGAAATGTGATCGTATATGAACGCTCGTGCAAGTTTGATGACCATAAACATGTATTTTACAAGTTTGTGCACCAAACTGACCATCGCGTGCAAGTTCTATGACTTCAGGTGTATTTACCTCCTTTTGGTAACTTCTGAAGAACTTATTAACTATGATTAGTCTTATTGTTTTAGCCAATACAAATATATTTTCTTATATATATTTTTGTATAATTTTGAACTTGTTAAGAAAATGGTGTTCTCCATTACTTTAGCTAATACTCCCTATGTTCCTTTATATAATGTGTATATTTTCCGTCACGGTGAACAAGGCATGAAATTTTAAAGAATTGAGGACGAAAATACCCTTGTCTAATTCATTGATTAGTGGCAAGTAGATCAATTAGGAAGGTAAGGAAGAGATACGGGAAATCAGGAGAGATACTTTCGTTCTTTTCCTAAAATGAGAGATACACACAATAGGGAGAGAGATACTTTCCTTTTTTATGAAGGGCTAAGAGGGGAATTATGAGGAATTGGAAAAAATGCACTTTACATTATGGATTTTATCTAAAAACAAATACACATTATATAAAGGAATGGAGGGAGTATAGTTGACACTCTACTCCTTTTTTATTAAGTCTTTTGCAACTATGTGAAACCAGACAATGCATTAATGGTGAAAGCACACTGACTGGTTTGGACTACCAATTTATTTTCCAAATTTGAGGTTCAAATGTAGCTTGTATTACTACAAAATTTCAAGACCAAAACAAGACCTGGTTGAAGTACAAGGAGACGTGGCAATTTTTGTAAAGATGTCCTGAATGTCTTGGATGCGGGTCCTATAAAGCTAACTAATAGTCTGTATAATACTCCCTCGGTTTCAGAGTACTTGTCATGGTAAGTATTTGGAATGGAGGGAGTAGCAAACTTTAAGTTGTCTTGGTAACGGTGGGCACGCATGCCTCGTACGAGGGGTGGGGATTGTGATCCTACAATCTAGGAGTCGTACGCTTTCGTTCTTTCAGGAGAAGAAAGAAGGCGATCTCGCCTCCTGCCACTGCCAGGGCGTCTTCCTCCACCGTCGTCCTCCGGCGGTTCCCCTCCGCTGACGAATTCGGTCGTCGGTGGTGAGGGGGGTCGCCAGATCCACACGTGTGGATTATTTTAGGCATTAGTTTTTTAGGATTTTGGGTTGTTCATTGCTACGTCTTGAGCTTGCGTTGGTTTTCTTGAAGAGGAAAGGGTGATGCAGTAATATTAGCGTAAGTATTTCCCTCAGTTTTTGAGAACCAAGGTATCAATCCAGTATGAGCCTCCTCAAAAGTCCCACGCACCTACACAAACAAACCAAAAACTCGCAACCAACGCAATAAAGGGGTTGCCAATCCTTTCATGGCCAGTTGCGAAAGTGAGATCTGATAGAGATAATATGATGAGATAATATGATGAGATAAATATATTTTTGGTATTTTATATTATAGATGCAAAAAGTAAAGATGCAAATAAAAGTAGATTGAAAGCAAATACGATAAAAGATAGACCCGGGGGCCATATGTTTCACTAGAGGCTTCTATCAAGATAGTATAAGTATTACGGTGGGTGAACGAATTACTGTCGAGCAATTGATAGAAAAGCGAATAATTATGAGATTATCTAGACATGATCATGTATATAGGCATCACATCCGTGACAAGTAGACCGACTCTTGTCTGCATCTACTACTATTACTCCACACATCGACCGACTCCTGCCTGCATCTAGAGTATTAAGTTCATAAAGAACAGAGTAACGCATTAAGCAAGATGACATGATGTAGAGGGATAAACTCATGCAATATGATATAAACCCCATCTTTTTATCCTCGATGACAACAATACAATACGTGCCTTGCAACCCTTTCTGTCACTGGGTAAGGACATCGCAAGATTGAACCCAAAGCTAAGCACTTCTCCCATGGCAAGAAAGATCAATCTAGTAGGCCAAACCAAACTGATAATTCGAAGAGACTTGCAAAGATAACTCAATCATACATAAAAGAATTCAGAGGAGATTATAATATTTCTCATAGATAAACTTGATCATAAACCCACAATTCATCGGATCTCGACAAACACACCGCAAAAAGAGTTTACCTCGAATAGATCTCCACAAGAGAGGGGGAGAACATTGTATTGAGATCCAAAAAGAGAGAAGAAGCCATCTAGCTAATAACTATGGACCCGAAGGTCTATGGTAAACTACTCACAACTCATCGGAGGGGCAATGGTGTTGATGTAGAAGCCCTCCATGGTCGATTCTCCCTCCGGCGGAGCACCGGCGAAGGCTCCAAGATGGGATCTCGCGGATACAGAAGGTTACGGCGGTGGAAATTGTGTTTCGGTGGCTCCCCGGATGTTTTCGGGGTACGTAGGCTTATATAGGAGGAAGAAGTACGTCGGTGGCCGCCCGAGGGGCCCACGAGACAGGGGGGCGCCCTATAGGGGTGGGCGCGCCCTACCCTATCGTGGCTGCCTCGGCTGCTTCTTGACTTGCACTCCAAGTCCTCTGGATCACGTTTGTTCCAAAATCACGCTCCCAAAGGTTTCATTCCGTTTGGACTCCGTTTGATATTCCTTTTCTTCGAAATACTGAAATAGGCAAAAAAACAGCAATACGGGTTGGGCCTCCGATTAGTAGGTTAGTCCCAAAAATGATATAAATGTGTAAATAAAGCCCATAAACATCCAAAAGGGATAATAGAATAGCATGGAACAATAAAAAATTATAGATACGTTAGAGACGTATCAAGCATCCCCAAGCTTAATTCCTGCTCGTCCTCGAGTAGGTAAATGATAAAAACAGAATTTTTGATGTGAAATGCTACCTAGCATAATTCTCAATGTAATTTTCTTTATTGTGGCATGAATGTTCAAATCCAAATGACTCAAGATAAAAGCTCATAAAACTTAAAAATAATAATGCTTCAAAGCATACTAACAAATAATCATGTCCTATCAAAATAGTATAGCCAAAGAAAACTTATCCCTATAAAATCATATAGTTAGGCCATGCTTCATTTTCATTACACAAAATACTCCCATCATGCACAACCCCGATGATGAGCCGAGCAATTGTTTCATACTTTTTAACGTGCTTCAGCTTTTTTCAACTCTTACGCAATACATGAGCGTAAGCGATGGACATAGCACTTGGGTGGTAAAAGATGGTGGTTGTGAGGACAAAAAGAGGGAGAAGATAGTCTCACATCAACTAGGTGTATCAACGGGCTATGGAGATGCCCGTCAATAGATATCAATGTGAGTGAGTAGGGATTGCCATGCAACAGATGCACTAGAGTTATAAATATATGAAAGCTCAACAAAAAAGAACTAAGTGGGTGTGCATCCAACTCGCTTGCTCACGAAGACCTAGAGCATTTTGAGGAAGCCCATCATTGGAATATACAAGCCAAGTTCTATAATGAAAAATTCCCACTAGTATATGAAAGTGACAATGTAGGAGACTCTCTATCATGAAGATCATGGTGCTACTTCGAAGCACAAGTGTGGAAAAAGAGATAGTAGCATTGTCCCTTCTCTCTTTTTCTCTCATTTATTATTATTTTTCTTCTTTTTCTCTTTTTTTCTTTGGCCTTCCTTTTTTTGGCCTTTCTCCTTTTTTTTCTTTTTTTTTCTTTTTGTAAAGTCCGAAGTCTCATCCCGACTTGTGGGGAAATCATAGTCTTCATCATCCTTTCCTCACCGAGACAATGCTCTAATAATGAAGATCATCACACTTTTATGGATTTACAACTCAAGAGTTACAACTCAAAGCTAGAACAAGATATGACTCTATATAAATGCCTCCGGCGGTGTACCGGGATATGCAATGAATCAAGAGCCATGCGACGCCCCTGATTCAATCGTACACTAATCATACACGCAAACGTGTACGATCAAGATCAGGGACTCACGGGAAGATATCACAACACAACTCTACAAGTAAAATAAGTCATACAAGCATCATAATACAAGCCAGGGGCCTCGAGGGCTCGAATACAAGTGCTCGATCATAGACGAGTCAGCGGAAACAACAATATCTGAGTACAGACATAAGTTAAACAAGTTTGCCTTAAGAAGGCTAGCACAAACTGGGATATAGATCGAAAGAGGCGCATGCCTCCTGCCTGGGATCCTCCTAACTACTCCTGGTCGTCGTTAGCGGGCTGCACGTAGTAGTAGGCACCTCCGGTGTAGTAGGAGTCGTCGTCGACGGTGGCATCTAGCTCCTGGACTCCAGCATCTGGTTGCGACAACCAGAAAGAAAGGAAAGGGGGAAAAGGGGGGAGAAGGCAACCGTGAGTACTCATCCAAAGTACTCGCAAGCAAGGAACTACACTACATATGCATGGGTATATGTGTAAGGAGGCCATATCAGTGGACTGAACTGCAGAAAGCCAGAATAAGAGGGGGATAGCTAGTCCTATCGAAGACTACGCTTCTGGCAGCCTCCGTCTTACAGCATGTAGAAGAGAGTAGACTGAAGTCCTCCAAGTAGCATCTCCAGTAGCATCGCATAGCATAATCCTACCCGGCGATCCTCCCCTCGTCGCCCTGTGGAAAAGCGATCACCGGGTTATCTGTGGAACTTGGAAGGGTGTGTTTTATTAAGTATCCGGTTCTAGTTGTCATAAGGTCAAGGTACAACTCCAAGTCGTCCTGTTACCGAAGATCACGGCTATTCGAATAGATTAACTTCCCTGCAGGGGTGCACCACATAACCCAACATGCTCGATCCCATTTGGCCGGACACACTTTGTTGGGTCATGCCCGGCCTCGGAAGATCAACACGTCGCAGCCCCACCTAGGCACAACAGAGAGGTCAGCACGCCGGTCTAAATCCTATGCGCGCAGGGGTCTGGGCCCATTGCCCATTGCACACCTGCACGTTGCGAGGGCGGCCGGAAGCAGACCTAGCCTCTCTTATACAAGAGTAGGCGTTCCAGTCCAATCTGGCGCGCGCCCCTCCATCGCTGACGTCACGAAGGCTTCGGCTGATACCACGACGTCGGGATACCCATAACTACTCCCGCGTAGATGGTTAGTGCGTATAGACCAAATGGCCAGACTCAGATCAAATACCAAGATCTCGTTAAGCGTGTTAAGTATCCGCGAACGCCGAACAGGGCCAGACCCACCTGTCTCCTAGGTGGTCTCAACCTGCCCTATCGCTCCGCCACAAAGTAACAGTCGGGGGCCGTCGGGAACCCAGGCCCACCTCTACCGGGATGGAGCCACCTGTCCTTTCAGCCCCCTCATCAGAATCACTTGCGGGTACTCATCAAGCTGACCCGACTTTAGTCACCATCGGTATAGTATGTATGTATGTATAGTATATACCCGCGATCACCTCCCGAGTGATCACGGCCCAATAGTATAGCGAGGTAGACTGACAAGAATGTAGGGCCAATGATGATAAACTAGCATCCTATACTAAGCATTTAGGATTGCGGGTAAGGTATCAATGACTGTAGCAACAATGACAGGCTATGCAACAGAATAGGAGTAATCGAACAGTAACATGCTACACTACTCTAATGCAAGCAGTATAGAGAAGAATAGGCGATATCTGGTGATCAAAGGGGGGGCTTGCCTGATTGCTCTGGCAAGAGAGAGGGGTCGTCGGTGATGTAGTCGATCATAGGGGCAGCATCGGTCTCGGGGTCTACCGGAGAGAAGAGGGGGGAGAAACAGTAAATATAAAGCAAACATAACATAACAGGACAACATGCAGAGCTGGACGTGTTCTAACGCGGTGCTACCTGATACCGGCGAGGGGGGAAGTCAACCGGGAATGTTTTCCCAGTTCTGGGCCTATGTCAGACACATGACCGGAGGGGGAAAGTACCATGTTCAGCATGCTAGGGGCATGTGACAGATGAACGGACTGCGTATCAAGATTCGTTGGATATTTCTGAGCAACTTTCATATAGAAAACATTTTCATCGGAGTTACAGTTTAAATTCTATGAATTTCTAAAGGTTTAAACATCTTCAGGAATTATTTATATTAACAGAAAAGGAAAATGATGTCAGCATGACGTATGAGTGACTTCAGGAGTCAACTGTCCGGTTGACTGGTCAAACTGACATGGGGGACCCACCTGTCATAGACAGTGGGTTAAACAGAGTTCAAACTAATCTAAATTTAGTTAGTAAAACTACTGGGCCCACCTGTCAGTGTCTAATTAACTAAACTAATTAGTTTTAGTTATTAAAATGTTTCAATTAGAGGATTAAGAAGTGGGACCCGCACGTCAGTGGCACTAAGTGCCCAGTTAGCATAGTTGACCACGGTCAAAGTGGTCAACTAGGTCCAGGGGCCCCACGGGCAGTGACCTAGGGGGTGGCCCCAGGTGTGCCAGCTCAGCGGTGGTGCCGGAGCTAGCTCCGGCGACCAAATCCGCGGCGGAGGGCGCGGCCGTGCGTCGGGATTCGCCGTCCGGCGGCCAAAATGGCCGCGGGCGGGCGCGTTCGACCGGGGAGAAGATGCTGCGTCCAACCGGAGTGGTTACGAGGCCGGAGCTGGATGGAGGTGACGGCGGCGAGCACCGCAGTGGACGCCGAACTTCGGGCGTCGTCGGATACGGCGCTCCACAGCACGGGAAGGCACGCTAGGGGTCTCGTTGGACTCGCATGAGCTCCAGGAGCTCGTCTACGAGGTCGGACGCGAGCTCGGGCTACGGTGGTCACGGCGGCGAGCTCGTCTACGGCGACGAGTACGGCCATGACGTGGTCGGCGGCTACGAGCGCGGGGATGAGCAGAGAGTGAGGGGAGAAGGAGAGGAGCTCACAGCGCTCTTGCAGATGTGCAAAGCGGGCTCGGGGGAGGACCAACGGCGGCGAATCGGCGCTGGAGACGAAGACGGCCGCAGGAGGAAGAAGGGGTCGTCGGGCTCGCGGTGGTGGCTCCCATCTCGCTCCAGTTGGTGCAGAGGGTGTAGCCGAGGACGGCGCGTCTCGTGGACGTGCTGGCGAGGCGCGGGGTGGCCGGTGGCCGCGGCTACGGCACATCCATGGCGACGGCGGCGTCGGTGAGGAGGGGAAGGGATCTGGAGAGCGAGGGAGAGAGCAACGAGGGGGAGAGGGGGCAAGTGGGCGAGTGGGGAGGGAGCCCGAGGCGTCGGGGCTGCCCTTATCCTCCCCGTGGCGCCTGTAGCGGCATGGCCGGCGAGGTGGTTCGGCGGCGACGTGCGCGCGCGGTCGCTCGCACAGTGGAGGGGAAGGCGACCTGGTGGGGGGTGTATGGGCCACATGGCCTGTTGGGCTGCCAGGTGGGCTGAGGCCCAGGGCGCGGTTGCCAGCTGGGCCAGTCGGCCCAGTTGAGGGGGGGCCTTTTTTTATTTTGTTTTGTTTTTACTTTTTATTTACTTTACCTTTTCTGTTTTAGTTTTGTTTCCTATTATTTTAGTTTTAGTAAAATATACACTTAGTATCTAAATTAGTATTTCAACCTAGTCCATAGTCACAAGAAGTCTAGTCCTCAAATAAATTAGTTTGACATTTTATTTATTACAAAAGGTATTTAACAAAATTGTTTTTGCTGTTGTTTTATTCATCTTATAGTATTTAAACATTTTATAAAGGTGTGGCTTCTCCACCATAATTACCTATACAATATTTGGTTCACTCAGAACATTTTAGTTTTAAAATTTGAAAACTTTTATTTATTTATTTTGATTGATTTTGAATTTGATTTCGAATCAGTTTTGATCTAACGCGAGGTTAGCAACAGTAACCGAGGTGACGTGGCATCGTTAACACGGGATTACTGTAGCCTAATTATCCGGGCGTCACAATTCTCCTCCACTACAAGAAATCTCGTCCCGAGATTTAAGAGGGGTGTAAGGGGGAAAGTTTTGGTTACGAAATTCTAGCGAGTGTTCCCACACTTGGTTGCTCTTCTCAAAGAGGTCGATCCATTATGTTGATGTCTTCGTTTCTCTGCTTCAAGTCACCATGACCAAGTTGTCATCCTTTCTTCGGGATCTCCATCGTACTTACGAAAGAATACGGGGTGGGTATTCCGGGAGAACGAAACTCTACAAGGTTGCTTATCTAGTAGGTAACTCCAGGGATGTGGTAGAAAGTATCTCTCGAATTGAAACTCGGGAAAATCATCGAGAGAGATAAAAGAAGGCGTGAGAAGTTTTAAGCGGGTGGGTAATCATTTAACGCCCAACCGAGAGTGTGAATGGGGTTCAGAGCAACCGGGAATAAGCATTGTGTCTGATACCATTATTGATGATCTTTCGGGAGGTGGCTCGCGAATTATATAGGAGGCCGCACGCGAGGAATAACTTTGGAAACCGGGGGTGTACAGGAGAGTCAGGTTTCAATCCTGTGGAACTGTGGGTTATGGGCCCACCATGTGGGTTAAAAGTAGGAAAATCGGTGACATCTCGCACAATCATGTAAGCAAGGCATGTCAGAGGATAGCCTATCAGTTATGTCGGCAACAATGTCGGTACCAAGGGCGAGGGACGAAGAGAACCATTTTCCTGCTCGTTGAACAAGGCGGACCAACAGGCAAAGTTCTCGTCCATCGGCGGTTACGGAATGTCATCAACAGTAGAAACAGGGTCTCACTGACAGAGTTGTACACCGAGGTGTTTTACATAAGCAGTGAATTATTACTGCCTAGATCATATAGATCACTAGAAGGGTTAAGCAAACCAAAGGAAAGGAAAGGTGATTACCAGGTTAAACAGACAATGGAAAGGAAAATGTGTTTAAACACATATTTCAGGTATGCATCCTTCCCAAGGACAAACAGAGCATGATATCCATGACAAGATATAACATAGAAAACCCTTTAGGAATGGGGAGAGAAATTTTATACCATTACCCATACAACGGTGTTGGATAATCGATAAAGAAAATTTAGCATTGTGCTTCAAATGTTTTTATTGAATTTCGGAGTACCACAGACATGCTTTGAGATAGCATTGACAAGGTCTTCAAGCAAAGGCTGGACTTGGATACACAAAGGATTCATCAGGAACAACTTATAGAATAAGTCTTACAATTTCCTCCAGGAAGAATGGTTTTCTTTGCAAAAGAAATTATAATGACAGGTCCTCCAGCCGGGGGGGTGCTAGACATGACATCATATTACTGGGTCATCAAAAGACCAACATCATAACTCCTGGAAAGTTGTCCCAACCATCATATCTGACCGAGATTCAGATCCGATTGGTGTCATGATACCTCAGACTCAGGATGTCCGAGAATAAAAGGTGCAATACAAATCGATGAAATGACATTGCAAGATTCTCGAGAAATGAACTATGGAAGCAAGTTCCGAAACAAGAGTTCATCAGTAAACCAAGGAAAGGATGATGAGGTGGCTGATGGACTCAGCGACAAATCATCGAGATTTCCAAAGGATGGATTTCCACAGTTATGTGAACAAGGAGATAACATTTGTCAGACCAAATGGTACAATGATGTATGCTCGAGGAAAACATTCACAATTAAACATTGGTTGAAAGGTGCACCCGAATATGGGCTGGGTTGCACGACCAACCTCGGAATGGCGATTCAATAATCAATAGTCTAAGAATGAACGGGCGACCATTAACTTCAAAGCAAGAGGGTTGCTAGAAGGGCAGCATCCAACAACACCGTTCACTTGTTGGAAGCAGCACGGGGACCAAGAAAGAATGGTGATGGTGAGAAGTGTCACTATACCAAGAATTCTTAAGAGGTGGAGTAATCCTCATGACATTCTTGATATAAAAGATGGTAATACTCCAAGGTAAAGAAGAAGAAATGCTAGATAGCAAGGAACTCAAGGTATAACACAAAACAAGAACAAGTTTGCCTCGGAGGGAAGGCAATAATGTTGGCAAGGATAACACAAATCAACGAGGGGAAAGGAAGGTATTTGTCATCATGAGTTCAGATGATATCCTAGAAGAGCTCAGAATGGTCATGATGATCACGACACATTTGTCGAGAGATTCCATGAAGACGTAATCAATCAGCGACGACATTAAGTCAAAGGAATGAGGTAGCGGAAGGTTATTGGAACCATGGGTAGGACACAAACTTGAAATCAGGATTGTTGTTCAAGGTGAATGGTATGACGAGGAAGATCGATTGTAAGATTAGCTCACCGTCGAAATTTGTGCTCCGAGAAGAAGGACCAGGTAGCACAGTTAGAATCATCACGACAATGATATAGCCAAACAGGCTAGGAATGGCGTGATCGGGTACAAACTCGTACTTATAGAAGCTTACTGAAGAGATGTTGAACCGTAGTGCGGACTCGGTTCAGTCATCAGTGTCTTTGAGTGTTTAATAACTCAGAGCCCATGAAAAATTGGAATCAGTGGGAAGGTAGCACTTGATGAATAACTCATAAGAAGTCATGCAGTTCCATGATAATCTCGAGATACCAGGGGGTAATACTCAACGACAGATCCAAGTAGAGGTTGGACTGGGGTATTGCTCTATAGAAGACAAGTGCTTAAACTTGCACAGGAAATGGTATTTAAAGGAGGACATGGTCGGAACCACGATTGCAAAGGATCAATTCATCGATGCCAAAGGATATTATATCAAGGAAATAGTTACAAGAAGCTCCCATGATAGGATCTACATCGTGTCCATGGGCATGAACACAAAGTTCAAGGTCGACTCCCACTTCTTTAATGCATAACCTTCATTCACCTTTCGTATTTCGAAAATGACATTAGTTGTTGAAAGTTTTACCTGGTGCAATACCAGATAAGTTTGACCCGTGAAATCTTTCGGGTTCACACAGATTAGGGAAGGCATAGGTTCAACCCATCAGGGCATCTTAGGAACATATACCACAAACTTCGGAGTAAATAATACAAGCTCGAAAGTAGAGCATTGTTCAAAAGCATATGATACAATTTACCAAAGGCATTATATATCCAAGGGAAGGCTCACAAGGTTATTGAATATGAAGGACAATGTCGGATAAAATCCATTAAAGGATCTGTCGGTCCATAACAGAGCTAATGTGAGCATCAGCACACAATCAGAGGAAGTAACAATGCAAGGGCATTGGATTATAGAAACAACTGACTAAGCTAGAGCTCAAATGCAAAGGAATTATGATTTCCAAATTAAGGGAACAGAAGCAATGTTCTGATTAGGGATGGATAAGTTGAATAGCCTTAGGGGTACTATCGACGGCATTTGGATTGGTTGAGAACCAGCTCATGTTTAAAATGACGTCTGAGCCGGAAAGATAATTTAAAAGGATCAACTGATGATTGCGTGCATTCGCACTCATGTTGAATCAAAAGGATCAAAATGACGATGCCTAAGGATACTAACGAATATTGCCAGACATATGGAAAGCATCCATCATGCAAGTAGACAAGTATGACAGAGCAATAAGCTACTAAGGATTTTTGGAGGATCGAATAGTATTTCGAAGACCATTGTGAAACACATGAACAACTGGGGGATGAGCGGATACTTGATAAGTGCGAGAATTATCCTTAGGGGTATTCAGGTGACAAAGAACAGCAAGGCGATAAGTTCAAAGGATTATCGAAACAACGACGAGTGTTTCGAGGTATCTGGTAATAACAAGACCAAATGGGGATGAATGTAAGAATAACAACTGCAAGTAGTTATCCATAAGGGTTGACGGTGGAAGGGGAATTGCAAATGCGATGAACATAAGTTCTCGGGTTAACAGCGGAGAGTATCTTCAGGGTCTTCACGTGCCGCAGACGATCATCATTAATAAGGGGCTCTCCGGGTGAAAGTGATAACGAGATCCTAATGTTAGATTTAGCAAAAATCATTTAACCCGAATAGAAGAGAGATCAGAGTCCCAGAGTATAGGTCGAGGAATAAAAGATCCTAATACCACCCAATGGCGACGTGGGCCCGTAAGGCACACAACCAAGTTAGTAAAAGTTTTGCAATGACTAGACTCAACTTCGGCCAAGGAGTTGGAAAGGGGGATTCCTACAGGCAGTCGGCTCTGATACCAACTTGTGACGCCCCCGATTCAATCGTACACTAATCATACACGCAAACGTGTACGATCAAGATCAGGGACTCACGGGAAGATATCACAACACAACTCTACAAGTAAAATAAGTCATACAAGCATCATAATACAAGCCAGGGGCCTCGAGGGCTCGAATACAAGTGCTCGATCATAGACGAGTCAGCGGAAGCAACAATATCTGAGTACAGACATAAGTTAAACAAGTTTGCCTTAAGAAGGCTAGCACAAACTGGGATACAGATCGAAAGAGGCGCAGGCCTCCTGCCTGGGATCCTCCTAACTACTCCTGGTCGTCGTCAGCGGGCTGCACGTAGTAGTAGGCACCTCCGGTGTAGTAGGAGTCGTCGTCGACGGTGGCATCTGGCTCCTGGACTCCAGCATCTGGTTGCGACAACCAAAAAGAAAGGAAAGGGGGAAAAGGGGGGAGAAGGCAACCGTGAGTACTCATCCAAAGTACTCACAAGCAAGGAACTACACTACATATGCATGGGTATATGTGTAAGGAGGCCATATCAGTGGACTGAACTGCAGAAAGCCAGAATAAGAGGGGGATAGCTGGTCCTATCGAAGACTACGCTTCTGGCAGCCTCCGTCTTACAACATGTAGAAGAGAGTAGACTGAAGTCCTCCAAGTAGCATCTCCAAGTAGCATCTCCAGTAGCATCGCATAGCATAATCCTACCCGGTGATCCTCCCCTTGCCGCCCTGTGGAAAAGCGATCACCGGGTTATCTGTAGAACTTGGGAGGGTGTGTTTTATTAAGTATCCGGTTCTAGTTGTCATAAGGTCAAGGTACAACTCCAAGTCGTCCTGTTACCGAAGATCATGGCTATTCAAATAGATTAACTTCCCTGCAGGGGTGCACCACATAACCCAACACGCTCGATCCCATTTGGCCGGACACACTTTCTTGGGTCATGCCTGGCCTCGGAAGATCAACACGTCGCAGCCCCACCTAGGCACAACAGAGAGGTCAGCACGCCGGTCTAAATCCTATGCGCGCAGGGGTCTGGCCCATCGCCCATTGCACACCTGCACGTTGCGAGGGCGGCCGGAAGCAGACCTAGCCTCTCTTATACAAGAGTAGGCATTCCAGTCCAATCCGGCGCGCGCTGCTCCGTCGCTGACGTCACGAAGGCTTCGGCTGATACCACGACGCCGGGATACCCATAACTACTCCCGCGTAGATGGTTAGTGCGTATAGACCAAATGGCCAGACTCAGATCAAATACCAAGATCTCGCTAAGCGTGTTAAGTATCCGTGAACGCTGAACAGGGCCAGGCCCACCTGTCTCCTAGGTGGTCTCAACCTGCCCTGTCGCTCCGCCACAAAGTAACAGTCGGGGGCCGTCGGGAACCCAGGCCCACCTCTACCGGGATGGAGCCACCTGTCCTTTCAGCCCCCTCATCAGAATCACTTGCGGGTACTCATCAAGCTGACCCGACTTTAGTCACCATCGGTATAGTATGTATGTATGTATAGTATATACCCGCGATCACCTCCCGAGTGATCACGGCCCAATAGTATAGCGAGGTAGACTGACAAGAATGTAGGGCCAATGATGATAAACTAGCATCCTATACTAAGCATTTAGGATTGCGGGTAAGGTATCAATGACTATAGCAACAATGACAGGCTATGCAACAGAATAGGAGTAACCGAACAGTAACATGCTACACTACTCTAATGCAAGTAGTATAGAGAAGAATAGGCGATATCTGGTGATCAAAGGGGGGCTTGCCTGATTGCTCTGGCAAGAGAGAGGGGTCGTCGGTGATGTAGTCGATCATAGGGGCAGCATCGGTCTCGGGGTCTACCGGAGAGAAGAGGGGGGAGAAATAGTAAATATAAAGCAAACATAACATAACAGGACAACATGCAGAGCTAGACGTGTTCTAACGCGGTGCTACCTGATACCGGCGAGGGGGGAAGTCAACCGGGAATGTTTTCCCGGTTCTGGGCCTGTGTCAGACACATGACCGGAGGGGGAAAGTACCATGTTCAGCATGCTAGGGGCATGTGACAGATGAACGGACTGCGTATCAAGATTCATTGGATATTTCTGAGCAACTTTCATATAGAAAACATTTTCATCGGAGTTACAGTTTAAATTCTATGAATTTCTAAAGGTTTAAACATCTTCAGGAATTATTTATATTAACAGAAAAGGAAAATGATGTCAGCATGACGTATGAGTGACTTCAGGAGTCAACTGTCCGGTTGACTGGTCAAACTGACATGGGGGACCCACCTGTCATAGACAGTGGGTTAAACAGAGTTCAAACTAATCTAAATTTAGTTAGTAAAACTACTGGGCCCACCTGTCAGTGTCTAATTAACTAAACTAATTAGTTTTAGTTATTAAAATGTTTCAATTAGAGGATTAAGAAGTGGGACCCGCACGTCAGTGGCACTAAGTGCCCAGTCAGCATAGTTGACCACGGTCAAAGTGGTCAACTGGGTCCAGGGGCCCCACGGGCAGTGACCTAGGGGGTGGCCCCAGGTGTGCCAGCTCAGCGGTGGTGCCGGAGCTAGCTCCGGCGACCAAATCCGCGGCGGAGGGCGCGGCCGTGCATCGGGATTCGCCGTCCGGCGGCCAAAATGGCCGCGGGCGGGCGCGTTCGACCGGGGAGAAGATGCTGCGTCCAACCGAAGTGGTTACGAGGCCGGAGCTGGATGGAGGTGACGGCGGCGAGCACCGCAGCGGACGCCGGACTTCGGGCGTCGTCGGATACGGCGCTGCACGGCACGGGAAGGCACCCTAGGGGTCTCGTTGGACTCGCACGAGCTCCAGGAGCTCGTCTACGAGGTCGGACGCGAGCTCGGGCTACGGTGTTCACGGCGGCGAGCTCGTCTACGGCGACGAGTACGGCCATGACGTGGTCGGTGGCTACGAGCGCGGGGATGAGTAGAGAGTGAGGGGAGAAGGAGAGGAGCTCACAGCGCTCCTGTAGATGTGCAAAGCGGGCTCGGGGGAGGACCAACGGCGGCGAATCGGCGCTGGAGACGAAGACGGCCGCAGGAGGAAGAAGGGGTCGTCGGGCTCGCGGTGGTGGCTCCCATCTCGCTCCAGTTGGTGCAGAGGGTGTAGCCGAGGACGGCGCGTCTCGTGGACGTGCTGGCGAGGCGCGGGGTGGCCGGTGTCCGCGGCTACGGCACATCCATGGCAACGGCGGCGTCGGTGAGGAGGGGAGGGGATCTGGAGAGCGAGGGAGAGAGCGACGAGGGGGAGAGGGGGCAAGTGGGCGAGTGGGGAGGGAGCCCGAGGCGTCGGGGCTGCCCTTATCCTCCCCGCGGCGCCTGTAGCGGCATGGCCGGCAAGGTGGTTCGGCGGCGACGTGCGCGCGCGGTCGCTCGCACAGTGGAGGGGAAGGCGACCTGGTGGGGGGATGTATGGGCCACATGGCCTGTTGGGCTGCCAGGTGGGCTGAGGCCCAGGGGGCGCGGTGGCCAGCTGGGCCAGTCGGCCCAGTTGAGGGGGGGCCTTTTTTTATTTTGTTTTGTTTTTACTTTTTATTTACTTTACCTTTTCTGTTTTAGTTTTGTTTCCTATTATTTTAGTTTTAGTAAAATATACACTTAGTATCTAAATTAGTATTTCAACCTAGTCCATAGTCGCAAGAAGTCTAGTCCTCAAATAAATTAGTTTGACATTTTATTTATTACAAAAGGTATTTAACAAAATTGTTTTTGCTGTTGTTTTATTCATCTTATAGTATTTAAACATTTTATAAAGGTGTGGCTTCTCCATCATAATTACCTATACAATATTTGGTTCACTCAGAACATTTTAGTTTTAAAATTTGAAAACTTTTATTTATTTATTTTGATTGATTTTGAATTTGATTTCGAATCAGTTTCGATCTAACGCGAGGTTAGCAACAGTAACCGAGGTGACGTGGCATCGTTAACACGGGATTACTGTAGCCTAATTATTCGGGCGTCACAATTCTCCTCCACTACAAGAAATCTCGTCCCGAGATTTAAGAGGGGTGTAAGGGGGAAAGTTTTGGTTACGAAATTCTAGCGAGTGTTCCCACACTTGGTTGCTCTTATCAAAGAGGTCGATCCATTATGTTGATGTCTTCGTTTCTCTGCTTCAAGTCACCATGACCAAGTTGTCATCCTTTCTTCGGGATCTCCATCGTACTTACGTAAGAATACGGGGTGGGTATTCCGGGAGAACGAAACTCTACAAGGTTGCTTATCTAGTAGGTAACTCCAGGGATGTGGTAGAAAGTATCTCTCGAATTGAAACTCAGGAAAATCATCGAGAGAGATAGAAGAAGGCGTGAGAAGTTTTAAGCGGGTGGGTAATCATTTAACGCCCAACCGAGAGTGTGAATGGGGTTCAGAGCAACCGGGAATACTTGCATGCTACGGGACTTGCCAACTTCAACAAAAGTATTTCTCAATTTCATAATTATCCACTAGCATGACCCTAACATTACTTGTTGGAAATATGCCCTAGAGGCAATAATAAATTAGTTATTATTATTATATTTCCTTGTTCATGATAATCGTTTATTATCCATGCTATAATTGTATTGATAGGAAACTCAGATACATGTGTGGGTACATAGACAACACCATGTCCCTAGTAAGCCTCTAGTTGACTAGCTCGTTGATCAATAGATGGTTACGGTTTCCTGACCATGGACATTGGATGTCGTTGATAATGGGATCACATCATTAGGAGAATGATGTGATGGACAAGACCCAATCCTAAGCCTAGTACAAAGATCGTGTAGTTCGTATGCTAAAGCTTTTCTAATGTCAAGTATCATTTCCTTAGACCATGAGATTGTGCAACTCCCGGATACCGTAGGAATGCTTTGGGTGTACCAAACGTCACAACGTAACTGGGTGGCTATAAAGGTGCACTACAGGTATCTCCGAAAGTGTCTGTTGGGTTGGCACGAATCGAGACTGGGATTTGTCACTCCGGTTGACGGGGAGGTATCTCTGGGCCCACTCGGTAGGACATCATCATGATGTGCACAATGTGACCAAGGCGTTGATCACGGGATGATGTGTTACGGAACGAGTAAAGAGACTTGTCGGTAATGAGATTGAACAAGGTATCGACATACCGACGATCGAATCTTGGGCAAGTACAATACCGCTGGACAAAGGGAATTGTATACGGGATTGATTGAGTCCTTGACATCGTGGTTCATCCGATGAGATCATCGTGGAACATGTGGGAGCCAACATGGGTATCCAGATCCTGTTGTTGGTTATTGACTGGAGAATGTCTCGGTCATGTCTGCATGGTTCCCGAACCCGTAGGGTCTACAAACTTAAGGTTCGATGACGCTAGGGTTATAGGGAATAGATATACGTGGTTACCAAATGTTGTTCCGAGTCCCGGATGAGATCCCGGACGTCACGAGGAGTTTCGGATTGGTCCGGAGGTAAAGATTTATATATGGAAAGTTGTTGTTCGGGTTCCGAGAAAAGTTCGGTTTTTTCCGGTATTGTACCGGGAAGCTTCCGGAAGGTTCCGGAGGATTCCGGAGGGGTCCGGAGCCAGGGCAGATGAGATCTCCCCTTTGGGTGACTTGGCCCAAACCCCCTGGTCACGTGGGAATAGGTGAGGGGGGCGCACAGCCCCTTAGTGGGCTGGTTTGCCCCCTCTCCTTGGCCCATGAAGCCCCCCCAACAGTTGCCGGGGCTCCCGAAACACCTTTCGGTCATGCTGGTCATCACCCGGTACCTCCGGACCACTTCTGGACTCCAAAACCCTTCGTCCAATATATCAATCTTCACCTCTGGACCATTCCGGGACTCCTCGTGACGTCCGGGATCTCAGCCGGGACTCCGAACAACATTCGGTAACCGCGTACATACCTTCCCTATAACCCTAGCGTCATCGAACCTTAAGTGTGTAGACCCTACGGGTTCGGGAATCATGCAGACATGACCGAGACACCTCTCCGACCAATAACCAATAGCGGGATCTGGATACCCATGTTGGCTCCCACATGTTCCACGATGATCTCATCGGATGAACCACGATGTCAAGGATTCAATCAATCCCGTACACAATTCCCTTTTTCTACCAGTATAGTACTTGCCCAAGATTCGATCGTCGGTATGACGATACCTTGTTCAATCTCGTTACCGGCAAGTCTCTTTACTCGTTCCGTAACACATCATCCTGTGATCAACTCCTTGATCACATTGTGCACATTATGATGATGTCCTACCGAGTGGGCCCGGAGATACCTCTCCGTCACACGGAGTGACAAATCCCAGTCTCGATTCGTGCCAACCCAACAGACACTTTCGGAGATACCCGTAGTGCACCTTTATAGCCACCTAGTTACGTCGTGACGTTTGGCACACCCAAAGCATTCCTACGGTATTCGGGAGTTGCATAATCTCATGGTCTAAGGAAAAGATACTTGACATTTAGAAAAGCTTTAGCATACGAACTACACGATCTTGTGCTAGGCTTAGGATTGGGTCTTGTCCATCACATCATTCTCCTAATGATGTGATCCCGTTAACAATGACATCTAATGTCCATGGTTAGGAAACCATGACCATCTGTTGATCAACGAGCTAGTCAACTAGAGGCTCACTAGGGACATGTTGTGGTCTATGTATTCACACATGTATTGCGGTTTCCGGTCAATACAATTATAGCATGAATAATAGACAATGATCACACTACTAGGAAAAGGCCTACTAATGGCGCACCGGTTTTGCCTACTAATGGCGCACTACCGGTGCGCCATTAGTAGCACGCCACTAGTATTTTTTACTAATGGCGCACCACTGGTGCGCCATTAGTATCTAGTATACTAATGGCCACCACGCAGTGCGCCATTAGTATGTAAGAACATGCGCCATTAGTATGCCTCCCGGGGGGCCATACGTAACCATGTGCTTTGTCATACTAATGGCGCACTCTGAGATGATGCGCCATTAGTATCCTTTGGCATACTAATGGCGCACCTGGAGGTGATGCGCCATTAGTATGAATATTTGTTTTTTTTACTTTTCTGATTTTTGCATAGGTTACAAAATATATTATTGGACAAAATATAGACAGCAGCACACAACAACAGCAGATTCATCAAATACAATAGAAGATTAGTCTCCGAATACAATTCATCATATTAGTCTCCGAATTCAAAAGACCGAACAAAGATAAAACATTACAAGTCTCAAGACCGCGAGTATCGAGTTTGTCTTCACATTACAAGTCGATATCGATCATCTAAACTACCATCACATAGAAGAGAGTTGCGGTTATCACGATGAGCATCATCACGATCAAACTGGTCTTCATCCGGTTCCTCCAACGCTCCCTCCTCTCTCCCGCTAGATAGCGGGCGTATCTAGATTCGGCCTCCGCCCTAGTGGTGTACCCTTTGTAACTGTTACCGCTGAAACGGTGAACCTGTCTCCGACACTCCTCCCAGTTGTCGTAGACTCCGGGAACCTTACCCTTGTACACGACATACGACGACATCTCTATGCACAAGCCAAAAAACAGACAATACATAAGCAATATGTAAGTATGCAACAAAAGGATCGAAACAGAACAGCAAGACATTAATAGCACGATTCATGGTCCTACTAATAAATAGCATCGATTACATCTAAGTTGAACGACTGTCCAAACCAAAGAGACATACGAATTCATTAAAGTTTAATTACAACATGAGCCAATCAATGTTTCAGAACTACACATCACTACTTTCAACTCGACTCATCGGACAGGAGCGTGGATGAAGCCGTCGTCTGTCGTGATGGTCATGAAATCGCGGTCGTTGTCACCCTGCATTTGTAGCATTCCATCTATCTCACTGTTGGATGGTTGATATCTGCGGAAGAACTGCCCCGAGGTATGAAGGACATCTTGATGGATGATGTCCGCAAACTCCGACTGGATGCGAAAGAATTCTTGTCTGAGGTCTGCATCCTAGGTTGCCGACAACCTCACGGCCCAATCTTGAGACTATCTGGTAGCAGAAGGTGATGATGGTCCCTTACGATTGCCCGCATGTGATGGAGGGCGTAGTAGGCATCCTTCTGACCGTCAGGCGGCTGCTTGACGCAGTAGAACTTCGTATTGTGTGAGAAGGTGTGCTTGCCGTACTTACGAACTTCCCTGGTGAAGGTGCCTCCAGATTTGGTGTAGCCGGGGAGAACATCATCAAGAACTTTCTTGACATTTGTGTAGTCTATCTTGGAGTTACGGTTCGGGTCGAAATACGTGGCCATGGAATATTTCGGGCTTAGGAGGATGAGTGTGCAATGTGTGTCACTGCACAGAACAGGGAATGTTAGAAAAAAAAGAACGATCGAAATCTAAGAAATCATATGTTACGGGGCGGTTAAGGGATGACTTACTCGGGAAAGTAAGCCACAAGGAAGTTATCCTTATCTGGGTTTGCCAGAATGACGCCTTCGAGGTGTGAACTCGCAACTTGGCGGTCCCCAGCGCTGCTCAAGTGCTTGGCACGCATGTAGAAGGGGTCGACTATCACGATGTCCGGGGTCTTGTCTCTAATGATCCGCATCTCCATACTCATCGAAAACAGCCAAACGAAGGTGTAGTGCAGCGGATGAAGGTTAAACATAGCAAAGATGTCATCAAACCGCAGGACGATCATACCCCCGATGTCGCCATCCACAAAGCCCTTGCCCTCTGGCACCTTGGCCACGAAAACCGGGTATGCCACATCATTCTCTCTGAGACGCCGCTTCTCCAAAGAAAGAACATTGTCGTGTAGACTCCGCATAGCGCCGGTTGCAGCATTGAGCATATTTGGCGGTAGCATCGCCCTACCCGCCACATGCACCCTCCTCGAGATATCCTTAGGTGAAGGTGGCCCGTCCTGAGCACAGATCGAACTCGGTGCCGGCTGGCTCGCACCGGCGCCCTTGTTAGTCTTTCGTTTCCATCCCTTCTTCTTGATCTCCTGTAATGGGACCGAGTTCTGCTCACAGACCGCCTTCTTGAGCGTGTTGGGGATGATAATATTTCGCACCTCAGCTATCTGAGGCTCGGTGAAGGCGGGAGCTGGAGGCGTCTCCTGAGAACTGAACGCCAGACGACGCCTGTTGCAATTGGATTTCTCCGTCGTATCAGCTAGATTGCGGTCGTCTTGGTTGGGTTCTTGAGAAAGAGGCCCGCAGAACTCGTCAGCGTACCCATGTTCGGCAAAGTACTTATCGACTTTGGTAAATGTACCGTCGTCGTTGTTGTCGTCGTCCGGATCCTGTGCCATAGGGATGTCCGTATCCTGTGCCATAGGGATGTCCGGCATAGGGATGTCCGGCAGGTCCGGTAACGTTGCGGCATTCTTGCCATGGCTTGGCGCCGGCACGACTGGCGGTCTTGTCTGTGGGGTGGTGTCCCCCGCCCCAAACGAATCTGGCTCTTCGGCTAAAGCAAGGGCCAGTTTACGCAGGCGCTGAGGGTCATCTCATCTTCTTCATCGGCCCCAGCAGGTCGAATCGGAGGTAACAGCTCGTCGCAGCCTGGCAGCACCCGAACCACTTCAACCCTATACACTATGGGTGCCATCGGATTACCGTGGAACATGCAGTTGCCCAGTTGAACGATTCTACCCTTGGCGACATCGACCAACTCGCCGCCCACGAAGTGCAGAAGAGTGCAAGGAACGTCGGCGGCGCCCTGCGAAAACATGTAGGGCATCAGGGATGCCCAGTCAAAGGCAAGGAGATGAAGTCATCGGCCGAGAGGCTTAGTTACCGTGATGCCGTCGAGCTCGGCTAATGTCGAGGCACCGCCAACGGTGGGCGTGCAACTGATAGAGGGGGCGCTTGCTGGCGAGGTGCCGGCCGGCGTACACCCGGGTGCATTAAGCTCCAATGCCCGTGCCGCCGCCAGAGACACGAATACCGCCTCCATCGGAGACACCAATAGCGCCGCCGGAGACACCAATGGTGCCGCCTGCGCGCTGTGCGAGTTGCTGGCCGTGAAGCTGGGAACCGGGGGAGGCCCCTGTTGGCCGCACGCAATCCACGTCGTCAGCCCATGAATCAACGTAGGCACCATGGCGTTGAGCTTCGTTCCCAGTTGTTGTTCCACTTGCTCTTGGACAAGCTCCGGAATCCGCGCCACTTGTGCCTTGAGTGCTTCAACCTCGCGCGTCTGGCTTTCCGAGCTGGTCTTTTTCTCCTTCTGCACACCAACGGTATAGTATGACCCTCATTTTGTGGACAAGCCTTTGCCGGCCACACGACCAGCTGACGTCAGCTTAGTGAGCTTATCCTTGTTTTTCATTACGTTCAACGCCCTATTTAAAGGGGTGTCGAAAGGGGAGCTCTGAGACGACCCCGCGCTACTGCTTTTAGTTTCCTGCGGAAGGAACATGAACCATTTAGAAATATTGGGGATTAATTAGAGTGCAACCATATGGAGCTAATTACGTGGGGGTGTATTCCTTACCAGAACAAGCTCAAGCGCCCTGGTCTTCGGATCCGTGGTAAGCTCCTTTGTTATCGGGTCCTCCTTGTACCGGGCCGTGACAAAGTTCCTGGTCTGCTTGTCACCGCTGTATTTCTCGAAGCGGGGCGGTAGGCCTTGCTCGGCACGCTCCGCGTCCTCCTTGCTCACTGAGGTGCCTGTTGACGGGCAGACCAACGGGGTTCTCGATGCCTAGATAATTCGTGCAGTAGGAGATGCACTCTTCGGTCAGAAAGCCCCTGGCTATACTTCCCTCTGGATGTGACATGTTGCGAACGTATCCTTTGATGACACCATTCATCCTTTCGAACGGCATCATGCTGTGCAGGAACGTCGGCCCGAGTTGGATGATATCCTCCACGATATGGACCAGCAGATGCACCATAACGTCGAAGAATGCAGGCGGGAAGTACATCTCAAGCTCGCATAGTATCACCATGATCTCTTCCTGTAGCCTTCTGAGTTGCCTCACGCTAATCGACTTCCGAGAGATGACGTCGAAAAAGTTGCATAGGCCAAATAGCATTTCATGGACATGCGCGTCCATGATCCCACGGATTGCAACTGGAAGTATCTGCGTCATCAGCACGTGACAGTCGTGAGACTTCATCTCGCTGAACTTCTGCTTCGCTGGGTCTAGGTATCTGCTTATCTTCCTCGCATAACCGTAAGGAAGTTTTACTCCTAGGAGGCAGGTGAAAAATTGCTCGATCTCCTCCTGACTTAGAGTGAAGCACGCGAGAGGGTAGTCATTTCCGGTCTTCTTGGCCTTTTTGCCTTTGCGACGACTTTCTGTGTCCTGCTTCGCCTCATCATCATCATCATCATCATCATCATTAGCGTGAAGCTCCTGCCTAATGCCCATTGATTTCAAGTCTGCCCTTGCTTTCGGCCCATCTTTGGTTCTCTCTGGCATGTTGACCAGGGTACCAAGCAGACTCTCGCACACGTTCTTCGTGATATGCATGACATCAAGGCTGTGAGGCACACGGTGGATCTTCCAGTACGGCAAGTCCCAGAAAACAGACCTCGTTTTCCATACCTTCAGCAGCGGCTCTGGCGCCTTTCGCTTCTTTTCCGGCTCTGGCGCCTTTTGCTTCTTTCCTGGTAGTGGGCAGTATTTCCAATTTTTCAACAGCTCGTCTATTTCCTCGCCGCTCCTCGTACACGGGCGTTTTCGGGGTTCGGTTTCACCATCGAACAGATCCTTGCGTTTCCTCCCTGGGTCATCATCGCGAAGCCACCTTCGATATCCCATGAACACGGTTTTCGAAGACCCGGGATCTCTATCTAGCTGGCGATATGTTGTGTCATCCATGCACCTTACGCATCCAGAAAATCCGTGGACTACCTGCCCTGCGAGATATCCGTAACCGAGATAGTCGTGCACCATCATGAGCAATACGACTCTCATAGGGAAATATTCTTTCTCTGCGGCGTCCCACGTATTGGCTGGCGTTTTCCACAGCGTGTCTAGCTCCTCCTTCAGCAGCCCCAGATATAGATTGATGTCGTTCCCTGGTTGTTTCGGCCCTTCAATTAGCGTACTCATGTGAATGTACTTCCTCTTCATGCACAACCAGGGGGGAAGGTTGTACATCCACACAAACACAGGCCAGGTGCTATGTGTGCTTCTCTGGCTGCCAAACGGATTGACTCCATCGGTGCTCGCGCCCAGCACGATGTTCCTTGGATCCTTCCCAAATTCTGGGTATTCGAAGTTCAACGCTTGCCACTGGCTCGCATCCTTAGGGTGACTCAGCATCTTGTCTTTTTTATTTATCTCCGGATCATTTCCGTCATCTTCCCGCTTCTTCTCCTCCCTATCCGCGTGCCAACGCAGGAGCTTTGCTACCTTAGGGTCCGCGAAATACCGCTGCAGACGAGGAGTGATCGGAAAGTACCACACCGATTTCCAAGGAGCTTTCTTCCTCTTCTTGTATCGAGTGACGCCGCACAACGGACATATGGTAGACTCCGCGTGCTTGTCCCGATAAATGATGCAATTGTTCATGCACACATGGTATTTCACATGTGGTAAATCCAGAGGACACACGATTTTCTTCGCCTCCTCGAAACTGGTCGGGCACTTGTTCCCCTTGGGAAGACGTTCGTGCGAGAATGACATGTTTTCGTCGAAGCATGCGCCGGTCATTTTGTGTTTTACCTTCATCTCCAGATCTATGAGCGTTACTTTCAGGCGGGTATCCTCGGGCCTGCATCCTTCATACAATGGATTAGCCGCGTCTATCTCCAGTTGATCCAGCTTGCCTTTCTCTCGGGCGGCAACTCTTGCGTTATCCGTCTGCTTGAGAAGCAACTCTTGAATATGAGGGTCCTGCACCCAGCCTCCATCGTCGTCTGCTCCGGCATCTTCATCTTCATGATCATGCCCTTCGTCTTGATCTTCCTCATGATCATGTACGACATCTTCTACATGATGACTGTGTACAGCATCACTGTCGTGATCATGTCCTGGAGATTCTTCGTCTTCTCGCCCGCCCTCATCGCGGTGGTTATCTTGTTGCCCTTCCTCATTTCTTGCCCGGCCCCCATGGACGACTTCATAGTCATCTTCATCACCTTGCCACCGATAGCCATCCATGAAACCACGCAAGAGTAGGTGGTCCCGCACCTGCCCGGAATCCGGGTCCGCAATAAGGCTCTTCAGCTTGCATCTTCGACATGGACATCTTATCTCCATCTCGTTCTTTTGAAGCATCTCGGCCTTCGCGGAGCTCAAAAACCTATTCACGATGCCTTCGGTCATCATGCGGACCATGGTCGCCTGCGGGGTAGAGCAAAACGATATTTTAGAACCAAGAAAAAATTTGGCATGACCTTCCCTAAAAATAGGACCAAAAAGAATGCATAGTGTCAAAATTCTCGCCGAAACGGAAATGAATCAACATTCTGGCAAAATATTGGCAACTATCACATTTCAAATACCGGTACCTGCAAACACAAACATATATGCAACATCACAAACATACATAGATCTAGCTAGGCCACAAAAAGTGCATGTGCACGTTGTTGGAGCGAGCTAGGGAGAAAAAAAGTAGATCTACAACATGAAGATAGCTTTCCCCTTACTTACCTATCAAAAAAAGGTAATTTCACCACTTAATTTTGATGAATCTATGGTGCAAATGAGGTGAGGAGGAGGAGGCAGCCGAAAGTTTGGAGAAGGAGGTGGAGGGAATGAAGTGGGGAAAGTGAGTGGGTAGGTGTGGCTGTCCAAAATATCTTGTTGGGGTCCCAGGTTACTAATGACGCACCACCAACAAATGTGCCATTAGTATGCCTGCTTACTAATGGCGCACCTACAGGTGGTGCACCATTAGTAGTTTTGCAAAAAAGTAAAAAAAATATACTAATGGTGCACTGTCTGTCTAGTGCGCCATTACTAGTTAGAACTAGTAATGGTGCACTTCGGTCGGATGCGCCATTAGTATGTATGTAAATATGAAAAAAAACCTTTATTACTAGTGGCGCACCGTTTTTCTGGTGCGCCATTAGTGTCTTCCACACTAATGGCGCATCACAAACTAGTGCGCCATTAGTATATAGTAGTGGCGCACTACAACCCTGATGCGCCATTAGTGTAGCCCTTTTCCTAGTAGTGTCATGAACAAGGAAATACAATAATAACCATTTTATTATTGCCTCTAGTGCATATTTCCAACAGTCTCCCACTTGCACTAGAGTCAATAATCTAGTTCACATCACAATGTGATTGTAATGAATCAACAGCCATGGGGTTTGATCATATCTCGCTTGTGAGAGAGGTTATTAGTCAACGGATCTGAACCTTTCAGATCCGTGTGTGCTTTGCAAACCTCTATGTCATCTCCTGGATGCAGCTACCACGCTCTATTTGGAGATATTCCAAATAACTGTTCTACTATACGAATCCGGTTTACTACTCAGAATAATCCGGATTAGTGTCAAAGTTTGCATCGGCGTAACCCTTTACAACGAACTCTTTTACCACCTCCATAATCGAGAAAATTCCTTAGTCCACTAGTTACTAAGGATAAGTTTGACCGCTATCCTGTGATCCATTCCTGGATCACTCTTGTACCCCTTGACTGACTCATGGCAAGGCACACTTCCGGTGCGGTACACAGCATAGCATACTATAGAGCCTACGATTGAAGCATAGGGGACGACCTTCATCCTTTCTCTCTCTTCTGCCGTGGTCATGTCTTGAGTCTTACTCAATACTCGCACCATATAACACAGCCAAGAACTCCTTCTTTGCTGATCTATTTTGAACTCCTTCAAAATCTTATCACGGTATGTATTCATTTGAAAGTACTATTAAGCGTTTTGATCTATCCTTATAGATCTTGATGCTCAATGTTCAAGTAGCTCCATCCAGGTTTTCATTGAAAAACACTTTTCAAATAACCCTATATGCTTTCCAGAAATTCTACATCATTTTCGATCAATAATATGTCAACAACATATACTCATCAGAAATGCTATAGTGCTCCCACTCACTTCTTTGGAAATACAAGTTTCTCATAAACTTTGTATAAACCCAAAATCTTTGATCATCTCATCAAAGCGTATATTCCAACTCCGAGATGCTTACTCCAGTCCTTAGAAGGATTGTTGGAGCTTTGCACACTTGTTAGCATCTTTCAGGATTGACAAAACCTTCTGGTTGTATCACATACAACCTTTCCTCAAGAATATCGTCGAGGAAACAATGTTTTTGACATCCTATCTGCAAGATTTCATAAATCATGCAGTAACTGCTAATATAATTCCAACAGACTCTTAGCATCGCTACGAGTGAGAAAGTCTCCTCGTAGTCAACTCCTTGAATTTGTCGGAAAACATCTTAGCGACAAGTCAAGCTTTCTTAATGGTGACACTTACCATCATTGTCCGTCTTCCTTTTAAAATCCATCTGTACCCAACAGCCTTACGACCATCAAGTAGTTCTTCCAAAGTCTACACTTTGTTTTCATACATGGATCCTCTCTCGGATTTTATGGCCTTGAGCCATTTGTCGGAATCCGGGCCCACCATCGCTTCTTCATAGCTCGTAGGTTCATTGTTGTCTAGCAACATGACCTCTAAGACAGGATTGCGTACCACTCTGAAGTAGTACGCGTCCTTGTCGACCTACGAGGTTCGGTAGTGACTTGATCCGAAGCATCATGATCACTATCATCAGCTTCCACTTCAATTGGTGTAGGTGCCACATGAACAACTTCCTGTGCCCTGCTACACACTGGTTGAAGTGATGGTTCATTAACCTTAGCAAGTCTCCACCATCCTCCCACTCAATTCTTTCGAGAGAAAATTTTCCTCGAGAAAGGACCCGTTTCTAGAAACAATCACTTTTGCTTCCGGATCTGAATTAGGAGGTATACCCAACTGTTTTGGGTGTCCTATGAAGATGTATTTATCCGCTTTGGGTTCGAGCTTATCAGGATGAAACTCTTTCACATAAGCGTCGCAGCCCCAAACTTTCAAGAAACGACAGCCTAGGTTTCTCTAAACCATAGTTCATACACTGTCATCTCAACGGAATTACGTGGTGCCCTATTTGAAGTGAATGCGTTTGTCTCTAATGCCTAACCCATAAACGATAGTGGTAATTTGATAAGAGACATCATGGTATGCCCCATATCCAATAGGGTGCATCTATGATGTTCAGACACACCATCACACTATGGTGTTCCAGGCGGTATTAGTTGTGAAACAATTTCCACAATGTCTTAATTGTATACCAAACTCATAACTCAGATATTCATCTCTATGATCATATCATAGACATTTTACCCTCTTGTCACGATGATCTTCAACTTCACTCTGAAATTACTTGAACCTTTCAATAATTCAGACTTGTGTTTCATCAAGTAAATATACTCAGCATCTACTCAAATCATCTGTGAAGTAAGAACATAGCGACATCCACTGCGTGCCTCAGCACTTATTGGACTGCACACATCAAAATGTATTACTTCCAACAAGTTGCTTTCTTGTTCCATTTCACTGAAAACGAGGCCTTTCAGTCATCTTGCCCATGTGGTATGATTTGCATGACTCAAGTGATTCAAAATCAAGTGAGTCCAAAAAATCCATCTGCATGGAGTTTCTTCATGCGTATATACCAATAGAACTCAAATGGCAGTGCCACAAGTATGTGGTATTATCATTACTATCTTATATCTTTTGGCATGAACATGTATATTACTACGATCGAGATTCAATAAACCATTCATTTTAGGTGCAAGACCATTGAAGGTATTATTCAAATAAACAGAGTAATCATTATTCTCCTTAAATGAATAACCGTATTGCGATAGACATAACCCAATCATGTCTATGCTCAACGCAAACACCAAATAACAATTATTTAGGTTTAACACCAATCTCAATGGTAGAGGGAGTATGCGATGCTTGATCACATCAAGCTTGGAAACACTTCCAACACATATCTTCATCTCACCTTTAGCTAGTCTCCGTTTATTCCGTAGCCTTTTATTTCGAGTTACTAACACTTAGCAACTGAACCGGTATCTATTACCATGGTGCTACTAGGAGTACTAGTAAAGTACACATCAATATAATGTATATCCAATATACTTCTGTCGACCTTGCCAACCTTCTCATCTACCAAGTATCTAGGGTAGTTCTGCTTTAGTGACCGTTCCCCTCATTACAGAAGCACTTAGTCTCGGGTTTGGGTTCAACCTTGGGTTTCTTCACTAGAGCAGCAACTGATTTGCCATATCATGAAGTATCCCTTCTTGCCCTTGCCCTTCTTGAAACTAGTGGTTTCACTAACCATCAACAATTGATGCTCCTTCTTGATTTCTACTTTTACGGTGTCAAACATCGTGAATATTTCAAGGATCATCATATCTATCCATGATATGTTATAGTTCATTGCAAAGCTCTAGCAGCTTGGTGGCAATGACTTTGGAGAAACATCACTATCTCATCCGGAAGATTAACTCCCACTCGATTCAAGTGATTGTTGTACTCAGACAATCTGAGCACAAGCTCAACGATTGAGCTTTTCTCCCTTAGTTTGCAGGCTAAGAAACTCGTCGGAGGTCTTATACCTCTTGACGTCGGCACGAGCCTGAAATCCCAATTTCAGCCCTCGAAACATCTCATATGTTCCGCAACATTTCGAAATCGTCTTCGGTGCCTCAATTCTAAACCGTTTAACATTACTGAACTATCATGTAGTTATCAAAATGTGTATGTCATATGTTCGCAACATCCACAGACGACGTTCGAGGTTCAGCACACCGAGCGGTGCATTAAGGACATAAGCCTTCTACGCAACAATGAGGACAATCCTCAGTTTACGGACCCAGTCCGCATAATTGTTACTATCAAGTTTCAACTAAATTTTCTCTAGGAACATATCTAAAACAGTAGAAGTAAAGCGCGAGCTATGACATAATTTGCAAAAACCTTTTGACTATGTTCAGAATAATTAAGTTCATCTAATGAACTCCCACTCAGATAGACATCCCTCTAGTCATCTAAGTGATACATGATCCAAGTCAACTAGGCCGTGTCCGATCATCACGTGAGACGGACTAGTCATCATCGGTGAACATCTTCATGTTGATCATATCCACTATACGACTCATGTTCGACCTTTCGGTCTCTTGTGTTCCGAGGCCATGTCTGTACATGCTAGGCTCGTCAAGTCAACCTAAGTGTTTCGCATGTGTAAATCTGGCTTACACCCGTTGTATGTGAACGTTAGAATCTATCACACCCGATCATCACGTGGTGCTTCGAAACAACGAACTTTCGCAATGGTGCACAGTTAGGGGGAACACTTTCTTGAAATTATTATGAGGGATCATCTTATTTACTACCGTCGTTCTAAGCAAATAAGATGCATAAACATGATAAACATCACATGCAATCAAATAATGACATGATATGGCCAATATCATTTTGCTCCTTTTGATCTCCATCTTTGGGGCTCCATGATCATCATCGTCACCGGCATGACACCATGATCTCCATCATCATGATCTCCATCATCGTGTCTCCATGAAGTTGTCTCGCCAACTATTACTTCTACTACTATGGCTAACGGATAGCAATAAAGTAAAGTAATTACATGGCGTTATTCAATGACACACAGGTCATACAATAAATAAAGACAACTCCTATGGCTCCTGCCGGTTGTCATACTCATCGACATGCAAGTCGTGATCCCTATTACAAGAACATGATCAATCTCATACATCACATATCATCCATCACATTCTTTTGGCCATATCACATCACATAGCATACCCTGCAAAAACAAGTTAGACGTCCTCTAATTGTTGTTTGCATGTTTTACGTGGCTGCTATGGGTTTCTAGCAAGAACGTTTCTTACATGCGCAAAAGCCACAACGTGATATGCCAATTGCTATTTACCCTTCATAAGGACCGTTTTCATCGAATCCGATCCGACTAAAGTGGGAGAGACTGGCACCCGCTAGCCACCTTATGCAACAAGTGCATGTCAGTCGGTGGAACCTATCTCACGTAAGTGTACGTGTAAGGTCGGACCGGGCCGCTTCATCCCACAATACCGTCGAAACAAGATAGGACTAGTAACGGTAAGCATATTGAACAAAATCAATGCCCACAACAACTTGTGTTCTACTCGTGCATAGAATCTACACAATAGACCTAGCTCATGATGCCACTGTTGGGGAACGTAGCAGAAATTCAAAATTTTCCTACGAGTCACCAAGATCTATCTACGGAGAGACTAGCAACGAGAGAGAGGGGAGTGCATCTACATACCCTTGTAGATCGCGATGCGGAAGCATTACAAGAACGCGGATGAAGGAGTCGTACTCGTAGCGATTTAGATCGCAGTTGATTCCGATCTAAGCGCCAAACAACGACGCCTCCGTGTTCAACACACGTGCAGCTCGATGACGTCTCCCGTGCCTTGATCCAACAAGGGGAGAGGGAGAGGTTGGGGAAGACTCCGTCCAGCAGCAGCACGATGGCATGGTGGTGGTGGAGGAGCGCGGTACTCCAGCAGGGCTTCGCCAAGCACTACGAGAGACGAGGAGGGAGAGAGGTAGGGCCGCGCCTTGGGAGAGAGAGACTCGTGTGTTTGGGCAGCCCCAAAACCTCCACTATATATAGGGGGGAGGGAGAGGGGGAGGCGCCCTAGGGTTTCCCCTAGGGGGGGGCGGCCAGGGCAGATGAGATCTCCCCTTTGGGTGACTTGGCCCCCAAGCCAGGAGGTGGGAACCCTAGATGGGACACCCCAAACCCCCTGGTCACATGGGAATAGGTGAGGGGGGCGCACAGCCCCTTAGTGGGCTGGTTTGCCCCCTCCCCTTGGCCCATGAAGCCCCCCCCAACACTTGTCGGGGCTCCCGAAACACCTTTCGGTCATGCTGGTCATCACCCGGTACCTCGGGAACACTTCCGGACTCCAAAATCCTTCATCCAATATATCAATCTTCACCTCTGGACCATTCCGGGACTCCTCGTGACGTCCGGGATCCCATCCGGGACTCCGAACAACATTCGGTAACCGCGTACATACCTTCCCTATAACCCTAGCATCATCGAACCTTAAGTGTGTAGATCCTACGGGTTCGGGAATCATGCAGACATGACCGAGACACCTCTCCGGCCAATAACCAACAGCTGGATCTGGATACCCATGTTGGCTCCCACATGTTCCACGATGATCTCATCGGATGAACCACGATGTCAAGGATTCAATCAATCCCGTATACAATTCCCTTTGTCTACCGGTATAGTACTTGCCCGAGATTCGATCGTCGGTATGCCGATACCTTGTTCAATCTTGTTACCGGCAAGTCTCTTTACTCGTTCCGTAACACATCATCCTGTGATCAACTCCTTGATCACATTGTGCACATTATGATGATGTCCTACCGAGTGGGCCCAGAGATACCTCTTCGTCACACGGAGTGACAAATCCCAGTCTCAATTCGTGCCAACCCAACAGACACTTTCGGAGATACCCGTAGTGCACCTTTATAGCCACCCAGTTACGTTGTGACGTTTGGCACACCCAAAGCATTCCTACGGTATCCGGGAGTTGCATAATCTCATGGTCTAAGGAAAAGATACTTGACATTTAGAAAAGCTTTAGCATACGAACTACACGATCTTGTGCTAGGCTTAGGATTGGGTCTTGTCCATCACATCATTCTCCTAATGATGTGATCCCGTTATCAATGACATCTAATGTCCATGGTCAAGAAACCATGACCATCTGTTGATCAACGAGCTAGTCAACTAGAGGCTCACTAGGGACATGTTGTGGTCTATGTATTCACACATGTATTGCAGTTTTCGGTCAATACAATTATAGCATGAATAATAGACAATTATCATGAACAAAGAAATACAATAATAACCATTTTATTATTGCCTCTAGGGCATATTTCCAACATAAGTTACTGTAATGAACTCATTCTTTATTTAGTTTGGTGTTAAACCTACTGTATTCCAACTTTTCTATGGTTCATACCCTTACATACTAACCATAGATGCATCAAAATAAGCAAACAACACACAAAAAACAGAATCTATCAAAAACAGAACAGTCTGTAGTAACCTATAACTAACGCAAACTTCTGGAACTCTACAAATCCTACCAAAATAGGACGCACTGGACAATTTGTTTATTGATCAGCAGCAAAAAGAATCAATGCAAAAGCACGTTTCTGTGATTTATTGAATTTTTTCTCGTGAGCGCAAAGTTTCTGTTTTTCAGCAGAATAAAATCAACTATCATCATAGGTTATCCTATAGGTTCTACTTGGCACAAACACTAACTAAATGATAAAACACATCTAAACAGAAGGTAGATGAAAAATTTATTACTAAACAGGAACAAAAGAAAAAACATAAAAAAAATTGGGTTGCCTCCCAACTAGCGCTATCGTTTAACGCCCCTAGCTAGGCATAAAAGCGAAGATAGATCTAAGTAGTGCCATCTTTGGCACTTGATTCATACGTAGCTCGCATGATAGATTCATAAGGTAATTTGTGTTGGAAATATGCCCTAGAGGCAATAATAAAAGTATTATTATATTTCAATGTTCATGATAAATGTCTTTTATTCATGCTATAACTGTATTATCCGGAAATCGTAATACACGTGTGAATACTTAGACCACAATATGTCCCTGGTGAGCCTCTAGTTGACCAGCTCATTGTGATCAACAGATAGTCATGGTTTCCTGACTATGGACATTGGATGTCGTTGATAACGGGATCACATCATTAGGAGAATGATGTGATGGACAAGACCCAATCCTAAGCATAGCATAAAAGATCGTGTAGTTCGTTTTGCTAGAGCTTTGCCAGTGTCAAGTATCTCTTCCTTCGACCATGAGATCGTGTAACTCCCAGATACCGTAAGAGTGCCTTGGGTGTATCAAACGTCACAACGTAACTGGGTGACTATAAAGGTGCATTACAGGTATCTCCGAAAGTAGCTGTTGGGTTGACACGGATCGAGACTGGGATTTGTCACTCCGTATGACGGAGAGGTATCTCTGGGCCCACTCGGTAATGCATCATCATTATGAGCTCAATGTGACCAAGGTGTTGGACACGGGATCATGCATTACGGTACGAGTAAAGTGACTTGCCGGTAACGAGACTGAACAAGGTATTGGGATACCGACGATCGAGTCTCGGGCAAGTAACGTACCGATTGACAAAGGGAATTGCATACAGGGTTTGATCGAATCCTCGACATCGTGGTTCATCCGATGACAACATCGAGGAGCATGTGGGAGCCATCATGGGTATCCAGATCCCGCTGTTGGTTATTGACTGAGAGCGTCTCGGTCATGTCTGCATGTCTCCCGAACCCGTAGGGTCTACACACTTAAGATTCGGTGACGCTAGGGTTATTAGGAAGACTAGTATGTGACTACCGAATGTTGTTCGGAGTCCCGGATGGGATCCTGGACGTCACGAGGAGATCCGGAAGGGTCCGGAGGTAAAGATTTATATATGGGAAGTTGTCAAACGGACACCGGGAAGTTTCGGGGTCATACCGGTATTGTACCGGGGCCACCGGAAGGGTTCCGGGGGTCCACCGGGAGGGGCCACCCCTCCCGGGGGGCCACATGGGCTGCGTGGGGCAGGGAGCCAGCCCCTGGTGGGCTGGCCGCACCCCCCTCCCTTGGGCCCATGCGCCTAGGGTTGAGGGGGAACCCTAGAGGGGGCGCCCCCCTTGGCTTGGGGGGCAAGCCACCCTCTCCCCTCTCCCCTAGGCCGCCGCACCCCCCCTAGATGGGTTCTAGGGGGGCGGCCCCCTTCTCCCTTCCCCCTATAATAGAGGGGTGAGGGGAGGGCAGCCGCACCACCATCCAAGGCGCAGCCCTCCCCTCCCCAACACCTCTCCTCCTCCGTTGTGTGCTTGGCGAAGCCCTGTCGGAGTACTGCCTCTCCACCATCACCACGCCGTCGTGCTGCCGGTGGAGCTGTCTTCCTCAACCTCTCCTTTCCCCTTGCTGGATCAAGAAGGAGGAGACGTCTCCCGTCCCGTACGTGTGTTGAACGCGGAGGTGCTGTCCGTTCAGCACTTGGTCATCGGTGATTCGAATCACGTCGAGTACGACTACATCATCACCTTGCAAGCTTCCGCACGCGATCTACAAGTGGTATGTAGATGCAAACTCACTCCCTCGACTCGTTGCTTAGATGAACTCATAGATGGATCTTGGTGAAACCGTAGGAAAAATTTTAATTTTCTGCAACGTTCCCCAACAGTGGCATCATGAGCTAGGTCTATGCGTAGTTCTCTTTGCACGAGTAGAACACAATTTTGTTGTGGGTGTGGATTTTGTCATCTTACTTGCCTCTACTAGTCTTTTCTTGCTCAACGGTATTGTGGGATGAAGCGGCCCGGACCAACCTTACACGTACGCTTACGTGAGGCCGGTTCCACCGACTGACATGCACTAGTTGCATAAGGTGGCTGGCGGGTGTCTGTCTCTCCCACTTTAGTTGGAGCGGAATCGATGAACAGGGCCCTTATGAAGGGTAAATAGAAGTTGACAAAATCACGTTGTGGTGATTCGTAGGTAAGAAAACGTTCTTGCTAGAACCCAATTGCAGCCACGTAAAAGATGCAACAACAATTAGAGGACGTCTAACTTGTTTTTGCAGCGATTGATCATGTGATGTGATATGGCCAGAAGTTGTGATGAATGATGAATTGTGATGTATGAGATCATGTTCTTTGTAATAGGATTCACGACTTGCATGTCGATGAGTATGACAACCGGCAGGAGCCATAGGAGTTGTCTTTATTTTTTTTGTATGACCTGCGTGTCATTGAATAACGCCATGTAAACTACTTTACTTTATTGCTAAACGTTAGTCATAGAAGTAGAAGTAGTCGTTGGTGTGACAACTTCATGAAGACACGATGATGGAGATCATGATGATGGAGATCATGGTGTCAAGCCGGTGACAAGATGATCATGGAGCCCCGAAGATGAAGATCAATGGAGCTATATGATATTGGCCATATCATGTCACAACTATATAATTGCATGTGATGTTTATTATGTTTATGCATCTTGTTTACTTAGGACGACGGTAGTAAATAAGATGATCCCTTAAAAAAAATTTAAGAAGTGTTCTCCCCTAACTGTGCACCGTTGCTACAGTTCGTCGCTTCTAAGCACCACGTGATGATCGGGTGTGATGGATTCTTACGTTCACATACAACGGGTGTAAGACAGATTTACACAGCGAAAACACTTAGGGTTAACTTGACGAGCCTAGCATGTGCAGACATGGCCTCGGAACACGGAGACCGAAAGGTCGAACACGAATCGTATGGAAGATACGATCAACATGAGAATGTTCACCAACGATGACTAGTCCGTCTCACGTGATGATCGGACACGGGCTAGTCGACTCGGATCGTGTAACACTTAGATGACTAGAGGGATGTCTAATCTAAGTGGGAGTTCATAATTTGATTAGAACTTTATTATCATGAACTTAGTCTAAAACCTTTGCAAATATGTCTTGTAGATCAATGGCCAACGCTAATGTCAACATGAACTTCAACGCGTTCCTAGAGAAAACCAAGCTGAAAGATGATGGCAACAACTATACGGACTGGGTCCGGAACCTGAGGATCATCCTCATAGCTGCCAGGAAACAATATGTCCTAGAAGGACCGCTAGGTGACGCTCCCGTCCCAGAGAACCAAGACATTATGAATGCTTGGCAAACTCGCGCTGATGATTACTCCCTCGTTCAGTGCGGCATGCTTTACAGCTTAGAACCGGGGCTCCAAAAGCGTTTTGAGCACCACGGAGCATATGAGATGTTCGAAGAGCTGAAACTAGTTTTTCAAGCTCATGCCCGGGTCGAGAGATATGATGTCTCCGACAAGTTCTACAGTTGTAAGATGGAGGAAAACAGTTCTGTCAGTGAGCACATCCTGAAGATGTCTGGGTTGCACAACCGTATGACCCAGCTGAACATTAACCTCCCAGATGAGGCGGTCATTGACAGAATCCTCCAATCGCTCCCACCAAGCTACAAGAGCTTTGTGATGAACTACAACATGCAGGGGATGGAAAAGACCATTCCTGAAGTGTTCTCGATGCTGAAGTCAGCAGAGGCTGAAATCAAGAAAGAACATCAAGTGTTGATGGTCAATAAGACCACTAAGTTCAAGAAGGGCAAGGGTAAGAAGAACTTCAAGAAGGACGGCAAAGATGTTGCCGCGCCTGGTAAGCCAGTTACCGGGAAGAAGTCAAAGAATGGACCTAAGCCTGAGACTGAGTGCTTTTATTGCAAGGGGAAGGGTCACTGGAAGCGGAACTGCCCCAAATACTTAGCAGATAAGAAGGCCGGCAAAACCAAAGGTATATTTGATATACATGTGATTGATGTGTACCTTACCAGTACTCGTAGTAACTCCTGGGTATTTGATACCGGTGCCGTTGCTCATATTTGTAACTCACAGCAGAAGCTGCAGAATAAACGGAGACTGGCGAAGGACGAGGTGACGATGCGCGTCGGGAATGGTTCCAGAGTCGATGTGATCGCCGTCGGCACGCTGCCTCTACATTTACCTACGGGATTAGTTTTGAACCTTAATAATTGTTATTTAGTGCCAAGTTTGAGCATGAACATTGTATCTGGATCCGTTTAATACGAGATGGCTACTCATTTAAGTCTGAGAATAATGGTTGCTCGATTTATATGAGAGATATGTTTTATGGTCATGCTCCGATGGTCAATGGTTTATTCTTAATGAATCTCGAGCGTAATATTACACGTGTTCATAGTGTAGATGCCAAAAGATTTAAAGTTGGTAACGATAGTCCCACATACTTGTGGCACTGCCGCCTTGGTCACATTGGTGTCAAGCGCATGAAGAAGCTCCATGCCGATGGACTTTTAGAGTCTCTTGATTATGAATCGTTTGACACGTGCGAACCATGCCTTTTGGGCAAAATGACCAAGACTCCATTCTCCGGAACAATGGAGCAAGCAACCAACTTGTTGGAAATCATACATACCGATGTGTGCGGTCCAATGAGCGTTGAGGCTCGCGGAGGATATCGTTATGTTCTCACTCTCACTGATGACTTGAGTAGATATGGGTATGTCTACTTAATGAAACACAAGTCTGAGACCTTTGAAAAGTTCAAGGAATTTCAGAATGAGGTAGAGAATCAACGTGACCGAAAGATAAAATTCTTACGATCAGATCGTGGAGGAGAATACTTAAGTCACGAATTTGGTACACACTTGGAAATGTGGAATCGTTTCACAACTCACGCCGCCTGGAACACCTCAGCGAAACGGTGTGTCCGAACGTCGTAATCGCACCCTATTGGATATGGTGCGGTCTATGATGTCTCTTACCGATTTACCGCTATCATTTTGGGGATACGCTCTAGAGACAGCTACATTCACTTTAAATAGGGCACCATCTAAATCCTTTGAGACGACACCATATGAATTATGGTTTGGAAAGAAACCTAAGCTGTCGTTTCTAAAAGTTTGGGGATGCGATGCTTATATCAAGAAACTTCAACCTGAAAAGCTCGAACCCAAGTCGGAAAAATGCGTATTCATAGGATACCCTAAGGAAACTGTAGGGTATACCTTCTACTTAAGATCCGAAGGCAAGATCTTTGTTGCCAAGAACGGATGCTTTCTGGAAAAAGAGTTTCTCTCGAAAGAAGTAAGTGGGAGGAAAGTAGAACTCGATGAAGTACTACCTCTTGAGCGGGAAAGTGGCACAGCGCAGGAAACCGTTCCTGTGATGCCCACACCAACTGAAGAGGAAAACAATGATAATGATCAAGGTACTTCGGATCAAGTTACTGCTAAACTTCGTAGGTCCACAAGGACACGTTCCGCACCAGAGTGGTACGGCAACCCTGTCCTGGAAATCATGTTGTTAGACAACAATGAACCTTCGAACTATGAAGAAGCGATGGCGGGCCCAGATTCCAACAAATGGCTTGAAGCCATGAAATCCGAGATAGAATCCATGTATGAAAACAAACTATGGACTTTGACAGACTTGCCCGATGATCGGCGAGCGATAGAAAACAAATGGATCTTTAAGAAGAAGACGGACGCGGATGGTAATGTTACAATCTATAAGGCTCGACTTGTCGCTAAGGGTTATCGACAAGTTCAAGGGATTGACTACGACGAGACTTTCTCTCCCGTAGCGAAGCTGAAGTCCGTCCGAATCATGTTAGCAATTGCCGCATACTATGATTATGAGATATGGCAAATGGACGTCAAAACGGCATTCCTTAACGGGCATCTTAAGGAAGAACTGTATATGATGCAGCCGGAAGGTTTTGTCGATCCTCGGAACGCTAACAAAGTATGCAAGCTCCAGCGATCCATTTATGGACTGGTGCAAGCATCTCGGAGTTGGAACATTCGCTTTGATGAGATGATCAAAGCGTTTGGGTTTATGCAGACTTATGGAGAAGCCTGCGTTTACAAGAAAGTGAGTGGGAGCTCTGTAGCATTTCTCATATTATATGTAGATGACATACTCTTGATGGGAAATAATACAGAATTTCTAGACAGCATTAAGGCCTACTTGAATAAGTGTTTTTCAATGAAGGACCTTGGAGAAGCTGCTTATATATTAGGCATCAAGATCTATAGAGATAGATCGAGACGCCTCATAGGTCTTTCACAAAGCACATACCTTGATAAGATTTTGAAGAGGTTCAAAATGGATCAGTCCAAGAAGGGGTTCTTGCCTATGTTACAAGGTGTGAGATTGAGCTCGGCTCAGTCACCGACCACGGCAAAAGATAAAGAAGAGATGAGTGTCATCCCCTATGCTTCAGCCATAGGATCTATTATGTATGCCATGCTGTGTACCAGACCCGATGTAAACCTTGCCGTAAGTTTGGTAGCAAGATACCAAAGTAATCCCGGCAAGGAACACTAGACAGCGGTCAAGAATATCCTGAAGTACCTGAAAAGGACG